>NC_079333.1:21401361-21701922 GCF_029582105.1 Oenanthe melanoleuca | reverse complement strand
AAGCAGTAAAATACCCCAAGCAAACAGAAAGCATCTGTAGGTCTTGCCTAGCTGGCTGGTATCATTGTGATGGTTGTTTTTAGCTTACCATGCCATTAATGCTTTGTGCATGCTGAGGGTTGGTCAGGGACTGAACTGTGTTTATAATCATTCTGTTCAATTGCTGCACTGTGCCTGGATGCCTGCAGATATATAAGACACAGGAAAGGTACTCAAGAAACTATTAGACCATGTAGGAGCTGGTCTACCAGCCCTAGTCATAGGAGAATGTAATGAGCCACAATCAGGATGTAAAGAAACATTTGCAAAGATGTTTGGAGAAGTCCTGGCATGTAACTCATGAAGTGTTTGTTAGCTGATGTCCCTGCATTTCTTGTAGAAAACAGATGTAGTTCCTTGGAAAGTGTGTTGGGCCTCACCTAATCTCACTCCTTGGCTTTCAGAGGCTGGGGATCAAGTTCATGCTGGAAATTCTCAATTCACATGGCTGGATGCAGTCAGAGCCCACAGCTCTTGTTCAAGCTATGCAGCCTGTTCTGCCTTCAGCCCTGAATCAGCACTGGCAGTACAGCTCTCCTGGCTGCAAATACAGAGTTAGAAAATGTCTGATGTTAACTTGGTTTTAAGTGTTACTTGATGGAATCACCTCTGGGACTATGAGTTTGGGGAACCCTGAGATCTCCTGATCTTTTTGTTCAGTCTTTCCTTATAGAGGTAAATGGGCCATTTTGCTGGCAAATGGCAACTGTTAGCATAATTCCAAAAGGGTTCCTAATACCAGGATTTTAGCAACACAGGTGATGAAGCCCCACCAAGAAGGCAGGCTCCCTTTCAAGAGTCAACAGTCCTCAGGTCAAGAAGTCAGAGATTTTCTCAAAAGTTAACTTGGGCAGAAGAAATCACTTTATCCCACTGGCTCCAAAAAAGCTATTAGCAGTACACATCCATAGAACTGTCTTTGTGACTGTGTGCATTCAGGTTGGTTCTGGATTCCCTTTTCAGACTCAACTGTTTAACAGAGATATGGCAGCAGCTTCAGAAATTGCTGTGTCCTGGCTCAGGCATGACAAATTTTACAGTATATTCTTTAACTCCTATTTCTATAGCAGTTTGTAAAGCATCTTCACTTATATATTTTTAATATTCAGTAAGAAATAAATTTGGAAACAGGGTCCTTCAGGTAAGGTGCCTGTTGCAGAAGTGTATAACTCCTTTGGTCATTGCCTTGTACAAGAACTTCAGATTTTTGCAACTGAAACTTCTGAAAGGCTCATATAAATATGAGATTGCTGCATTTATGGGAAAATCTTGATATATCTTGCTGTTATGTGAGGCATTTAAGAAATCCTGAAATATTTTTAAAGATGAAACAATGGGAAGCTGCTTACCTCATGACATAATAAGGCAAAATAAGGTCACGTAAAAAGTCGTGGTTGCAGCTCCAGCAACAGAACTGAATGAGTTATTTGTAAGAAATAATTTATTTGCCAAATACAGCTTTTCTTGTCCCATCAAATGTACACAAGTTGATCAGTCTCTTTGATTCAGGAATTGCTGGAATTTATTCGACGACTGCTTTCAAAACTTATGTTCTATGGACTCTCTGTAAAGGGAGGTGAAAGAAGGATGGCTGTGGTTTTAATACTGTTTGCAAAAGCCTATTCTGTAGTTTTCCTCTCTGGCATCCATCTTATAAATTTGCATTACATGATGCCAGGCATTTAGGAGTCTATAGTTTTGATGAAAGGAGGTAACAAGTTCAGTTTTCATACTAGAGTTAATGTTCATACAGCATGAGTTAATGTTTAGCAGATAGAAGGCTTCACACAGGTTTCTGAATCCTCACACATCCTTCATATTACATTTCTTTTATTAACCTTATGACTGAAGTGGTAAACAGTAAATGGAAAAAGGAGGTCATGATGTTGAATGGATGAAGTGAGGAATGGAGTGTGATTATTTCATGAGTGCACTGATTCAGCATCTCAGGATGAAGCTAGATGCTTCTTTTCACTGCATATAAGGGCAGAAACATGTCATAAGTAGTTGCTGGTGTGCTGCATTCATGAAAGAAGCATAGCATTCACTTTCCAGCCACCAGAGAGTAAAGGAAAGACAGGGAGCTGCAGACATCTGTTACTGTGTTTGCTTACCTACCCCTGTTCCTGGAGGTTTTGAAGTAGAATTTGAAAAGTGCATGTGACAGTCATTGTTTCTGGCCCTACTTTACAACAACCTACTGAATTTAAAGAGTCAAAATTTGGACCCACATTATTTAGCCGACGGTACACACAAGGCACTATCAGTGAAAAGGCTGGGAACAAAATTTAGTTCTTAGTTTCCTGCCTATTATTCAGTACATATCTGATTTGAAATCTATTTTCTGCATACCCTTGCGTGCATATTCGTTGGCACATGTGCTTCTTGCCATTATGGGGCAGATCCCATAGATTTTCTGCGTCATTAGTACAGAGAGCCAGTCATTAAAAAAAAAAAAAGCTTATTTGCCTGAGCCGTTAAGATTTTTTCTCACAGTTCTGCCTGTGGCGCCTGTCACTAGCAGTCAAATAAGGACAATTTTACCATTCTCTCCTGCTGCTCTAATTTTTTTTTTTTTCAGTGCCAGTACATGTATTTGTTATTCTTTATAACTCCCTTTGAAGTTGGGAATCCAAGGGGAATCTAAAACCGACCAGATGTTTCTGCTGCTGGAGACACAGAAGACAGCAAGGATTAAGTTTAACTGAAACTTAGTTCTCTACAAAACCCCATTACAGTGAGAATTCTTCCTCAGTTAGTTTTATTTATTATTTATATTTGCACTTGCCATCCTGGGTAGGAGATACCTCAAGTCATCTGGCCCCGGAGAAAAATGGGTGATTTATCCAAGTAAATAGTGTATCAGCAGCTGCCTGCGTTGATTTCCCTTATGGGGTTTCAGTTCCATTACACTGCATATTTCCCACCCACACTCTTTTTACAGTATTTCATGTTGAGGAAAATCATTCCCATCTCTGTAACTTCAGAGAACAGATATGTGGAACCATCCAGGGAGAGGGCAGTGCAACTCCTGTGTACGTGGGGAGGGGTGACATACTTAAGAAGGTACTGGCCAGAAAACAGCACGAGATTTTTAACTCCTTCTCATGTCATGGCTGAAAGATGAGACAAAGGAATAAAAGCTGACATGTGAGACTGGGTATGAGAACGAAGGGTTGTGCTAACCTCCTCAAAGTAAGGGCAGCATTTGTCTCTCAGGTGGGAAAGGACAGGAAGAAATGTTTTTGTTTACTTCTGAGTTCAAGTCAGATGCTTTTGAAGCTGCAAGACAAGAAAAAATTAGAAAAAAGACAAGCAAACCCCATCTGTGATATGAAATATGTGTAGTTCTGTGCAATATTCATCTCCAAATTAAGCAGTGGGCAATCCTGCTGGCTTGCTTCTGCAATTGTGAGAAAAAGAGAGAAAAGAGTTCATGTTCAGGCCTCAGGGAGGTCCAAATGGGAAGGCAGAAACAGAACAAGACCTTGGTCTCTCTTTACCTTGGGCATTGCTTAAGATAAAGTTTGGATCCACTTTCAGATTTTAAATGCCTTGGATTTCTGGATACAGGTTACCAAGTTACCTCATCTGAGTTTGTGGGTCTGCCTGTCCCTGTGCCTGTCACACCCATCCATAGCTGTTGAGTGTGCTGATACCAATCAGCTGAATTGGAAAGAACTGAAAAGATTATTTGTTTTCTACAGAATGGGTATCTAAGGAGAGTAAAAAAGCTCAGAGTAGTGCCCCTGCTGAGGGAAAAACAAGCAGAACTTATCAGCTAAGCATGTTTGGCAGAAGACAGTTGGCTGGCCAGCACAGAAGAGCCACAGCACAGGCTGTCTTCTGCTCCCCGAGAACATTATCTTTGTTCTGGGAAAGAAGACCAAAGACAATTGTACTCCTCTTGTCTGCTGCTCACAGGTTCTGATTGCAATCTATTGGAAGACAGACTTTATCAGCTTCTGTTTCATATCTGAGCTGGTTTGGTTTTTTGAAGTCCAGCCCTTTTTCATGTTGCTAAGTCAAGGTAGCATCTCTGGCAGATAGCATTTTCCCTTTCCTCTCGGCTGTGGGATTCCAGCAGCTCTTTGTGATTTTTCTCTGTATGAATTCACTTGATTGTTTCACACCAAATCTTGCTGCTTCTCAAGTCTTGATGTCACAGCCACCATAATTGAGAGATAGTGTCAGACTCTGCCTAAGTTACTCTTCTAATTGGCAAGATAGATCACTAACACCTTCATTGAGGTACTGTCTCCATCATTAGCTGTTGGAGTTGCTGCCTACTATTGCAAGGCTCTGCATACCACCCAAATTCGTTTTTAAACAGGAAAATCAAAAGCCTGGTAGTTGTATAGAGCCTCCCAATAAACACTAGGTAAAATGCATGCACTGTAACAAGCTTTCTTCAGAACAGCAAAAGGGAATGGAGCAAATGATTTGCTAGCACCTATACTTACTTAAAGCTGCTTTTCTGATTTCAAAATATAAAAAGAAATGAGGTCCTGGAAACACTGGGTGATTTGGGATGTTCTGTAACGTTTTGAGGAAAGATAAAAAGAAGAAAGTAATCACACGTTTTTCATTTTATATTTTTAGGACCTAAATTTCTCAGCTTTGTATTAAAGGGAAACAGGTTAAAATCAGAGAATTTTAGACTTATGTATTTTCTCTTCTTTATTTTTTTGTGAAGGCATCAAGGCAGATGGTATGAAAAGCATTTATATTGGTCTCTCTGCTGACGGAGCTTAACCTAATAATCCAGGACTTGGAACTGGGTGCTTCAATAAAAACACTTTCTGAGAGATTTTTCCATTTAAAACACCAGGAGAAGTTTTTTAATTGACAACATCAAAAATTAGTATCCTGCCAGGACTACATTGCTTTGCACCTTATTACTCAGAACAAAAGATTAATATGTTCTCATTCTGAGCATGAGAGTTTTCAATAATTTTTTCCTTAATTAAACCAAAGATGAAGTCAAATGGTTTACCACAGGACTGTGAGAGTGAAATGAGGAAAAGCCCAGTTCCATATGTGATGTGCTGACCCTGGCTGATCTATAGGGTTCCACCAAGCTAGTCTGTCACTCCACTCCTCACTTGGCCAGGAGAGAGAAAATATTACTCTTGGGTCATGATAAGGACAGGGAGAAATCACTCAAAGATTACCATCATGGGCAAAACAAACTCAGCTTGTGGAAAATGAATATAATTTATTAGAAGTCAAATCAAAGTAGAATAATGAGGGATAAAACCCAATCTTAAAAACACCTTCTCCCCACCTCTCCCATCTTCTTGAATTTCTCTTCACTCTTGATTTTTCTCTAACCCCTCCCTGCAGTGACAAAGGGGGATGGGGAATTCTGGCTGAGGTTAGATCATCAAAGGTGTCTCTGCCAATCTTCCTCCTTAGCGGGAGGACTCCTTACACTCTTTCCCTACTCCAGCATGGGGTCCCCCCCATGGTAGACAGCCCTCCATGAACTTCTCCAGCATGAGTCCTTCCCACAAGCTGCAGTTCTTTACAATCTGCTCCACCATGGGTCCCTTCCACAGGGTGCAGTCCCTTCAGAACTGTCTGCTCCGGGATGGATCTTCCACAGAGTCATGAGTCCTGCCAGCAAACCTGCTTCAGAGTGGGCTACTCTGTCCCTGGGGTCAGAGGTCATGCCAGGACTCTGCTCCAGTGTGGGCTTCCTAAGGGGATGTAGTCTTCTTCAGGAATCCCCTTGCACTGCTGTGGTGTCTTCCACGGGCTGCAGGTGGGTCTTTGCTCCGCCATGTCTTTGCTCCATAGGCTGTGGGGACACATTCTGCTTCACCATGCTCTGCACCAGGGGCTGCAGGGGAATCACCACTCCAATGCTTGGAGCACCTCCTGCCCCTCTGTTCCCTTGCTTTTGATGGTGTGCTAGATAATTTGAAATGTACAGACTTACCTCAGTCTTTGAAATTAAGAAATCTCAGCTTGCCAAATTAAACTGTGATTCTGAGTTTCCCTTAATTGTGGGCACCTTGACATACAGAAAAGGCAGCATTCTCCTTGTTCAGTTGTAGTCTGAACTTCATCCTGTAACCCAGCTGTGGTGGGGAAAACTGAAAGACTGAAGCCGACAGATAAGAAGATAATATGTTTCAAATCTAAAATTTGAAGCTCAGTACTGTGCAGCCCCCACCTGCATTCTTAGATTTTTGTATGTGTGTGTTCTTGAGACATTGCATTTGAAATTTATACAGGAAGCTAAGCTTAGCTGGAAGAGTGTAACTTGTAAACATTTTCCCATGTATGTTTTGATAGAATGGTATGGGGGTGTAGGGCAGGGCTGTGGATTTAAAAAATATTTTTATACTTTCGTTACACAATCCCTAGTCCATTTTAGACTTGGTTCCCATTAACAAAGATACTCAGATGTGCCATGGAAGTTAGCAAGCAGTGAAACAGGTTCCTCAGTATTGTGGCACCAGCACTCCAAAGCAGCCTGACCAAGTGGGAGGTTACACTCTACTTTGTTAGGTCAGTTTGTGATAGTTTTCCAGCTGCCCTAAAGTGTCTTGAAAGATAATTTAATGTCATTTACAGTTGTCTTCTTCCATACAGGAGCACCACAGGCAAGAGTGCAGTGGAAAGGGCCAGTTCTGCCAACAGCATGTGCCAAGGACATGGCTTAACTATTGTCAGTAACCTACTGTCTTATACAGTCAAACAGGAATCTCTCTCTTATCTCTGGCAGTTTTAAATATTAGAGTATATAGGCAATGAGTCCAAACCAACAGGGACCCAGAGGGTAGATTGCACATCTGACTGTGAGAGTCATCATAAGGCCAAGTACTCCATCAGGCCAGTTGGAAAAGTGTCTTGTTACTGAGAGGTAGGGCTGGATTTATGTTGTGTCCAGCCCACTCAGTTAGAGAGGGAGGATTAGATAATATAGCTGTGATATTCTTGAGCACTGATGGGTTAAAAGTCCTTCTGCTGTGCTCAGAGTAGCACATGTGTGAATAAGGCAAGGGTTTGGATGTAGCTTCAGCACCCCCAAACTATCTGAGTTATTCCAACAAAGTAGCATGGACCTCTGTGGAGCACACTCTCCACCAATTTGCGTGCATTTGTGTCTTGCTGGTCTTGGAAAACATTATGCCTCCTGTTCTCAAACAGTGTTCATATTTCCCTCATGGTTTAACAGCTGCCTTGCAGTTGTGGTCCTTAGATCTACCTTTCTTAGATCTCCAGTTTGCCCCATGGCCTCTTTCATCTTCCTTTCCCAGGGCCCTGGACAGATTCTGAGCTCCCTGCTAGCTTGCTATTGCTTTGTATCTGCCCTCAGACTGCGGGTGCTGGTGTTCTGACAGTCTACCCAAATCCTTCGCTGCTCAGAGGAAATAATAACTCTCGTTCAGCTGCTTTCTTAGCATTTATTGTGACACCCGAAGACAAATGCAAACTCATCTCTAGAATCATTATTCTCTTTGAAGAACAACGGATTGTCAGGGGAGACATTTTTTTGTGTGGATTCACTTAGAAGTTCTGTCCCCCAGTGTGGTTCTCCAGCTGCCCCTGTCATATCCTCTGTTGTTGTTTATCCAACTTTTAATAATTTCCTTTTCATGCTAGAAAGGGCCACATAATTTTCTCTCTGTGTGTGCATGTATTTGTATCTACTTCATGTTTTTTCATTTCTTCCAATTCATAACATACAAAATGTATAGGAAAAGGCATTCATTGCACTAAATGCATTTGTTATTTATGCCTGGTTCCTATTTTTGGCCTAAATTTCATTGAGTGGCTAAGGATTTTGTGCACCTTCATTTAGTCATTAAGGTACTCCTGAATCGCCTCATATCATGACTAATGTTTAGAAGAGATACACTGATCTGTGAATAGGGTACACCTGCTTCTGTGTAGAAACAAATGGAGGGGACCCTTGTCGAGGCTACTAGGAGAGGTAGAGACTATGAACATTGCTCTGTGTAATCAAAATAAAGAGTATCACTTAATATATTGCCAACCACATTGCTTCCTACACTGAGCATCAGCTATTTATTTATGTTCTCTGGATTACCAAAGCTACTTTAAGATACCAGTGTAACACCTGAGTGGTTTTGGTTAAATTATTTTGGTTTTGAGTCATCTCTCTTTCTGATGGGAGATCAAGCCTGGTCTGGAACCAGCTAGAGGTGGTAACTTAATTTGATCTATTAACATAAGCTTTCACCTAAAAATGTTGAGATCAGCACAAGGCTTTCCTTTACAGGAGCATGCACAGATATGAGGGTGGAAAATTTCTCAGAGAAACTGTCATTCAGATTCTCTGGGTAGAATAGGAATGTTTATTTCCCTTCCAATACCAATGGCACTTTACCTTGTAGCAAAAGGAACAGAAGGAAGCAGCAGAAAGAATGTCCATCCAGTCATGACTTTGGTTTTGACAGTTTAAGCATTGGATAGCATTTTTTAAAAGTAAAAAAAAAAAAAAAAAAAAAAAAAAAAGATTATTTGCAAGTAATCAGGTACAACATCACTAGTGTGGCAGGGGACAGGGAAAGAAGAGGAAAATCAGTGGAAAGCATTAGAAAGTGCAACCCTTGTCCTGCTGGAGTGAGCAGGACTTTTTTTGGCATCTTTTTTTCAGTTCTGTGTTCCTTAAAAAATCCCAAAACCAGTAACGTGTGCTTAAGAGGAAAACTGAACAGCATACCAGCCTGAAACAGCTCAGCCCTGGGCTGTCCCACCCTTTGGCACCGCTCTCCTGCCCCCCAGACAGTGGGGGGGAGTCACTGGACATCGAGGGTAGCTCAGGCACAATGGCAACAATGGCCTTCCAAAGATGTCACATCCCAAGGTGTCTCCTTAGACCTGAGATCACCTCTGGAGGACATGCAGGTGGCCTGGAACCCAGCTCTTTCCAATGCCTGCCGATGAGAGACTGCAGGAGGCTGTTCTTAGAGGTTTTCATGTTTATTCTTCCTTATCTCAGGAATGCTTTGTCCAGTGAACAGCGGTCTGCTCGCCAGACATCCAGAGCAGAATCTGCCTGAGAAAGGCAGGACTTAACTTTAATAGTCTAAATTATGTACAAGGTATTTACACTTGACTGCCAATACACTTCAGTCTTATAGCTTTGTTCACATCCAATCTAAAAGTGCCAGCATGTCACCCAGCATGGATGACACAGAGAAGAAAGAGGAAAAAGTATCCACGCCCCAAATTCTCCATCTTGGCCACGTGTCCCTTATCACAAACATTCCCAACTAGGTATTTATCTACGTTCTAACAATCTAATTTACACTTTACTAATTTTGGTGGCTTGTTTCCATTCCCTCTGTGTTGGTAATTTCTCAGAGGGGTGTGAATTCAGTGCCTGAGACACCAAGGTCTCACTCAGGGGTCTTTGAGACCCTCGCCAGGGGTGTTTTGAGACCCCCCAGGGAATCCAGAGGACTACTCTGGACTCCCACACAAAGAGGTTAGATAGATACCAAGGTTGGATTGATCTGAAGGTGGAAATTGTGAATCTAAAGTGAAAATGGTTCCTCATACTGCGATCTGTTGTGTGAGCGCCAGATCTCTGCCTGGCTGTGAGTTACTGCACAGCTTTTCTTTCTATGTTTTGCTTAAAATTCACCCCAAAGTGTTTGTAGTGTAATAGTGATTTTGCTTTCTTGCATTTACACAAGTGTAAACTATGTATTTGATTTATAAAATAAGGATTTTACAGGCATGAACTAAATCCATCTGTGTTACATAAACATAGATACATTTTGGTTTCTTTTTCCTTTCCTTCCCATGTTTATGCTGCACAAAGAGCTTATTAAACCAGATACAGTTATGGTGTTGTTTGCTTTAATCTGCACAAGATTTTAAAACCTTTTCTCACATTATAACATATTTAACTGCTGCTTTAATGGCAAAGAGGAATTCTGTGGCTGCGAGCAGAGGAATATGAAAGGTATAGTGACTTTCCTGTGAGAGGAATATGAGAATATTCACTGACAGAGGAACTATGAGGAACAATTATCCCAAGCTGTATCTTTGACAATGCTGTCAGATTTTCCACTTCCATGAGTACAGCTGGGTATGTGGTGCCAGGGTGAAAAATTCCACAGTGGCTGGAGGCAGAGTGCTTTGGGTGCTGGCCTGGCTGGCAGTGTTGGAAGTCAGGAGTTGGAGCTGGAAAGAAAAGAAAGATGACTTTCTACAGCTTTGAGACAGTAAGAGGAAAAGAAGCCCCAAACCACCAGTTGGAATGTAAGGAAAGAGTCTTTGAAAGATGCCCCTTTCTAGACTTCTGTGTTTCAGAGGCTGAGTTTGACCTTGAGATTCAGGTTCTTAAGATACCTGTACTGTCTTCTAAGACATTTGTTCCTCTGCCTCCAACTAAAGATTTGTTCTTGTGCAAATTTGCAGCTTGTTTATATATCTGTTGAAAGCTTTGGAGATTGGTTCATATATTTATTCAGTTTTCTGTATCACTGGTACTTCACCTGGGGTTTTTGTGGTTTGGGTTTGTTGTTGTGGTGTTTGGGGTTTTTTAGGGGGAAGGGTGGTTTGATGTTGTTGTTTTTTTGGTAATACAAGTATTTGCCTAATATTAGGTAACTGAATGTGAAAGCTCTGAAGGATAAAGAAGTGATGCAGGTCTTACCTTCCTGGGCACTGAAGTCTGAGGTCTGTTTGGATGCAGTTTCAGACACACCTGGTTTTGTTGGGGTCAGTCAAGGATATTGTTTCTGTGACTTATACCAGACTTCAAGATGATCAAGTTGGTTGCATCTGGAGAGGCAAGGAATTGAAGAGGTTCTGAACAAGCAAAAGAGCAGACAGCAAATTCCTCATTTTCTAGTGCTCCAAGGGATTGTTTCTCTGGTATACATCCTATTTTATATATTGCTTGAAATTGAATATTGGATCACCATATGTTATACTTTCTGTTTTGAGCATTACGTGCTGTTCTTCATAACTTTTAGGATTCCTGGTTAAGAATGGTTTACTGAATACTTGAGTTTGATAATCTTTGGGACTCTATCTAAAAGATTACCTTCTTAAATTATCATATAGATTGCTTGCTATGTTAGATTGCCTTGACTTTTAGCTACTGTTTTGTCTTAGTGTTTAGAAGGAATGGTCTCTTTTCTCATTCTTTGTATGAGTTGTTTCATAGAGCTGTTCCCTGGCCTACGTTTTTAATGTTCTCTAATTTCTCAAATGAAAACTTGGAAATGCTGGATAATTCCCTAATCAGGCAGACATCTGAAATAATGGACCCCAAAATGTAGGCTGTTAATTATTTTTCAGTGCAACAGCAATGTAATGTGTGACAATGGAGTTTTTTGGTAACCAGTGAAATAATTTTGGACATACTGAAGACTAGAGTGATTAACACTTAAATAACACCATGCTTCTGATGATAGCATAGCACTGAAGGAGGCCTTCCTTACATACCCAAAGGATGTACTCCACTGTCTCTAACTCTAGTCACTGGGAAGAGAGGAAACTGGTTCAGGGAGAGGTGAGGGACAAGGCAAAGTTATAATTAGTGGTTGTACTGTGAAGATAGTCAAACACAGACCCAAATACTCCATTTTAGTCCTTTGCATGAACCCTGGAGGGACCCATTCCCAGCAGGGATTTCCACAGCAGCTGCTGCCTTACTGGGCTTGACACAACCTGTCAGAATGGTGGCTGGGGGTTAATGCCATGGCTAAAGAGGGAAGGGAAGGGAGAATATAAACACTTTGTAAAACCATGAGTGGACAGCAGGTTATGAACGCAGAGGTTAGAGGAAAGCAAGAGGAAGGAAGAAAGTAAATGAGCCAGGGTGTATCTGAGGGGGAGAATTAGTGCATGTGTGAGCCCAAGAATGGGCAAAGGAGACACAGGTGTGGAATACAAGCATGTTTACTTTCAGATACTCGAACACAAAAACTCATTTGGTTTCCTGTGTAATCAGCACCGAAAAAGTATTTTGTTGCTAGTTCTCAGCTCTGAAAAACCAAGCTTTCCACCTGAGTTTTGCAACACCTTTGAACTGGGCATGTCATGAATATCAACATGTTGTGGCCTACCAGGATTAGTTCAGGGTAATGGTCAACTTGAATTTGTTAGCCTTTATGTGGATAGGGTTGAGGCCGTGGGCTCGTGGTTGCTCTGGTTAATGGTTTTAGCAGTTTAAGAGTACCATACTGTGAACATCTTTGCTGTGTGCTCAGCCTGTCCATGAGAAAAGGATATCAGACACCAGAGTCAGTCTTAAATTCCTTTATAAATAGCTACAGCTGGTTTGCTGTGACATTTTTCCTCGGTAATTACAGTAAATATGAACTTAAAGTTGTATCAAGTCTTAATGTGTTGGATTTTTCTTTTTACTTTGGCTTCAGCAGTATTTTTAAATCTATGAACTAAGGATTTGTTTCTAAATTTTAAGAGAAGCCTCCCTGAGCACAGAAATCAAGGACTAAATTTGCTTTCTGGGCATTAGCATAGCCTTAAAGCAAGGAAAGTGGGCATGCAGGGTGATAGCTGTGCTTGACTCTTATGATTGATTTTGGTGTATTAGACAAGCCCCCTTTTAAATTCAATATTCTGGTCTTACAAATAGCCAATACCTTCAGACATATATATGTGTGTGTGACATTTAAAAATTGTCTTACTTGAAAAAATATCATCATGGTACAATTTATTCACTGCTGAAGCATATGTAGAGCTGAAAAAGGTCTGTGCTGATTAATGAGACAATTATACACATAATACCAGATTAATCAGACCTCATACTTTGAAGGCAACAACATAAAGACACAAGCACAGTTTTGAAAAGCATTGTCCTATCTGTTGTCCATGGCTGAGATGTACATAAGGATGGTTGGACATCCCAGTGCTAGAGCACTGTCACTCAAAACAAGTCCCACACATTACTGATTGCAAAAGTGAAACAACAATAATCTGAAAGACTTAACCAAGCCCATGAAGCAACTTTCTGGTTGGCAGATGATACAGAAATGCCACCATTCAGACCCATGCCATGAGTTCTAAGCTGTTATGTCCTGGATCCTGAGTAGGTGCAATGTGAAAAGTCTGTCTTTGGGATCCATATTTTGTAGCAGCCTGGATACACTCTCCTGCCCTTTTTGAAAACTATGACTCTCATGCAGTTGTATCTAACTCCAATATAAAATGCTGTTAATGTGAAATAATGGAAGCAGAGGTTTGGCTATGAGCAAACAAACATACACTGAAGTCCCACTGCAGCCAGCCTACAAAAGGGTACCTCTGAAAGCTCACACATTTAAAACACATTTTCAGGCAGAATAATCTTTCTTTAATTATTCCTGTCATGGGAGGTGGTCCTTGGCCTAGTTTCATATTGTCTCTGCAATGTGAAAAGTGTTAGCCTTTAGCATGTAGCATTTGCAGCTGAGTTTGAAGGCGTCTCATTTCAGCTCAAGAACCCTGGGGTTTCTCATTTCAGGGAGTCTTGTGCACGACAGCATTGTGCTTGGTTATGACTGTCAGACTGTACCACCATTCTTCAGGGCTGGCTTTAGCACACCCCATGGCTCCTCATTGGCTTTTGAGAGGCCTTTTGGCCGTATGTTTTTATTATTTCTGGTTTTTCCAGTCTTTTTGTAGTTTTCTTTTTAAACAGTAGGCAGAGTGACTTGTGCTGTTTACTCCATGAGCTGCTTCTCATTTCAACCCCTACCTGCTCAAAAAGTTTAGTAGTTGGCAGAATGTCTTCTGGGACTGATGTCTGATCAATGGACCACTGAAAATAAAAATGAAATATAAAACTCCTTTTGTGTCAGGAGCTCTGGATCTGCAAGTGAGCACCTCCTCTGCTGATCACTGAACCTAGGGAAAGGAAGAGAAGGAATCTCTTGAGAAGCAAAATGGCCTAGTGGAAGTCAAACCCCAATCTTTCTTGCTGTATTAGCTAACAAAAGTGAAAAATAGCTTTCTTCTTGTTGTTGTTCTTCATATGAAATACATTGAAACGTCAGGAAGAAACGAAGTAGTTCAGTGAGGAATGAATGGTGCAGGCTATGGATTTCTGTTTTGGTTTTATCATCAACTCACTGTGTGACTTTGATCATGTGTCTTAGTTTTACCCTGTATTAAGTGAAACCTGGAAAAATACGCAGTGTGGTTTTTGATGTTACACTTTATTTATATAGATTCCCAGGGACCCTGCAGTGCTTTAGTGACTGTCCCCCTATTACAGCAGTGTCACGTAGACTTCAACAACTTAGAGCTGAGCTAAACTCTGACAGGTAGAAACTTCATTATGCTAACTTTCCCCACAGCTAGCTTCTCCCATCAAAAAGCAAGCCTTGCTTTAAGCCTCAGTGAAGTAACTGCACATTTCTGGTTATCTGAAGAGGCTCAAATATAGCGGAATGAATTTATTAATGATGTATTCCCTCACAGCAAACAGATTTGTGCTCTCCCATAATTAAGCACTACAGAAATAGTACTTGTCACCTTCCCTTTAGAGAAAGTGAAAATAACCACCATACAATGTTAGGCAGCTTTCTCCAAAAATAAAGTTTTATTGTTGAGTCTTTGAAAGTCTTATATTAACAAAAACATATGTTTTATTTTCTTGGATGTTAATACAGTTTTTTGTTTGCATATAAATGTTCTCGTGGAGTGTTTATACCACTCTGAAGGAAGAACATTGTTCACACATGAAAATCTGTAAATGAAACCAACTTAAAACAAAAGTAAAGCTAGCACATCTGTTTTAATATCACAGAGAGTAAACCAGATGTGTGTATATATAATATATACATGCTAGTAGAAGATGTTAAATTAGATTTTAAGAATTTGTTCCAGCTTAATAGCCTAAAATGTTATTAGTAACATAGATAAGGAAATTACTTAATGAAAAATATATGATTTTTAACCTGACAGTGTCCTTCTTAATTAAGTTATGAGATCCTTAGATGAATGATGTTATAACAGTGCAGTGTGTAGCTTCTATTATTTATAAGACAATGCCAAAGAGCTAGCTCAAACCAATTAAAGCAAGGAAAATCTCATTGAAACTTGCCATTCTGAGCAAGTGAGTGCTGAATCTTTCTAGAGAATTCATGCAGCTTTAGTATCTCAAACACAGTACCTAGCTAGATCTTTCTGATGGAGGAATTGCCCATTAGGGGAAAATAATGACAATAATATTAAATTAATAAAAAGCAAGATCTTGGGGGGAAAAAAACAAAAAATAAAACAAAAAAAAACCCAGGCTGAGCAGGGAGGGATGCACAGCAGGGCTCTGCTGGCACGGCCAGCGCTGAATCATTTCCGTCCCTCTCGCTGCGAGGACCAGCCAGGCCAAGATTAGCAGCTCACCCAGGTCCCAGCTGCAAGCCCAGCCCAGCCCAGCTGAGCTGTAAAACAGCAGGCTCCTTGGGAGTTTGTGATCTCCAACTTGCCAATTGCTTATGGAGGTCCCGTATCTCCTACCTTTCTTTGTCTGTGGAATGTGTTTTATGGTTTTCACTGTATAGAAATTAGGCATGGTGCCTGGCTCTGAAGGCAGGAAGGCTAGTTGCTCTTGATGTAAGAGTTTTTAAAAGGATAAATATTGGTTTTGTTGGTGGCTAACTTATCATTAGTGATTTTTTTTACCTCTGCCCAGTTATTTTATCAATTAGGTATTTTAGTAAATAAATTATCTAAAATTTAAGCAAATAAATAATAATAAGAAATAAGAAATGCAAGAGATATTGAAATAAATCATAAATACTTTCTTTCTGGGTCCCTGATTTTATCCTAAATATCCAAATCGTTGAAGTCTGATTGATTAATATCTCTTACTATCTCTTTGCTGTTCCTACCACTCTTGGAACCTGTAAAAATCATAAATTATGTGGAATTTCAATCAAACTGAATGCAGCACGAGCAGTTTGTAGAGAAATTGTAACATACTTGCAACTTTTTTCCTAGTCTGCCTTCAGAAAAATCCTTCGCAAATAATAAAATCGTTAATTTTAAAGGCTTGATTCCAGGAATGTTGTTGAAGCAGTCAAAATATGAAATTGCTAAGCAAATCTTTAAGAAAATACGTATAATATCTTAACATGATTATAATTTTAAGCTAGTTTTCTATAGTAGTTCAAGCTCTAGCCCCTCGAACTGATAGACTATAATCATGTCTTATACTGATCATGCTTGGCATGGAAAATGAACGTATGCAAGGCTTAGATTAACCATGCACCACAGATGTATTCAGTGAGCCTGTTTCCTGTTTTGCTATATGAGCCCCCCCAATCCAATCCTTTAGAGACATTTTTATCTGCTAATAAGCATAATTGCAGTCATTCCTGCTGTCATTTATAAAATTATAAGACATTTATTTAGTCAGTTGTGGTGTTTAAGGCTGTTAAGTTTCCCTGACCAGAATTGAAGCTCTGCTGGCAAATGTTTCTCCAGGACTTCAGTGGTACACCTGGTCTCCTGGTTCTCTCTCCAACAGATCATTAGTCCATAATGAGGCATTTACCACATGGAGATTTGTACCAGAGACACAAAAAGTTCTGGTTCTCACCTCTATCTGCTTTTATACCATTTGTGATTGCATAGAGAAGATCCAGATTTCCTGAGTCTATTGTAGACTGTGGATATAGAACCCTAAAGCCAAGAAATTTTCAGCACTGTACATTAGCATGAGCAGAAATGCAGATCCAGTGGGGTTCAAGCAGAGAAATGAGGTATGTGATGTCTTGCAGATCACATGAGACCATTTCAGAGGAGTAGAAATCTGCTGAGGAGGCTGCCATGAATGTCACATCTGCTCACAGAAGCACAGAATTATTTGTGTTGAAAGGGTCCTTAAATTAAGATCATATAGATCTAGACTACCTGCCATGGACAAGGACACCTTCCACTAGATCAGGGTGCTCAAAGCCCCATTCCCTTCAAGGGAAGGGTGGCCTTCATGCAGCCCTTCTGCTTCTCATGATAGCTTCTTGGGCTACATCTAACTTCACCCTTCATTTCTCCTGTAAACCATTTCAAAACTCCTCCCCCCCCCATATGGCCCCTGCCATATTTTAAAACTGCAGGTAATGAAAGCAATTTGATGGATACATGGTGGAGGCTGGAATTTCCTGTACTTAGTCTGAAGTTACATACAAAGTTACTGACAGGATCAGTTCCTTATTTCAAGAGTTGAGCATATCTTTTTAAATCAGTAGGAATTTTGCCATTGACCTGAATTTGATTTGTTGAAAGCACTCTTGTTTTGAGGGAAGATATCTAAAAGTGTCAGAACAAGCACATCTGTTAGCCAGACATCACTTCAAGATCCTGAATTTAGTAGAAAGTTTTAAAGGCTTTGTGGGAAATAATGGACTGCTTTGGGGAACTGCAGAGTATTAAGATTAATCATCTAGACAGAAGTTTGTGAGTTTAGGGACTCTTCAGTATAGAAATGCTGGAATCATGAGCTAAATGTTACAGTACATCACTTGGTTGTACTGAGAAGGGATATCCTTCTTGTAACTTGTGAAATCCTACTGTCTAAAGGTACGTCAAAGGGGCAACATCAGCAAAAACTGTGACTGTTACTAATTTCACTCTCACTGGTATTTGTTCCATGCAATTCCTGTTTATTCTTCCTAATTCACAGTATAGATGATTTTTGTTGTTGTTGTTTATCCATATGAATAGAAAAGCTCATGAAATGGTCTCAAGCAGCAACTGGCTTTGGAAGTCAGACAAAGTGAACTAATCTCCAGTTTATAAATGTGTGGGGATGCTGAAAGAACAAATGCTTCAGCAAGCAACTTTAAAGAGGAATTGGGATGTGGAGTTTCTGACGGAAAGGAATTGGAGGTGACAGAACACAATACAGCCTGAGCACAATGACACACTGAGTAGAGAAATTTAATTGCATAAAGAGGGATAATAGATGAATCAACTAGAAAAACAGACACCAAGGAGAGCAGGGAGAAAAGAAAAAGAACCATCTGACCGTAGGAAAACAAAATAGAGAACTTTGCAGTATCTTACTAGCCAGCCTGTGAAACCAAAGAGAGTATATAAAATTTTTAAAAACTCATTTGTTTCTTAGCCAGGAAAAGGACACTGCAAGGGAAGAAGGGACTCTGCCCTCATTCAGCTCAGACTGCTTCAAAGGTCTGCCCAGTGTGATAAACAGAGCAAACCCTTTTGTGATCTCTGGATGAAAATCACGATAGTAAGTCAAAAAAATCCTTCAGAGGCCAAGTGCAGCAACCCTCAGCCCTGATTCAAGAAAAATTGCCATTGTTTCACACATGAGTGTCCGGAAAACAGAGGGTACAGGGGCACTGAGCCAACTGTTTTTTGGATGTTTTTTTTTTTTTTTTTTTCTTTTCTCTTTTTAATTTTTTTTTTAATTTATTGTAGGAAAAAAAAACAAAACAAAACAAAACACAAAAAACCCCTGCTGAATGGCTTTTCAGTGTGGAGAAAACTGTGAGAGAGGGCAGGGGCCACCCACTTGTGCCCTGTCAAGGCTGAGCAGATCCTCCACTACTTTCTTTCCACCTGCCCCCAATCTGCTTTGTGCTTTGCATCATTCATTTGCAAGAACTGGTCTCCTTTCAGACCAAAAGGAGAACTTTGCAGAAAGTTATGGGCAAACAGTTTGAGTGGAAACTGCTCGGCAAACATAATTATTGCATTTGCAGTTAAATGCAAGCTAGTAGCAAAGCAGCAGGAACAACTAGGCATTCAGCAGAGAGAGGCCAGGTATAAATGCTTTGATAGTTAGATGGAATTTGAATTAGACACCTTTTTAACATCTTAAAAGAAACAGTCTCACCTCTGGTTCAGGATGTATCCTTTATTTCTCTCTCTATTCCCCGCCCTCCCCCTTGCCTGTGTGTACAATAGGATCATAGTTAAAGCAAAGCAGGCAGCTCTGGTTCTCCTAAGGGCTGCGCTGAAATCAGTGAAGCATTTTGGTGATCTATTGTTCTTAAAAGTGTTCGCACTGAGTCACATCCTCAGCATCTTCTTGTAGCTCAGGGTAGAATTTCACCTCAGGTTTTCAGGAAGCTGTGGGTACTTTACTTTTTGGTAGTGAGTTTTCCTAGTTCAGGTACCTTTTGCAATTACTAAGCAGTAAGAAAGGCAATAATAAAAAGGTTGTTTGGGTTCCATTCCTTTCAAGTGTTGGAGGCAGTGCGAGTTTGGCAGATCCCAGCAGAGCGCCTAACGCATTGCAGAGACAGGCTTCACACTGTGCTTCACAGGCAGTCTTAACTCAGGCAAACTCATACCAAAGTCAGGTGAGGTTTTCCCTGAGTGAGAAATGAGTTAAAAACTGAGGCAAGATCCTGATCTTTTACCCAGGCACAATTCCAAAAACTTTAGAAGAGTTCCTTTTGACTTACAGCATTGTAACCAAGATCAGAATCTGGGCTTCGATAAGGACTTCAGCATTTGGCCACAGTCCCATGAAGGTCTTCATTAATTTATTTATTTATTAAAATGGACAATTGCATCGACTTTAATAACCCTTACCTCAAAGTTCACTTGAAAGAAAACTAGTAAGACTTTTTATTGAGAGAAGAAAAAAAAAAAAAAGTTTAGCTATGGTCAGCCAGGGTGGGAAATTCCATTGTGGCTGCAAGCCCATGGCAGGTAGAGTGGAATTTAATGAAGGAAACTGCTGTGTTTTTGTGTCTTTCTGTATGTTTTTCCTTTAAAACCAAGAGCTGGGCAGGCTTCCCATTTGACCTGATGTGACCCAAGCAAATTGCTTCTTATATAAAAACAACTGCAGACTTGGAGAATGTGAAAATGCACTGTATCCTTTTTCCAACTCAGGGAAAATGAAAGCCTGAGAAACAGGACGGCCCTGTCAATACTCGTTGAGCAAAACTATCACTCAAGCCCTATAAAGAGAGATTAGAACAGGCTTCCTTATGCCAAAGGGATTCATTATAAGTTAGATCTCTTTAGGTGTTTTGTTGTTTTCTTTTTTAAAGCAGACACACCGTCAGTGAGAGAAAAATCCATTTTTCAGATTTATTTTTTTTTCTGTGAAGGGAGGAGAAAAAGAAACTCTCATAAAGGAGGAGAAAGGGGAAGTGAAGGAAAGAAAAAGGCTTTAACTAACACACCCGAACGAAAAGAAATAAATTGATAATTGTTAAAACTTGGGCAAAAAGCCCAACTTTTAGCCTTTGCTGTAACTTGGGAGAGCACAGGCGCAGAGATTCAGGGTGTGTCTACTGATATTGTATTCAGATGTGTTGCCTTGGCATGTGTACTGACGGATTTATTTAAAAAACAAAGCAAAAAAAAAAGGCATTGTGTGCTTGTGAAATGACTTCATAAAATCCTTCCCTTTATGAATTATTTTGATCACAGGGCTTGTTGTTTAAATTTCTAAAGTACTGTGCTTTTTTTTTTTTAATTGCCTTCTTTTCAGAACTGTCTGTTCTCAAGTTGGCACCTTCCGCATAGCAGCATGCAGAGATTAAAGGAGAGGGGAGGGAGGGGAGGTGTGGAGGCTTTCATCAGACCAAGGGGGTGACGTGGTGCATAAGCAAACTCACATCTTATGTTGGTCACCCCTGAAAGGAAGTCTGAGCTCTGAGCCACTCGTCTCCCTTACATGTCTAATCTGCATCACCCACTCCAAGGAGACACAAGCAAACACTTGGACTGTCACATGCTGCCATGTTAGAGGAGACAGAATAGACTTTTGTTTGCTCTGTCTTGCTTAAAATGGAGGTGAACAGCTTCCTGCACAGGAAAGCAAGATATGCTAATACTTTCCAGGTTCAGTGAGGCCTGTTTTTCCAAAATACAGGTTTTTCTTGGGCTCCATGGGTTTCTGACTGTTGCTGGACGTTTTTTCCTGCTATGGCTCAGGAGTGCAGCTGAGAGACACCATGAGCACTCCCAGCATTGCCCACTAAAGGGGCAGTGTAGAAGAAAACTCCTGATTGTTTTGTTCCAAATATGGTGTTAAGGATCTTCAAAGTCAATGTTAGTTGCTTCCACAAGATCAACATTCACCATCATCATCCATATCCTCTATTTATATAGGTGTTATAATGGAATTTTCAGATGAGGCATGAAACCTGCAGTTTAGGAGAGCAAGGGTTCACTTGCAATGTCTTATTTCTATTTTCTGGGGAACATTAACAAGATCCTTATTATATTTTGTGTTACTTGATAGAGTCTGATGTAACATAGTACTTGTGACAGCCCGCCCAGGACTATTGCTGCTTATGTAAAGGAGGAGGTCAGAACAGTACTGACCTGAGAAGGGCTGTGAGCTTTTTCTTTTAAAGTCATATTTATAGCATTAGGATTTTCAAAGAAAAGTGGTATTTCTGCCCAGAATGCTGGTGTTTTCAGAAGGAGATACCCTGATTCAAGGGCCTGGCACTGATTTGAGGTTAGAGTTAAGAGATTTATGTTACATGTATTGATTTTTTGGGTCTCTTCTCATTGCCCTGTCTGCTGAGCAAACAGATAACAGCTGCACATTTAAATGGATAAGGAGACAGCAAACAGTGATTCAGGGTTCTAGACTGTGTCAAAAAAGATGCTGATTTCCATGGAAGCAGAGGATCCTTGTTTGGTTGAATGCATGCAGTTTGAGAGGTTTGTCTCTGTCTTCAATGGCAAGACCAGTTGTTGTGGATATCCAGCCCCCTGAGCCAGGAGACAGGGATGACAAGAAGAATGAAGCCCCATAATCCAAGGAGAAATGTAGTCAATAACCTAGTGCACCACTCAGACACACCAAAGTCTGTGGGGCCAGATGAAATCCACCCAAGCCTACTGAGTGGAGGTACTGGCTGAAGTGCTCATCGAGCCACTTTCCATCCAGGGTCAGCGGTCGTGTCTGAGACTGGCTTAGCATTGGAATGGGCTGCCCAGGGAAGTGGTGGAGTCACCATCCCTGGATGTATTTAAGAGACATGTGGAATTGACACTGGGGGACATGGTTTAGTGGTGGGCTTGTCTGTCTTTGGTTAACAGCTGGACTCAATGATCCTAAGAGTCTTTTCCACCCTAAATGATTCTCTGATTTTTTTTGCTGCATGGAATTTTTCTACAGGTGGCATAGCTTCCAGGTCCTGGTAGACTTGTTTTTAACTGTGTACAGGAAAGTTCCAAGGAGACAAATTGTGGAAACCTTATTATCTTATTCTAGAGAATTTGCTTCATAGTTTAGAGACATTCTGTTCCCAGAAACTCTTTTCCATAGCCTAACAGATTATTCTGCTACAGAGAAATACATAGAGAAGTGCATAGAATTTTTCTGTTTACTTCAGGTCTTTTCCCTTTGCAGATTAGACATCATTTTCATCTCCAGACCTGCACTTCGTGTAACAGGAGATGAGTGTCATTCAACAAACTTTCCTTGATAGCAGCTCTTCTTGTCCCTTAGCCAGGAGGATGTATTATCTTTGACATTATGGAGCTTATGTAAGACTATACAGAACAAAATGTGCTTTTTTTACTTCCTGTGTGTAAACACTAGAACCCTTTCATGCATAGTCCATGACAGACTTGGAGACCATGCCATCTAACTTTTCAGTGTATATATATAAAAATCAGTGTATGTCATCAATATATTTATTTAGCATATATATGTTATATATTCATCCAATAGCAGCTGAATTATTTCTTTAAAATATGATTTGCTGTTGTTTCTGTAATTGTTTTTTGGGATCTGCTGTCCACACAAGTGTTTTTCAGCCTGGCCTGTTTCTGTGGCATCTAATGTGAAGTGCAGTGTACAAATCAACAAAATGATGTGATGTTCTTACTGTGCAGCTTTGGAGAGGATGCCTACTTTCGGAACTTGTTGGAACATAAAGTAATTTCTGTGAATTATATCTTTTCTTAAAAAAAATAAAATAAGTAATGAGCACTGGTTTTAGATTAGTCTTAATGTTAGTTATGGATGTTTAGCAATACATAATTTTAGCAGTAGAATGCATGCCTATCCTGCCAAATCAGTCCTTTTATATCATTTTACTGGACAAAGCATTTGGCAGAGTGAGGAGAGCAGTTTAGGTGCACAGGTGTCTTCCTGATCTAAAACTGGAGCACTGTAAAGTGTCTGCATTTTTGACAATCGACTTTACAACTCGTTTGAATTCCAGCAAAAGGCCTAAGGAAATTGCTAAAAAGAGGTCAAAGTGCATTTGGCAGGTCATGGAAGAAATCCTTGTGTGTGTCATTTCTCCCAGTTTGGGTGGATTGCCACAGGACCATGTTGTAATGTCATCCTTTTTTTTTTTTTTTTTTGAGTTAGATAAACTCTCAGCAGCTTTTTTAGCCCATACTCTTTTATAGATCTCAGCGTAGATTTTGACCAAGAAACAAGCAAATAGTGCTTCAGGATTTAGTGCTAGATTTTTATGTTCCTGGTCTTGACCACATATATGACCAGATTTCTGAGTGAAAGGCAGGCTAAATTAAGATGTTGCTAAGTGAAAAGCAGATGAAGGAATTTCTGGTTTAAAAATCCAAATTAAAGTATCAGCAGGAGATTTGCAGTCTGTTTAGAGTATTTCTAATTTGTACAAGCCTGTGTGGACCTATTTCTTTCTCATTTAATGGCACTCCCAAAACTTTCACTGGCTTCAGTGCAATTATTGTTGCAGCTCCAGGAACTTTCCCAAGAAGTCTGCACCAAAAACCATTTCTCTAAGTGCAAATGCTTCCAGTGGCATCCTGGGCTGGGCTGTACATGTAGGTACCTCTAGGCTGAGTACTATGGAAAATAGTCTTTGTTATTTTTAAAAAGGATGGAAAACAAAACAGATGTTCTGATCTTTTTTTTTAATTTTTTTTTATTTTATGATGGGCACTGTAATTTGCAATATGTAATGGCTCAGAAAGATTGGTTTTTTTCTGGAATTTGAGACTCACTGATTTTGAGATGTCTCAGTTGTACTGGGAGCTGCATTTGAAAACTGGGAGCTGCATATTGAAATATTTACCTTACATAAGCATTTTATGTTATATATATTTGTTACATTTTCAGAGCAGTGACAGAAATATAAATCTAGGCATTAGTACTTTGAATTTTGGTAGGTTTGTCTACCTGAAAAAATTCTAATGGAACTTATAAACTCTTGTGAATACTTCTAACTGCTTGTTATTTAAGTGTGTGACTAGTCCTGTAGGACTAAAAATTCAGGGGAATAGGTAACCTGTAAGCTGTATTTAGCTGTAAGCTAAATATATGACTGCATGTTCTCATAATCAGAGGTTTAAATTTTTAAAGAAACCGCACAGGAATCTTATCATCTGCTTAAAAAAAACCAGGAACCATTTTGGAATAAGAAACAAGAGCATTACTAACCTGAAATATAGAGGGAGAAAACTCAGACTGTTGAAACTGCAAAATGGGCTGGAATGAGGAAACTGCATTTACCCGGTTTGGAATCCGGCAAGTGTACTTGAAACACTTTTATTTTTCTTTCTTTCTTGTTCACAGAGTTGCAGGATTTGAGTTAGGTCTAAAGTAAAAATAAATATGATGTCTCACTCAAGAAGAACTCTACCTCCTTTATTTTAGAATTTGTATAAAGCATTAGACGAGGTTGAGTGGTATTTTATTTGGTTAAATTAGGGTTTGAGGTTTGTAAAGTTTAAACTTGGTCCCCTTTTGAGAATGATTTAAGACAGGAATGCTATAATCATCTAGTTATATGAGGCTAGAGCAGGTGCTGGGGATGGAAAAATGTTTTTTTTCTCCTTCCATCTGTTCTCTGAAGAACTGCTTAATTCTTCTTGCAGGAATCTGTTAAAAGCTTTTCATAAGGTTTCCCTGTAGGCAGACAATTCACTGCAGAACCCCAAAGGCAGTGCCTTTGGATGTACTGGGAGTAACTCATGCACAGGCTCATCCTTCTTTTCCAGGTGGAAAACAGAAAAACAGAAAAGTATGCTTAGGGATCCTCTGTATCTCTCTTTTGAGTGCAGTAGAGATTGAACAAACTGAAGGGTAGTTTCATGATCTATTTCTGCTAGTGGGAATAACATTACTTTCTGTTGTATTTAAAACAATGAATGGAATTGGGTTGCCTTCCCTCTTGTGTGAATATGTGTCAGTTATTCCAGTTTTGGTTTTTTTTGAATATTTAAACCAATAATAAACAAAAGTGAAACCACCTTGAAAATGTTTAACTTCTTACAGTTTCTGTTTCTGAATCAAGGCAACTTGAGTTTATTATACTAGATGTCCTGTAGTTGGGCAAGTAAGTCGTCCTGCATTCCTTACTTCATTTGTCTTTGTGACAGGGGTTCCTAGATGACAGAGTGAATGTTTTTGTTTAAACTCTGGGTCATTTTCTCTTCTTAGTGCAGATTTCTTCATAATACTTCTGCTAATATTAATAGGATTCACACATAAATCCTTTCTGCAACTACAGAGGAAGGGATCCCAAATGTTTTAGTCTCCCCATCTGTATACTGAGAATGCCATCAGATGAGAAGGTGAAAAAGAGTACCAGTTTACAGCAGGAAAGTATTGGAGGAATTCCCCTAACACCCACCTCCCCTGCAGGAAAACAGGAGCGTGTGTGTGCAGGAAAAGTCTGACAAGTTTGGTGTGAGTTGGGATTTAAACTTCCTCCAAGCTCTGAAGTTCAGGAATTCAGCCTTTGGGTCTAACCCCTAGCAACTTTCTTAGCTGACAGGGTCAAAGTTGCAGCTAAGGGTAAAAAATTCTTCCTGCTTAATTTTGAAAAGTTGAAAGTCAGATTTTTAGATTTTTCTCTAAAATAACACTACCCAACATCACCACACTTGGCTATGGTCAGAAAAAGAACAGTTCCTCTTTATTTCTAATTTGAGCTTTCTTCTTGGGCTTCCCCCGAGGTGACATTGCTTGTCATGGACACAGGTTTTAATGTAGGGTAATCTTCCATATTTCTGGACTGTTTTATTTTTTTTTTTTTATTGTTTCTCTCTATTTCCAAATGTCCTGTTATCTCAGCTAAATCACCAAAGGGAAGGAGAATATTCTGGGGAGGTATGATAAGAGGCTTGCTCTTGTTTTATACATTTTCTTTTAGATGATTACTTTGACCTCCATTGGAAAAGGAGGATTGGGCTACATGGAGCATCTGCCCCATATTCCCATGTTCCCATGTTATTCAGGAGACTTTAGCATTTACACGAATATAAACATGTACACATGTCAAGCCTTTCAGTCTCCTAAGTGCTGTGGATAATTATTTCCATTCCTTTTCTAATAAATAGGTAAGTGGAAACAGAAACTTTTCCTATGATATGGGTGGCAGAAACATATGAATCAAGAACCCAAAGCTTCTTCATGTTCAGGTCATAGTTCAGTTTCTCTTAATTTCACACACCCCCTTCCTGCTTGGAACACTGTGATATACAGCTTCAACTGTCCTGCCAGGAGGTGGAAGAGGGTAGTTCTCTCACAGAAACTCTGTTTGGGTTCCTTTGACCACTCTGTGGGACTAGGCTGCTGTACAGGACTGTTAAGCCTGTGATGTGACAGGAGGACTTGTAATTGCCAGTCTTCCTGCACAGGAGCAGGAGTGTACTTTCGTGCTTTCCAGTTGTTTGCAAGTTGAACCTGCTCTTGTGCAGCAGAATGCAGCTCTGCTGCCATCCCAGTGAATTGTTCTTAGTCACCTTATATTGTGTGTGCATGCTCAAATGCATGGAGATGTATTACACTTGTAGTTTATGTATAAATATATGAAAATATTTACTGTACCTACATGCATCCAAGGAAAGCTTTGTATTTATCAGCTTCAAGTCAAATGGCCTGGTAGTGAGGGCTTGAAGGCAATTTGAATACCCATAGCAGTCATCCTTTCTTCTCTGTAAAAGAACCATGCATGTTACATATATCAAGAGGATCATGCATGTTACATATATTAATCTTGTTCTTTCTAAACACTTTTGAATAACAGGATCAAGACTATTTTTCTTACAGAAGTGTGGGTGATCCAAGCAGTTCTTTCTATAATAATGAAAGCATGTTTCAGATACAAGAAAATTTTCTGAGGTTTTTTTGTGGCCTTGAGTAGATCACAATGGCCCTTTACCACTGTTTTTCCATTTCAGCCATTGTGAGTCTTGAATAACAAACATTTGGAAGCATTTTTGCAAATGAAATCTGTTCATGAAAATGCACAGATAGAAAAGCAAACAGTATGATCCTAGATGAGTGTTTTCCAAAGGCATTCAGATGAACTTCTCCTGAAACTTAGCTCTGTATATATGAGCTTCAAAAAGTAGAGACAATATCTGTACTATTACATTTAGTTTTATTCATTAAAGAAATGTTTGAAATGCATTATTCTGTTTAGTCCAGCAAGGAACCCCAAGTTAACTGATGTATGATGGGCTGCTCCACGGCACGAAAGCATAACAAGAGAAAATGCTCTCTTTTCCTTTCCCAGTTTCTGCATTGTGACCTGACATTTATGCATATTGCATAAAGCAAATTCTGAGTACTACAACTTCACTGACTTCAGGCTGACAAATATTTTTTTTTTCTTTTTACTTGCTTTTTGTCATTTTCTCGTAAGTTCAACACACTGTATACTATGCATATATTTCCAGACAGCACAGAAAGGACTGGTTATAGACTTTATATGAGGCTGCACCATAACTTTTGTTCATGTCCAGCTTTTCAGTACAAAAATAATGCGTACCTGAGTTCAACCAAAATGGTTGTGTCTGTCTGATGATATTGTCTGCAGAGCCAAATAATCTAACGTATGCATGATTTGATAGACTAAGCATCCAACAAAAGCTTCCTTAAAATGAGTCATATCTTTGATTCAATAGTCACATCAGTTGAAATTAATCAGTCTTCCTGTTGCTGGCACTGGGAAATTTACGAAGAAAAGCAAAAGAATTGCTGCAACAAAACAATGCCATCCATTGTAAGGCAGTGCCAGCCAGGGATACCAGGCAGCAACCAGCCAGGCCAAATCAGCACTTATTTATTAATTCCAGGAATGTCTCAAATATTTGAGGGCAGTTTCCGGACAGAGCAGTGATGGCAGAGGGTTCTGGCATTTCAGTTTCTCAAGGCGTCATGGATCTCCTGTTGGGAAGTGTTCACATTAGGGCACTCATTTCATTACACTTGAAGTAATTGTCCTTCACACTGTTCTAGAAGGAGTGGCAAAAAACTGCGTGGACAAATAAAGCAAGCAGCACTTTTTTCACCATCCCATTGGGAGGCCAAGTTAGTTTTTTTTCCTCTTTTCATTTTTGAAACTTAATTTTACATCAAGCAAGAGGTCAGAATTTAAGCACGATAGTTCAGATGTACTCACTTAAAAAGTATGCATGATAGTTACTATGTCCTTGGTCATTTTTAGGCATGAAGAGAATCTATATTTCTTTACTCCTTTGCTGTCCTACTGCTGTCTTCTCTATATTTGCTTTATAGATTTATTAAATCTTTTGAAAATATCTCCAGTAAGTGTACAGACACCTATTCCTTCAAGTGTTTCTCTCCATCCGTTACCCCTTCTTAACTGACAATTATTCTCCTATGCTAGTTCTCATTCCCTTGGTCTCTCTCTTACCAATTTTTTCCCATATGTTTTCATAGTTCAAAGACACTTCTTCCCTTATAGATTGAATGGGGGCATAGCCAAGTGAAAGTCTGTGGCTGGGAGGTAAAACAGTGCTACTTGGGCAAACTGTTTGAGCCATAAATCTATTAATTTATTACTTCTGATTCCATAGGCAAGTGTTTCCTTCTGAATTCTGGAGTTGCATCCACACTTTTTCATGAGCAATATTCTAGATTCCTTTGTACAAACAAGATGCATGCACACCACTCAGTCCCAAACTTGACAGCATAAATTGATACAGAAAAAAAGAAATTTGATCTTAAGAGTGGTAAAATGCAAGGAAAAAAGCATATTTGAAAAAGTTTTAAAATCTATTTTATAGATAGTCATTCTGCACTCGTAATATGAGCATGTTGCAGAAGTTCATTAAGCAGTGCAACTAATATCTGAAATTAATTTATGGACTTGTTTGGCCTTTGTTTTTCCTCATCCAGCAATAGAATCGAGTACCAAATTTAAATTGCATTTCCATCATTATGCCTTTTCCAATTCTGTTTCTGCTCTATCCTGTTTACTCACTTCTCTCAGCTTTTTTCCCTAATTTGTCACTATAGGTCTAGTGTATTTCCAAGAGACACAGCTCTCAATTTTTTTAAAGCAGGCTTTTTGCTCTTATATAAGTTATGTTGTTCTTGTCCACTTCTCGTGTATTCAGACCTGGTGTTAGGCCACTTCATTCAGAACTGAACACCTGATGCTCAGTGTAGTTTGGCTGCTGAGAAATGGCCTCCTACTTAATTTTTATCCACCTAAGGCTGATGGAATTCATGGAGTTCCTGGATTTGCACCCTGCTCTGAGCATTGGTTAAGGATGATTGTTTCCCACTTCACACTAGCCTGGTCTTGTTTGCTATACTTCTCCCTTCCAACCATGAAGTGCAAAATAAGGTTAAGATTACCAGCTTACCCAAGGGCAGTCTGCAGTGCCAGATACTCGAGACAAGCCTGGCTTCCTTCAAGCTCCCAAACTAAGTGGTGATCAAAGCAAGGAAGGTTTTCTTGGGTCAGTCCAGAGTACACGGTGGCTGTAGAGGGAGCCAAACATGGTGATTACAGTCTGACATGGAAAAGTTTCCCAGGAAAGACAGTTAAAACTACAGAGAGCAACTACAGCTTAGTATTTTGGGAGTGGTGGGGGAAACAATGGATATTCTTCATTAGTAGACTGTAGCTTCAGTAAAATGTAGGGATTCTTTCTGAATTGATATGTAGGTCTTGGCCTTGGCAGGCTGTCTTCTTCCCTATTTTTTAATGTATTCACCAAATGTGTGAGAAATTAAAACTGCACAATGAGCAGCATTTCTTCCCTGCAAACTTGCAGCGTACCAGCTATGAGAGGAAATGTGTTCCTTGGGATATGCATCTTTTATAGTCTTTTCTGACGAGCAATATATCATCACATCTTCAGTCAATAAAAGTATGTGTCTTTTACATATATATATATATATATATATATATATATATATATATATATATATGCTCATGCACATATATATCATTCCAGTAAATAGCTGTGGAAAGGAGGGAAAATAGTTATAAAAACAAGAATTTTGAACAACAAACAAGCTTAGTGAACAACTAAAGGAAACTTTGAAGAAACAGGCCTTCATGAAGGAGTAACAATGTTGGAACCATATGTTTTCTGTGTACCAGAAGACCGTTTTAATAGTTTACAAATGTATTTAGCCACAGAAAGTCTAAAATTAGTAAATGTTTTAAAGGGCTAAAGATTGACACAAGTCATTCCAGTTAGTGAAGGACTTCTTTTTATCCACATCCAGTGAATAAATTTCTGTGACTGAGCAGATGTTTGTGGGGGACTGGTTTTCTGTGGCTGCTTATAAGAGTTGTACAAAACTTTGCTGCTAACTTGTAATATTCATTTGTTTCAGGTTTTGTGTCTTGTGGGAAATATGGTGGCCTAGACCACAAATAACTCAAGTTCTGTCCCTGCTCTGCTGCTGCCATGCTCTATGGTCTAGAACAAGGTGCTCCTCCACACTGTAGTGGTTTTGCCCTCATAAAACAGAAAATCCCTTTGTAAATGACTTTGAGAACTGTTGCTTAAAGATGCTGGCTATGAGCTTTGCCAGTCTTTTCTCCCACAGTTTGTTTGAGTTTAGTAGCCTAAAGTGAAAGTCAGGTGAGTCTTCAGGGCCTCAGGGTTTGCACTGAAGACTTACAGAACCTTGTTTACAGCATGTTTTCCCTTTAACAGCTCTAGGGTTACTCTGAGCTGGACTCTCCATCGTTAACAGGGCTTGTGAACCTCAGGAAATCCCTCATCATCTGATCTGAGTTATGAATTGGCAAGGAAGTCAACATCTTCTGCTGAGCAGCAGAGGTTTTATGAGTCTGTGCAACACTGTCTCCACAAAAGCTCAGTTCTGTTCCAGCAGTGCTCAAACACCACTCTGCTCTGTTGCACACCCTGTGCACTCTTCATCCTTAGATGAACTTCATCCCAGATGGCTTCATCCTTGATTGACTCTGTACTGTGTATGACCACAACGGAGGCATGTGTACTGATGTCACTGTGTTCTGTGGTATCACACACCTCTGCTGAGCTGGAGGCTGCTCTGGATCCTGCCTCCATGATATCATGTTCTCAAATGAAACTGAGGTTTTTCCTTTCAGTCCAGCTGGGCATCTTCCTCGTCATGACAGCTCTTTTCATTGTGGTCTGAGCCACTTAGAGAGTAAACTAAGTCACAGAGCTACCTGACAGTGTGAGTCATTGAATAATGTTCAAGCATGCTTTCCTGTTAGCTCTGTAGTGGCTCTCCACGCTCACTTGACAGGTTTTCATCCCAATGGCTCTTCTACAGGGCTTCAAGTCTGTAAGGAACTCATATCTATTCTATACACAGGTTGGTAGGAGCAAGCTTAAAAAAAATAATGTATCTAGAAGAAAGGAGGAAAGGGGGCTTGGTCCTCAACAGATCCAGTACTATACCAGAAATCTGGACAGGATTTCCATCTTTTTTCCCCCCATTTTGATTATGCAGTATGCAAAGAAATCTGAAAACAGAAAAATCTTACTAGATTTTCTGCGTTACTGGAAATCCTATTCAGATCTTTTATTTTAAAAAACAGTCAAAATGTACATAAGAAAAGGAGCTATATTAGCTTCTTTAATAAAATATTCCTTTCATTCTCTGTCAAAAATGGTCACATGCTAAACATTGAACAAAAAAATTTGAAATGTTAAAGGAATAAAACTCTTCAGGGAATAAATTATTTTTACAACTGGCCAATATAAAATAATACAGTACAAGTCTCTTAAAGTAGTAATTGATAAAGGAATAAAACTGCTAAAAGAGTATATTTTTCATTCACTGGAGCTACTGGATAATAGCACTCAGCTGTATTTAATCTCTGGGGGCCTATGGAACAGGCACAAAAATGAACGTAACTTAAAATCAACGAGTGATCTTTCATGAGATCTGTGGTACCTGCTGCCTGCTGGCAACAGCCATGTTACTGCAGCAAGCCTACTCACTCAGCCCCACAGTATTTTGCCTTTCAGAGCCTTTTTTTATCTGTATGTTAAGGAGGTAATTCCCAAGACATCCCTATTAAGTGAAAAAGAATGACTCTTCCAGCCTGACACGCAGGGAAACTGAGATACAGGGATGATAAAGCCTTTGCCTGTGGTCAGACTGGTTTGTTCTGCCATGTAATATGGCCGTAATGGGCCTCAGTCCTTCCACAGAATGCTGATTGAAAACATACTAGAATAAAAATTTGAAATTTTGGTTTCATTGAATACTGCAGCACAGCCTACAGTGCACACTTGAATCCCAGTATAGAAATCAAGTACCAGTTTTATATTAGTGTCTGGTTGATTAAAAAATTCTTATATTATATGAAGAGCTCTGTGAGTGGGCTTCAAAGGCTGACCTCACATGGCCAAAAAGAGAGCATCCCAAGAGGGAGAAAATTCCCCTACTGTGGCCATCGTGTGATTCTTGTTTGCCTTTGAAACTGGTCTGCCCCATGAATTTCTTAGATTTTCACTGAGAAAAAGAAGATAAATTTTTCATTAGGTAGATACATGCAGAAATTCTCAGCTGAGGAGAATGGAGAGAGAGTGGGGACTTGGAAGAATGCATGCAAATGGCATTTCATTTATCCTTCTGTTGTCTTGGTGGGTCTTGGAGAGGCTAAGTGATTTCTAGCTTGTATGGGCTTCACCCAAGCAATGTTCTCTCCCCAGAGTCTCTTCCTGTTTTTCCATCCGCTGCTCAGACTGTCCCAACAGAACTGCTTCATTCTTCTTGAGATCGGTCACACTGAAACAATTGAATAGAATTAGCGTTTTTATCTGTGTCTGTCAACTAGTTTGGGTTTGCTGGTGCTTCTCTCCCATCACCCATGAGCTCATTTTCCATTAATTTAATCAGAAGTAAGACCAAGGGCTTTCATCTAAATAGTCTTAAATTTGGTGTGTATTTTAAGACTGAATCCTCCTTTACATTAAAGTTATGAAACTACCTTCTTTTCATAGCACTTCCTTATAAAGCTATTGACCCAACTGTATGAAATTTTAATGAGATTTGAAATTTAGAACTATATCTACATTTTATAGGATTTCTGGGTTTTGGTTCCCTAAAAAAGGAAATAACTGACTTCTTTATTTTCTTAAATTGTTTACTTTGTTTAGTTCTAGTGGAGAATATGCCAGAAACTTTGATGAGTGGGTAAAAATAGTAGAAGATAAATGTGCCTTTGTAAAGTTCTACCCCATGCATACCCCGTGCCCTTGCATCATATTGCCTAGTATGTTTATTGTAAACATACTGTATCAATTGAGGAATAACAGCATGCTTTTATCAATAAAAAAGAGATAATTTCCCTTTATAATCCACAGAATCAGTTAGAAAATTCTCTCACTAATTATTTTATGCCTAAAACCACCATAAATAAACCACCATTTATTTATGGTGGTTTTAAGCAAATAGAAAGAAGTGAGGAGAGTGAGATCAAGAATAAATTGCAGTATTCCTAACCTACGAAATAATACATTGTGTTTCTGCCTCACTTCAAAATGACCCAAAAGAATGTTGTTTAAACTTGGCTTATTTTGTAGATACCCTTGAGAGTCTGCTAATAAATGAAGTGCCAAACAAGTTAGTTCTGTAGTTTCAAAGTGGTACATACATAACATATGTAGACAGGATATCACTTGTGCCTGAACCTCACTATTTTTCTGCTGAGCTCTGTCTCCATTCTCATGGAAACCAACCACTGATTGACAGTAATGCTGTGAACTTCCACTTATTAGCTAATGCTGACTTTTCTTGAAAATAGGAGCTGAGTGTAGCGTTATGGAATATTCATGGAACAAAATTCCAGAGAGAGAGGTCTCAGGGTCAGGAGGAGGGAGGGAATGAGAGACAGATGCCAGATTGCCTGCAGAGAGTCCAAGCATGTGTTTTTGTTTGTAGCAATGATGCACATGCCTTTTGCGGGTGCAATTATTGCTTTTGCCTTTGAAAGTTTTACCATAAATCTGTTTCTCAATCTCCCTTCATTTTTGACCCAAATTAACCTCTTCTCTATACAGTTCTGTTACTTAACCACAGTTTTTCTTGGGAATATCCATGCACCACCATGCTCTAGGTGTTCTCCCCTGAATTTTAGGGATAACTCTGAATTCAAATCTGTTTCTGATCAGATTTAATTAATTAGTCTTTTTGTCTTTTCATGATCTTCATGCACTAGATTTTATCTTTCACTGAGTCATTGCAATGAACAACACCACATGAGTGAAAAAAATAATTTGCCCTTTATTTTTGGTCTCTGCCTACCATGCAACTTTAAGCAAAGGCATATGATCTGTAAGCAGATGAAAACTGAAACCTAAAGTATTTGAATATCCATTTAACATATCGTGACACTTTCCTTTTAATCTATCAAATGCTTAAAAATCTGAATTCTCTTGTTCTAGCAATAAGCTTGTCTTATTTGAGTGACACTTCAGGTCTAATGAAGCTGACTGCAGGTGACTCACAGCTAACTGTGCAACAGATGTGGGGTGAAAGCTTTTAGCAGCCATGCACTTCCAAGTGGGAATTCCCTGCCTGTAGTATCTGTGACATTGATACTGTGCTATTTTCCCATGTCAGACTCAGGCTTTATTGTGGACCTGACAGGTTCAAAGTCACAGAATCTACTTCTTGTCGTAGAGTGTTTCAGAGACAAGGCATTTAATAGTGTATTAGCATTTGTTCGTTTTATTTAGGAAATGGAGAAAAAATTGCATCTCAGTATTCTTGTACTCCTGGGGAACTTTCAACCTTCAGTGAATTTCCTAACCTGGCCCTAAGCTGGGGTGCTGACAAACACGCTGCAGTTTACCAGCTGAAGAGAGTGCAGTTCAATTCAGCTGCCAGTTGTACCATACCTGACTGAACAGAATATGTACTGGTTTGAAATGTTGTTAGGGTTACCATAAAAAGTATCAGTATACAGATTCATATATATATTCCTGTGCACAGTCAGGAATTTTCCATCACCTTTTCTTCTGGAAGGAGAAGCTTTTGATAGCTCAGGAGCTTTTTTTGGGAGATATAGTGTGCTGCCTGCGAGTCTCCCCAGATGCTTTGGGGAAGCTTCTCCTCTGGTATGTCCTGAAATTTGCAGGACTGATGCTGGGAGAGAAAGAGCCGTGCAACAGCTCACAAATGTGAGCCTTGAGGTGTTGGAGAAGTCAGGGAGAGGCAGATGGGTGGGCACAGTTTCATGGTTTATGGTGTGCTGCCCACAGTGGTTTGAAATAACTGTAGCCTGCATCAGTTCTGTCACAGCTGAGTGGTAGACTTCATTCCACATGGGATGCAACCAACTAAATAGGGCTGGTCACTTGGGGTAGCTGTTGAGTGTGGATGCCCACTGTCCTAAAGGGACCATGAGCTTAGTAGATTCCAGCCAAGAGCTCTCTGCAATGCTATTTATCAAGAAAGCCATACTTTTGAGCCAGAGGTGTGTATCTGGGCCCTCAGAAGTAATTTAAATGCATATATATGTATTTTTATTTTATTTTATATAGGGCAAAGTTGCCTGAAGCCTGTTTATTAGTTAATAACCCCCTCCAGGTTACCGTCTCTAATCTTGTAATGAAATTGAGTTAATAAATCCAAGATATTATTAAATAAAGTAAGTATTTAATATTGCTTGTCCTCTTTGAATCCAAGTTGCAATACAACAGAATTTCATTTTATAAATAACACCTTTCGTGCTAGCACCACAGGGCATGATTCAAAAGAATCTAAATAGAACATGAATGCTGTAATCAAATGCAGACCCCAGGAAGGCAGATTAAAAAGGCATGTTGCTGGTTAGCACAGCAGACAGGGTAAGTATAGCAGGTCACAGCAGAAAAGCTAGTTACAAAAACAAGGGCACAATCAAATGAAAATTGTTTGCTTGCCCACTCCAAACCATGACTGACTGCTTCTGTGTCCGTGACCTATTTTTTTTAAATAAAGGAAGATTTTGAGAGGTTGTTACATTTTAATTGCTTTGTACTAAACAAGAAAACAACAACAAAAAATTCTCAATTCTGTGTTTGCATGTGGAGGACAGCAGGAGAATATCTATTTATAGGTAGAGACACTACAGCTGGAGAAGACTTTTCCACGAGGTTTATTTCATCTCTGTTTATCTCATCTGTTTGTACCCACTGCCAAAGGCTGTGTGTCTCCTGCTATACAGAGAAACTTAGAGCAGAGAGAAAAGCTGCAGGGCACTGCCATGAAGCTTGCCTTGCAGAGAAGGGGAATACTTGCATCCTGCAAGTGTTCAGTCTGAGGCAGAAGTGTCAGGAGCAAAGCAAACAGGTCTCCAAAGCCCATGAAACCCAGCATCCAGAGGCAGCCCTGCCCTGGTATGATCCCCCTGCCTGGCCGCCGGCACGTGCCTGGCTCTCCTGCCCGCGCTGTCTTCCTGTCCTTCTTCCTTGAGGGTGTCACAAAGGTGGAGCAGAGTTTAATGGAGCAAAAAGCAGAATTAACCTCCATGTGCTTATCTGCAGCTGCTCCCAAAGTCTGGTTGTAGCATCGTCTTTCTCCAAGCACAGAGCTTTAGCTCATGGAGGAATACATGGAGAGGAGGAAAGAAAAGTCAGGGTCTCCAAGCACTCTCCTTCTGCTGGGGTACTTCTCTCTTTGCTGATATGGGGAAAGCATCACCCTTTTTGAGGCTTGTCCTCTCTATACTGATACAAGGCAGGCTGAGAAACCCTTAGGGGTTATTGTGTTATTGTATTCTCTGTGTGTGCATATGTACAATTGCTGCAAAACACATTTGGTCTTCTAGTTCAAGGACTAACAGCCAAGACACAGGGAAGAAATAAAACTCTGATGATTTTATTTATATGTGTGTGTGTTTACAGATGTACATCCACAAATGTATACATTTATATTTGTGTGTGTAATATGGTTGCGAATATTAAAAAATACTATCTAGAATAAGCTTGTGTTATAACTAGGTACTGCCTCCAAGATTCACAGTTATTTCCATATAGGAAATACAGAAATTCCCAAGGAAAAGGAAAGTCAGTACAGTTATCTCACTGAGCTGCTTAAAGAATTAAAGTGTTTTGATAGGCAGTCTATTAATTTACTCTAACAGGTAGAATCAAGCTAGCCTAATGCAAATACTGAGTCACAAAACTAGTCAGTAAACAGTATAGTGAAAAGAAAGAAAAAAAAAAAAAATTACCCTTCCAGAGTTGTCTGCTGTACTCAAGGTAAATGAAATATTTAGTGGTGGCAGTAGCAAAAAAAAAAAAAAAAAAAAAAAAAAGAAATATGAGATCTTGCATCCCAAGTTATTAGTGACCTGTTAAAAGACAGGCTGAAAAGTGTCTTTACCAAATTAAAACTTTGAAAAAGGGCAGAAATGGGAAATGTCAAAATAAAAAATCTGAGGAAGATGATTGTCCTCCTAGCTCTTATTATTTTGCAGTTCTGAGACTGTGGCCACTGTTAATGCTAGTGAACCAAGAATGGCACAATTCAGCCTCCTGAAGTCTGTAATGGAAATAGTCTGCACTGACAGGCAGACAGCTGGAATTTGCTGAGATTTTGATCACAATTGCGTGATCTGTTCACTGCATGTGTTTTTTTGTTTAGTCTAATTTTCAGAAACTTCATAGGCTTTTTTTCAATAGAAGATTTCATTTGGTTCTCTGTTCCCTGTGTTTACAGTACAGCCATCCCTAATGCTTAATGATACTAAATAATAAGAATGCCAGAGTGCTTAATTTAATGTCTGCTATTGATCTCTGGACTGTTTAGCAAATGCCTTACTAAACACAGAGGGCCATACACTGCCCCTGCTTCCATCTATGTAAATCTCCTAAAGGCAGCTAAGGTATTGGGAACCTAAGGTCAGTTGATCAGCCTCCTAATTGTCTTTCCTGCTTAGAAATGTTAAAGGTTTTCCTCATCACAGACAGGAATTATTATTTCAAATTCTGTTCCATTATTCTTTGTGTGCCTATCTGCTCTCTGAGAACTCAGGTCTCTGGACACCTCTCACTAATAAGGTTTTACTTGCAAGAGCTCACATTTGTCTCAGTTTTCTTCAGTATTTATGGCAATGCTGGTAAAGATAAAGGTGGTGAGAGAAGCGAATGCTGAGCTGATTTGTAAATGAGCAAAGCATTTCTTAGTGAGGTCAGAGCAGCTGACAGTATCTTTCCGTCACCCAGCACCCTTCCAGGGTAAGGACCTCTTTGGTGTCAGCCCATATGAGCTGGATGGTCAGATTTACAATTTGCCAATAAATCTGGTGAGATCAATGAGACTCCCATCCTTCCCACCGCTCTCCCAGCGCTGTGTCACTTCTACTGCTCTGTCTTAAGAAATCTCTTGGCAATGCCTCCTTTTATTTTACTAAGATCACCTTGGTATTGTAGAGCTACAAATGTTTTAACAGTTTCTTAAGGCTCTTGGCTTTTATTTTCAGCCATACTTCAATCTTAAGCTTGTCTCTGCCTTACACACCTGCGCTGTAGATTGACTGTTGCTAGCAAAATCTATGACAACATTATTTTGCCAGCAAGAATGCACAGATGTAAAACTAATTAGTTTTTAAAACATGTTTTCATTTGTGTCTTGTGAATACAGTAGTCCTCAAGAATTCAACAGATTAGGAATATTTTTGAGACCTGATAAGCTGAATTTTGGGGTGGGCACTATGTTCTTTCAGCACTGCATCTCTGTCTCCAGTGGTGAAGTACCCTAGAACAGAAATGCAGGTCGAGATTGCCAAGCCATTTTCAGTTATCTCGTGGTCTTTCAGTCTTTTGTCCAACTTCTCCTCTTGAGCAGGTCTTCACCTGCTGTACTCTGCTTTCCTAGTCATGAACCAAAACCCAGCCAAGCACCTCAGTTCCCATCAGCAGTCTCAGATCTTTTTCTGCTGTGCATGTGAGGCAGGTTTAATAAGCTTGCTAATAATGACTTGTAGCATACTGGTTTCTCGTAGACTCAGGCCATCCCCCATTCTAGGTCTCCAAATGTGCTTGATAAATTATTTGAATTACTCTTTCAATTGCCATCTGTAGTTTCTCATAAAGAGACTGCTATTTGCCGTGCGTTGTGCCAAATCACGCAATAGTTTTTGCAAAGCCAGAGACTGTACTGAAATCACCAAACTCATGTCACTTGTGAGCTGCAGTACAATAACATGTTAGTTTTAAGTAGGTTACAGTTGCAGTCTTGTGAGATAAGAATGAATACCTTGGAACTCTGACCTGCAAATCTCAAAAATTATGGGGACGTATAAGAGAAGACAATTTCATGTACCTCAAGTTTTTTAATACATATATTAAATTATTCTTATAAATATGAATCATAAAATGCATAAAATGTCAGTATTATGCATAAAAAAATACAGAAACGTATGCATACAGATCTACACTCACACTTACATATGTTGTGGCTTTCTCCTCTTTCCCCTTGCCTTGAACTTCCTCCTTGAATGTGCCCTAATGGTGGAGTGACAGTCATCAGATCTAAAGAAATTTAGTTCTGCGTGAAACCTTGGAATAGTGACGTCTGTTGCATTTGGACAGTTTTGTTTGTCTACTGGGAAATTGCATGAACTTCCCAATTTATTTTTTTTTTCAAGTTTGCATTGCCCTCCTCCTCCCCACCCAAGGCAGGGTAGCTTCAGGAGAAATGGCTGCTTTCTTGCTTTCTGGTGTGGTGTAAAGTTTTCCGTCGAGAGACAATAATGTACATTCCTCTGGCAGGACGGGATAGATTTTTTTGTTTCTCTTGCTGTTGTTTATTTATAAGACATTTCCTCTTGCTTAGTGGAAGTTTGATCGTAAGAGGCTCCAGTGATTTTCCTTCCCACCTCTCCCCTCCCTAATTTCTCTGCCTCGGCACTCGCTCTGGAACAGAGCGAACTCAAAAAGCCCATCGGCGCAGGGCGCGCTTCGCAGCCAAGCCCTGCCACTCTCCAGAGACTGTGAGGTGATTCTCCTTCGTCACTGCTTGGACCAGGAACCACAGCCCTGGTGAGTGGTGAGCTCCCAGAATTTGATGTGTCAAGGCTTCTATTCTCGGGGCCGCCGCGGCGAAGCAGGAAATAAAGGTTTTTTTTGTTGTGTTTTCCTTTTTTTTTTTTTTTTTTTTTTTTTTTTTTTTTTTTTTTTTTTTAAGTATGAAAGCAGGATCGGCGACGAGCGCAGGAGGAGTGCGGAGCTGGGAGCGCAGCCGCTGCCGAGCCGAGCGCGGGGCGCTCCCGGCGCGGGGGGGCCGCGCTGCCCCGGTGTCCCCTCGGCCACCAGCGGGGCCAGGGCGGGCAGCGCGGCCGGGCTGGGCGGGGGGGCACGGGGCGGGGGACTGGGGGGGGAATGTTAATCCTTCCCTTGGAGTTTCTGTCTGGCAAGTTTTCATGCCTCTGTGTTCTGAGCATTTACATTATGCTCTGAATACCTGATTGCCCAGCCAAGCAGAAAAGAAACTCTACAGTGAATGCATAGTAAAAGAAAATGTTTCTGTGGAAGCCACCTCTGGGAATAGGAAGAACTAGTTGGTTTATAGGCTGCTGGTCCATTTGAGGGAGCGGGAAAGGTTGGATTTTATTTTTTTCTCTCTCTTTTTTAAACTCACTTTCGTTCTGTTCTCTTTGTGTGTGTATGGGGAACTGGGAATCAGGAAAAAAATGTACTTTGTCAAACTTCATATACAAAATCTTGCATGCAAAAGAACTGAGTGTCTCAGCCAACATCAAGGTACTTAGAATTATTTTCAGCTGTTGGATAGGGAAGACAAGGCTTATAAAGCTGCACTGATTTGCTCATGGCTGCATGGGAAAGGCAGAAAAAAAAAAAAAAAAAAAAGTAGGATGAGTACCTCTAGCTCCAGGCCCAGATTGTCTCCTTTTGTGCTCTCCTGCCCCACTGAACATATCACTTCTGTTAATATTTTTCTGCTGTAATGCTAAAGAAGGCCAGGGCAATGCGTGGGCTGTTCCATTCATCCTTCATCATCTTCCATATTATCTGAAGAATGAATCATTTCTTGACTAACATTTTCTATTTCTAACAAAGTAGGCATATAAGAAACAGAGGGTAGCAGTCAAAATATTTGTATTTTGAGTTATTATCCTGTTCTTTGAAACATGTCCTTGGCAAAAGACCAAGATCTTTAATGGAACCAACATATCTTACACAGGGTATTAACTAGGCAGCATTCTTCTCACCCTTGCCTTGCTTTTGAGTAGCATTTATTCAGCAGGTGTTTCAACAAGCTTGTCTCTGTGATACCCAGGGAGGCAGCCCCTCTTTGACTACTGCTGGTCACCTGTGACACACAGAGAACTCCAGTCACCTCTTCCCTGGTTTCGTGCCCATTCTAAGGTCTGAGAACTGTACATACAGGCTGGTGGTGAGCAGCCCCCCACTGAAGTTGTCAGAAGCTTTGACACTGACCTCAGAACTGAGCTCAGTGTCAAGTCACCTGCAACCTGTATTAAGGTACTTGCTATTTCTTATAATCAGTAAGAAAAGTCATGTATGATTTGGTGGCTTTACTCTCTGGCAATTTTTGCAAATATTTTTGTTGGTTTCAATCCACGTGGGGCTGTCAGTCCCTCCCCATGCTTCAGTTTCAGCCTGAAGTTTTACTAATCCTGAAAACTTCAAGTGGAAGACTGACAGAACCTTGGAGTTCCATCTGGTTTTGCATTAGAACCATAAAGAACTGTGAACTCCTCTTTTTTCATGTACAAACCCCCAGGCTGACCACAGACATTTTTCAGCTCTGAGCAGCAAGGGTTAGCTGTTTCTCTTCATTCCCTCGTGCTGCAGACCTCTCTCTGAACTTAAACTAAATCACCAGCTCTCAACAAAACCCGCAATTAAGTTGGCTGATCCCTTCAGTAAAGAGTATTACATACACATAGAAATAACCTTTACATACATCAAAGCCTCAATCCAAATGGTCCCAGCTTTTCACTAAATTGATATTAAGATCCCAGCTTGGCTGTTGCATCACCTTTCTACAGTGTACTCAAAGCAGCTGACAGATCAGAACATCCCAAACTTTCAGGCAGTTCACATCACAGATAGAAACATAATGGATTTTTTTTGTCTTCTCTGAATGGGCTATGCTGAACGCCCACACACACTTTTGGGTCTGATCTTTGAAGCTTATCTCTGATTTACTTTCTCCCTCCAGGCAGTGTAAGTCTGAAAGACATAAGTACTTCTGAAATGGAAAGTTCTCAAAGCACAGTGCTAAATGTCTGAAAGTTCAAACTTCTGCCTGTGTAACACTTGTTCTCTGGATATACTGAAGTCAAGGGCTGTCACTCTGGCATCTTTCACCAAGAAGAAAAAACAATGTTTAATCTCTTTTTTAAGAGTCTTGTGTTGCTCCAAACGTCTCCATGCTTAAATTATTTCATTATTTATTCTCCAAGTCTCTCTGGTAGCAAAGGGACTTGTCTTTGCTGGTATTTATTTATAGCAATGTGGAAAAATTCATCAGTCTTTCTTATTATGGTATAAGCTGCTTATTGACGGTAGGCCAACATTATAATGGTTTGTCTATGGTCTAAAATCATTAGGGTGAAAATCTGCAATTTCAAATCATATTCTAACTGTCTGTTTAAACACTTTAGGATGGCAAGATGATAAATTGTCTCATTAGTAGTAGCTTCTTTATCTACTGCATAATAGTTTATCATAGTTGCTTTAAAAAAAACCCCGAAAATTAATACTTATGGTCATTCTTTTATGCATTCACTTTTCTTCTAGCAGTAGCCATTTTAGTTACAGCATCCATTCCAATTAGTAATCTCAAAGTGCTCTGCACTGGCAAGTTAAACCTTTCTCTTTTACCTGCAGATAAAGTAGAAAAGTTATCTTCCTTTGCCTGATGCAGTCAAGGAGAAAATGGTATTCTTTCCCTCGTGTTCAAACCACCAGTTTATGTTTTTGGGGAAGAGAAAATATATTTATGTAGTAGAATGAGAACTACTGTTTTCTGCACAACAATTGTTTGATGTGATATGCTTGCTGTTCTGTGAGTGTTAACTGCATCAGACAAGAACAAAGCACAGAAAAAGATGTAATGATAAAGGTAGGCAGATTCATAGGCACTGGGATGCTTCAGAAGTACAAGAATTTAAGCAGTATCCAGAGACAATTTTTGCAATAAAAGTACATAAAAGCAACTGCCTTGTTTTGAGTACATTTCCCTTTTTAAGGTATTCTCTGTTTTCTTATTTTATGTTATAAGCCCCTCTTTTCCAAAATTTGAAAAATGGCTTGTTTTCCTGAGTAACAGCATTATAACAGCACTAATTTGCCTTCCTGTAATTCAGAAAAGAAAGTGAAACCTGATTTTGAATTAGGTCATATGACGAGGAAAGTTAGGAAAGTAAAAGGGATTGCAAGTTACTGAGGTAAAGCAGCCACTAACCACAGATATCTAATTATTAGCTGCAGTCAGTCCTCCCCTCAAGGATAAAGAAATAGCAAGGGTTATGAATGGTAAGATGAAGGGGTTTTCATCCTGTCCTGGGCTGAGAAGGGGAACATAACGAGAATGAAGAGAAATGGAAAAGGTTTTAGGAAACCTGAATCTCTATCCCAGATGTATCATTATGAACTTTCCCTCTATTTTTCACTTACCCATCTGAAAAGTGGCATTTTTTCCTGCCCTCACAGGACTACTGATCAGGTTTAGCCAGGCTCAGGCATGCTTGAAAAATTAAAGTGCTTGTAAATACAGCATGTAGATACCACCCCCCCACCCCCACTCCCCCCCTCCATTGCTGCCTTGCTTGTTTTTTCATTTTTGCAAGCTTCAAGTTCCTGGAACTGAGGCGAGTTCCAGAGCTAGCATGGGTCTGTGCTGCTGGCAAAACAAAGCAGGTGCAAATTATGGTGGAAATGAAATAGCTGGTGCTTTGCGGCGGTGGAGTGCCCAGTTCACCTCAGGGTATGTGTCTGCGTTCACAAAACATGACTATCACGCATACCCTGATTCATTAGAAGTGTTATCCAGCAAACAAGAAGCCTAATCATATTTTAGTGGGAACATTCTTATGATAAACTCTGCTTTAGTGAAACTCTGCGTATAGCGCAATTTCTTCTGGCCGTGTACATTACAGAGTGAAGAAAAGCTACCCCGCTGCGTATCAGAAGGCTGTAATTTCATTTAGGGGTTCTATTGACATCATAAACTGCAAGAGCAGAGCTCAAGTGGCTATTTAAGTCGTAGGAACTTCAGAGTGAAATTACTGCCTGGCAGCAACTGGCCCTCCCCACACGGGCCCCCATGTACGCACTTCATGTTTTCATCCCTCTGCCTATAAATCATGAATCTCTCCAGTGGCTTCGGAAGGGAGCATTTCCAAAACACTGGCGTTACCTGCCCGCTGTGTGTCAGGGCGTTCAGGGCCGGCAGGGGAAGGACGGGGAGCCCCGGCCGAGATGGAGGCGCCCGGCACAGCCGGGGCTCGGCCGCATAGGGGAGCGGAGGGGAGCGCCGGGCCCGCCGGTGGGGCGGTGTGCTGCTCCGGAGCGGGCAGAGCTGACCTTTCCCACCCCTCAGTGCACCCATCCGCCGGGAGATAAATGCTCTGTGCCACCTGCGAGCCGCAAGGCCACAGCACACCTCCCTTTATTCCCCGCCTCGCTGGAATGGCGCCGCTGCCGGGGCAGCAGGAGCGTCCGTGACTAAGGGCTGAGGGCTGAGGGCTGAGGGCTGAGAGCTGAGGGCCGAGGGCCGAGAGCTGAGGGCTGAGGGCTGAGGGCTGAGGGCTGAGGGCTGAGGGCTGAGGGCTGAGGGCTGAGGGCTGAGAGCTGAGGGCTGAGGGCTGAGAGCTGAGAGCTGAGAGCTGAGGGCTGAGGGCTGAGGGCTGAGGGCTGAGGGCTGAGGGCTGAGAGCTGAGGGCTGAGGGCTGAGAGCTGAGAGCTGAGAGCTGAGGGCTGAGGGCTGAGGGCTGAGGGCTGAGAGCTGAGGGCCGAGGGCCGAGGGCCGAGAGCCGAGGGCTGAGGGCTGAGAGCTGAGGGCTGAGGGCTGAATGCTGAGAGCTGAGAGCTGAGGGCTGAGGGCTGAGGGCTGAGGGCTGAGGGCTGAGAGCTGAGAGCTGAGAGCTGAGGGCTGAGGGCTGAGAGCTGAGGGCTGAGGGCTGAGGGCTGAGGGCTGAGGGCTGAGGGCTGAGAGCTGAGAGCTGAGGGCCGAGGGCCGAGAGCTGAGGGCTGAGGGCTGAGGGCTGAGGGCTGAGGGCTGAGGGCTGAGGGCTGAGGGCTGAGGGCTGAGAGCTGAGGGCTGAGGGCTGAGAGCTGAGAGCTGAGAGCTGAGGGCTGAGGGCTGAGGGCTGAGGGCTGAGGGCTGAGGGCTGAGAGCTGAGGGCTGAGGGCTGAGAGCTGAGAGCTGAGAGCTGAGGGCTGAGGGCTGAGGGCTGAGGGCTGAGAGCTGAGGGCCGAGGGCCGAGGGCCGAGAGCCGAGGGCCGAGGGCTGAGAGCTGAGGGCTGAGGGCTGAATGCTGAGAGCTGAGAGCTGAGGGCTGAGGGCTGAGGGCTGAGGGCTGAGGGCTGAGAGCTGAGAGCTGAGAGCTGAGGGCTGAGGGCTGAGAGCTGAGGGCTGAGGGCTGAGGGCTGAGGGCTGAGGGCTGAGGGCTGAGAGCTGAGAGCTGAGGGCTGAGGGCTGAGAGCTGAGAGCTGAGAGCTGAGGGCTGAGGGCTGAGAGCTGAGGGCTGAGGGCTGAGAGCTGAGAGCTGAGGGCTGAGGGCTGAGGGCTGAGGGCTGAGGGCTGAGGGCTGAGAGCTGAGGGCTGAGGGCTGAGAGCTGAGGGCTGAGGGCTGAGGGCTGAGGGCTGAGAGCTGAGGGCTGAGAGCTGAGAGCTGAGGGCTGAGACCTGAGACCTGAGACCTGAGACCTGAGGGCTGAGGGCTGAGGGCTGAGGGCTCGGCACGGCCCCGGGTCTTTGCCAGGGAGAGCAGCGCTCCCCTTCGCCGTCATGGCACCTGCTGCACCCGAGTGCGAAAATAAAATATCCCCTTTTTTATTTTAGTATTTAAATAATGCACAGGCAGCCGTCGCGTTGACAGAAGTTCGTGTATTTCGTCCATATGGACTTGTTTCAAGAAAAGAGGGAAGTCATGGAGCATTTGCTTTTTATCAGGAAAGTAAGGTTAACCATTCATTAGAGCTTGTCAACCTTAAATTTAAGCCAGGCACTGGAAAAATCTTTCTGTAGGACTGTGGAAAAGCTTTGTGTGCCTTAGATACCCAGTGCAGGCATTTTAGTTTGTCTGTCTGAAAACCAATGCATCTCAAGTTCATGTAAATGTTTCATTTCCCTTATCTTCATCTTTTTTGCAGATAGTAGGAAAGAACTATTTTTGTACTTGGTGTTTTCAAGACCTTGGGGTACCAGCTAGGTGTTAAATTACCAGTGGGAAATGAATTAGTATTTATGTATTTTCTCTGAGCTGGTTTGCCCCTTCTTACATTTCATTTAACAGAATGATGGTTTACAATGTTAAATTATAAAAAGTTTTCAGTTATAATATTAGTATTTCCATTCTTTATAAAGGAATCTTTATTTTGCTTTTGAAACCTAGCCTTTTCCCTGGAAAAGCAATTAAATCATTGCCTCTACTCCTTAAATGTCACCATCGTGTGATTCCTGAGACCATGGTACAGCTTAAGGGAAACAAGAGCTCTGAAATTAAACAAACAACGTTTATATAGTTATCAGACATGGCAGTCTGCAGTAGCAGGGCAGACTTTACCTCTGGAGGTAAGCTGTTCACACTTGAATTTCATCTGACTGTGAGCACTAGTGAGTCTGGATAGGTAGTTATCCTGGTTAATAAGCTTTCAGTGTTCTACATGAGTCTGCAGGAGCAGCTTACACATATGCACACATTGCAAGCAAAAGTGAATTTTGTACTCCACATTGCTGGCTCTAAGGGTAGTGTTTACAGGTATCAGTAGCATCTGTGCTCTTTCTGCTGCTGTCCTGAGAAGCTCTAGCCAAGTCTTTTTGTGCCATTCCTCACCCCCTTCCCTTTGCTTTAGGGATTCTGAAACTTGTTATGACTGAAGTTACTATGCTGGCTGTATGCATGGTCCAAGTAAGAAAAAAAAAAAAAAATAAGTCCACCAACTGTGGATAACAGCAGATCCCACAGTACAGTGAAATCAAAATAGGATATTGTATGCCAAGACACAAAGTTCTCATGGTCCTTATCTCTGTATGAAATAACTGGAAGTGGTTACAGTTTCCTTCATTTAGTATAACTGGATGTATTGATGGCTGAGTATCTTCAGTGAGATATGAACTGCCTGATGGCATGCATCCTAATTTTAGGACGTGATGTCCTGGCATGAAGATAGAGTAGCCTATTGTCCCACTGAGTCTTGAGTGCTTGAAATCTAAAGTTATGTTACTGTGTTGGTGTCTGTCCAACAAAGATGTGTGTTCTACTTGTACCATGTGGAAAAATGAATAAAATATCTAAAGTTAAAAAACAATTCATAAACACCATATGCACATACATACTGCACGCACAACTTCTCTTTGAAAATATTACAATGGGACACCCTTCCAGATTCTGGTTGTAAAAGACTGTAACAATTTCTTCTACAGGTTTTTAGTCAAAAAATACTGCAACAGTCTGTTTTCTTTCAAATCAGCAAAAGTATGGTAGAATAGAAACTGTTCTTTAAAATGAAATATCGATCTGTCTGTCTAACATACAGTTCTTGTAAAGCTGCCTCCCTCTTAACTTGTAGGTGCCAAAAACTAATTCACACTTGGGGATACTGAGGCAGAAATTGGTGAGGTGACTAATCTAACACTGTGTCCTCATGGAGCCCATCTGGCTCTGAGTTGCCTGCCATAGCTGCTCTGATTAACTCTCCAGAAGGGCTGCTGTAGCCTGTGTGTGACGTGTGAGTGGAGGGCTCTGCAGGTCCCCAGTACTGGTGTGGGTTGCAGCTCACTGCTGGGACCCAGAGCCTCACAGAGCAATGATACCTGGCCCTAGGGCAGAGCAGGGGCTGGTCTCAGCTCTGAAGCACCAAACTTACTGTTTGCATGTATCTTCTGGGGAAGGCAAAATCGTTTCTGCTGAATGTCTTACTTAACCAAAAAAAACCCCAAAAAACAAAACAAAACCAAAAAACAAAACAAAAAAACAAAACAAAAAAAAAAAAAAAACCACAGAGAGATGCTTGAGTGTTCTTCTAGTCCCATCTCCTGTTTTCTATAGAGCAAGACCATCATTTGTTTTGCTGGCATACTGCTGCAGTGTCTTTGTAGAGCTGGAGAGAAGCTGTGGCACTGGGTTAGAAATTAGATAGATGACATTGCTGCGGCAGGGAAAGAGAAGATATCTGACATGCTTTTTCTTCCCAACCCTAAGATCTGCACCTGAGTTTAATATTAGATAGGATCACTGAGGCAAATTTTGGTTGGCAAATTTTACTTTTTAATGACTTAAAATAACCTGTGATGTATTAGGCTCAGCAGTGTCACTCTGTAGCATGACTTCATTGTGAGATTTCCTGCTTCCACTAGAATAGGGGTGCTCATGGGTAGCACTTCACCCCTATTGCTGCTTTCAGTGTGCAGTACCCTGCCATGCAGCTACATTTGCTTTTACTTTAAAAATATTAGTAGTCTGTCTGATATTATGTCAGTGGGACTTGCTGCTCTGTAAATTGACTGCTCTGTACAGGAAAGACACAGGAAAGTACAAGGACAGGCTGAGTCATTGTCTGTATTTGGATGTTTTCACATACTTTTGTGGAGAAAAGATGTATACCTGACAGGAGGAAGGCTAATTCTTCTCTGTCAGTCAGTGCAAGGCAGAAGGTTTAGTGAGAAGAGATCAGATGGGCTTGAATGAATTTTGTAATTCTGAACATATCTAGGAAATAGAACTGAATGATGTATAGAGAACTTCTCTGTCAGTGTGGAAAATTAGAGATTTGAACAAGATGAGTTTAATACTGAAATGAAATGAGAAGAAGTTTGTGATTAATAGGGTCTGGCAGAGACAGCATACTTATATATAATTTTGGAGACTTAGGAAATGATCCTTGGGTAGATGTGGGTCTGAGGGCTTAAGAGGAAAGGGAAGGAGTGAGCCCACAGACGCTCAGAGTTGTTTAATCTCTTTTTAGTGAAAGACCCAGAAGTTTACCATAGCAGGCATAAAATGGAAGATGTAAATCTTCCATTTCAGAAATTCAGAGCCTCTTTTAAAATACTTTTCAAGGTTGAAAGATAAATTAGGAATGAAGTATGTGTCAAGCTGGAACAGAATTTTGGTTCATCTCATCTTTATTCCTGCTTCTGAAGCAACTGCCATCAGTTGTTTCAGGGCAAGACATTTTCCTTCTGGATACTTTCCTTCCAACTGGTAGTACTGAATGCTGGACATGGAGGCTAGGTTTTCTTACCTCTGTGACAATAAACCTGTGTCCTGAAAAATCACTTTGTTACAATCATTCATAAATGGCAGGATATGCAGATAGATGAAACTTGTCTTGTCTTACATGGCTACAGATGCAGCTCATAATCATTAAAATTACTCATTGGCCTGTGAGGAAAACATAAAGAAAATTATTTTGTGGAAACTAACAGAAAAGGGTAAGATTCACAGCTCACTCATTATCTTCATTCTAGGCAAATAATTAGCTGTTTATTATATTCTAAGGGACTTTAGAAATTTGGGTTGTATTCTCCCCCCAGGACATGGTAAGGTTCTATATATTTTACCTTGTACACTCCTATTTTGAAATTTTCCTTCTGAGTGAGAATTATTTCTCCTGTGAACACCTTTATATTTTTTCCCCATGTAAGAGAAAGCCATACTGATGTTTTCTGACTTACAATTATCCATAAAAGTCAGCAAACATGGAATAATTACTTCTAATGCAGATTTTGCAATAAGCAAATTTTATTAGAAATGGGGAAAGTGCAATTCTAGTCTTTGCCTGTTTTTCTCCAGAGTCTCATCCTAGTGCACTTTCCTTTAGGTGGCACTCCCACATTAACTTGTGTATGACCTGAACAGCTGTTTGTGATCTATCATCTGTCTCCTGAAATATGATGGAGAGACTTAGAAATTATATTAATTGTGGTGTCCACATCCTCTCTTCATTAAAAGTTGAAAATTGCTGTTCAAATATTTCATAATCAAAAATTAATCCCAGTCTACCTGTTCCAAATCATATATTTCATCCTCTGGGAATGAATCCCAAATCCCATTACAATTTGGATGCTCTCTCCTCTGGGTATTGATTACAAATTCTGGTTATTGTTCACATACTTTGTCATAGGGGGAATTAATCTCAAGTTCCTGTCTACTGTTCTGGGACTGAAAGCTATCTATAATTAAGATTTTTCTATTAAATGGATATTGACAATGAGCTTTTTCATCTACATTTTTGGGGTTATCTTCTGGCAAGGAAACTCCGTCTGAGCTCATGGAGAGATTCTTCGTGCTGAGTACTCTGACCACCAATTTTCATTCCACTGGGATGCAGAAGTTTTGCAGGAGCCAGTGACATGACTGTTCTCTAATGCTGATGTTGAGTAAGGAGATGCAAACATTTTCACGAGGACTCAGCAAAGTGGAGCAAATAAACAGATGAATAAAACCAGAAGAGTTGCGTCAGAAAGACCGAGGAAGATGCGAGTGTGCAATTGTGAAGTGCTCTACAATTGCAAACCAGTTGCCTTTCGAAATCATAACAATCTTAGATATGTAGAAGGGAGGAATAATTTGCTCTCCTTTTCAGCAGTGAATAGAATAAGAATGAAAATACTGTGGTGAGAGGTAGCAGTACAAAAATACCAGAGAGACAATGTATTTTTGGTAGGTGAATCTGTGTTCCATCTGATTAGTTTCAGCAACTTTGACTACTAAACTAACTGCTGTAATTTCCTCATAGATTCTGTTATTTTCTATAGAATGGTGCAAAGCATGAAGAAAGAAAAAAGTCTTCAGTTCTATAGTTGTGTCTATCCCTGTTTCTTCACGGGCAGAAAATTGTATCAGAACAGCCCTCTTTTACAGGGAATCTGGTCTCTGGACCTAGGTTGTGTTGTTTCAGACCCACCACTGCTGCTAATAGACATGGTGTTTCCAGTGGCAACAGTTGTCTCATGCATTCTTTCACACTTTAGAAAAGATCCCCGTTTCCTTTTTTCCTTCTCTTCTTTAGCAGTGGGCAGCCCTGCAACCTTTTGATCATACCGACTTTGTACGTTACATGACTGAACTCAGCAATGCCAAACATCCTTTTAGAAAGTTTGACATTTGTGCCATTTGAAAAAAGGGAGGGAGAGAGGAGGGGAGAGGGGGAGGAATGAATCCTGGCGGCTTCCTCCTGCCCTTTTCATTAAGAGTGCAGTAAGTCAGCAGAAGAGGTGGGACTTTTAACAAGGGGGGGTGTAAGCTGGTTGTGATCTGTGATGTATGCATAGGCATGCACACAGAGGAAAGGAAAGAAAAAGACAGAAGACAGACAATCGGAAATTACTACCAGAAATTAAATAATTGTTGGAAAGTTTATGGTGACAATCAAAGAGGCGAGATGAGACAAAGGAAGATGCCTTTTGGTACTGTCCTAAACCTGGTGAGGGTGGTTCAACTTAGGAACTTCCAAGGGCTCCTTAAGACCTAATAATTTTAATTTCATAACACATTTGTTTCTATTCACTACTTTTAGCTGCTGTTTTCTGTGCATGTTGTATTCTGCTTTTTTCTATTCTATGATAAATTGTGTACAATCATTAATACCTCCAGTTCTTCTAAATTTTTGCCCACCTCTGCTATCCCAGTCTTTGAGATGGTGCAGTTTGTGGAACTGGAATAGCTGTTGATATGTTGATATGCAAAGGGACACAGGGACTTATTATGTATTCTAATGTTTGCAAAAGAAGGCAGGGCTTTGCATAAGTTCATAGCAACTTCATAGCTCAGGCACTTGGGCTTCTCTGTGTGCTTCAGGCATCCTCCCAACCAACACTCAGCTCTAGTCTTCAGATTGAGGCTGATCTCTGCTGAGGTACATGAAGGCTTTTGCAAAAGGGAAATGCTTTTTTACATCTTTCAGTTTAATGAGTACTGGCCTTTGCTGAAGATGTGATACTGGACTGAGTGAAATGCTGGGTTAGTGTTTCGTGATAGCTCCTCAGTTATTATTTTTTAAAAAGAGAGGGGAAGAAAGGAGAAAGGAAAAGGGTTATATGAGGAAAAGTAACAGGCCAGAATAGGCAGTAGTGTTAGGCCCTTTAAAAGTCCTGAAGAAAAAGTAACTACTGTTTTAAAGTAAGTTTGCAATGATGTGTAAAATAGTTCTCTGTGTGAAAATCTGTATTGATTTTATTTTGCTTTGTTTGTATAGAAATTGTTCTCAGAATAGAAAGGCTTTGACATTTTGCCTTTTCCTGTGCTTAATAAGTCATTTGTGTCATCCCCTCCTACACACACATTGCTCTGTCTTCTCCCTCCCTGGCTGTTGTCAAAGGATGGCTACTTGCTGCTTCATCCAGATCATTTGTAGAGCTGCAGGTAATGGATAAAGATGTTGGAGACCCTGCTGCAGCTCTGGTGGTTGTGGGACCTGTGGTGGGAGGGAGGACATGCTTTGAGTGGTGACACAAATGGCTGTGGTAGTCCCTGATACAATTAATTGCCAGATGTGCCAAACTACAGAAGTGTATTGGTTTTGGAACACCGAAGACTCCTCTGTCATGGGGAGTTGGAGGTTGCCATCAGGGCCCTTGCAGTTGTTCTGACTGATGAGTTTCTGTGAAAACGTGTAAGTCCCTGTTCTTTTGTTAAGATTTTATAGGTGCTGTGGTAAGCAAAGTCTCGTGTGGCCAGAGAGAGAGGCAACTTAGGAGAACAGTTTTCAGTGAAGAATATTGACTTTTCTGCAGCAATAATCATAGAATCATAGAATGGTTTGGGTTTGAAGGGATGTTTAGGTCACCTAATTCCAATGCTTCTGCCAGCACCACCTTCTACTGGGCCAAGTTGCTCAAAGCCCCATCCAGCCTGGTTTTGAACGCTTTCAGGGATGGACTATCCACAACATCTCTGGGCAACCTGTGCCACTGCCTTACCAGTCTCATCATAGAGAATTCTTCTTCATATCCAATTTAAATCTATGCTCTCTCAGTTTAAGGCTATTACCCTTTGCCCTATTACTTTATGCCCTTTTAAAAAGTCTCTCACCATTTTTTTGTCAGCCCCATTTAGGTACCAGAAGGCTGCTTTGGGATCTCTACAGAGCTTCCTCTTCTCTGGGCTGAGCAACCCCAGCTATCTCAGTCTGCCATCACAGAGGTGCTCCAGTCCTCTGATCATCTTCATAGTCCTCCTCTTGACTTGTTCCAACTGCATGGGAAACCGCAGAGTCTTGCTGCTTGGCTTTTCATAGAGCACTCCCTTTGCTTGTCAGAGTGCTGTCAGCTTCCCCAGATTTTCCTGCAGCAGGCCTGGCTGTTGAGGTGGCACCAGCTTCCCTTTCCCAGTCACTGGTGTCAGACAGCTGTGCTTCTGAGGGAGAAGGAGGCAGCCAGCAAGGAGCTGGGCGCGTTGGTGCTCACCCCTCTTGCTGTCACTGCATTGAAGACAAATGCTAAGGGACAGCCATGGGACAGTGGGGGCAGTAGAGCCTTGCAGGAATCCTTAACTGTAGGAAAGAGAGAGAAAATGGCTCATGGAGCCCCACCTACAACTGGCTGTGTGCAGAAGGACTCACTGAAACTGTATTTTTAACGTCGTTGAGTATAAATGACCCATTTTTACCTCTGCATACATCATCTGCATCATCCCTTCACTTCCTTCCTCTTTAAGTGATGTGTTATGCATAGATTTGTCATTTACACTCCAACTGCATTTTGCATTATTACATTTTAATGATATTTGAAGTTCTTGCATACATATTTGAGTTCCTGATATAAATGAAAAAAACAGAAATAATCAGCATACTTGGTTTATCTGGTGGCATAAAAATGTTCTATCATAACTTTGGCAATTTCTTGAGCAAGATCAAGCACAAGATCAAATACTAAGAGAGGATCCAAGTACATCTGTCTATCTCAATGTCTCTAAAGTTAGGGTTGTTCAAAGTCAACAGCTAAATTTTGCAGTTTGGCACCATGTTTACCTCAGATAAAAAATATTTAACCAACTCTCCCCCTTAAGCTTTGTAACTTGTGGTTTAAAGTGGTTAAAGTGAAACAGAGATTTGAGTGGTCCTTGACTCTCCTTTTTTTTTTTTTTTTTTTTTTTTTAAATGAACATCTCACATATTGGCTTTGTTTGAGGATGCTCTGCATGATCCAGAGGGTCTAACCTCCTCCATCCCATATCTCATGCCGACTTACAATCTGTTATAATCTATTAGGAATCTTGAGGCTTGAGGGCAGAATTTTGTGTAGGGATAAAAGATGCTTTCATGTCGGTGCTATGGGATATATATTTTTTTTATTTTTTTTTTCTAATTCTTTCTCTCATTCTCAGTTTCATGAAAATTCATTAATCTGTGACATTTAAAGACTCTGTCTGAGAGGTGTCTGGAGCAGCGGCCGGCTGCATACATCAATAGTTTCTCAGAGTCTGGCACTCTGTCAATATTTGGGGGCCTAAGTAACAGCACTTGAATGCACTGCCTGCCAGCCGTCATGCTCTTAGCCTGTCTGTAAGAGTCTGAGTGAGGGGATATTAGCACAACGAGTCCCTTCACAACTGGCAACACTTTAGAGACAAACTGCTTGGTAGGTATCTCTCCTCTTCCCTCCCCTCCTGTTTTCTGGCATGTCTGCTTTGTTTATCTGATGTGATTTATGTATTTACACACAAATATGCATCCTGTGAGGAGGCATCATAAATCCTGAGGCTAGAGGTGGTATTATGGCATTATCTGTATAACAATGGAAATGGGCTGAAGCTGGATTTGGACCCAGAACCAGATTAAGCTTGGGTTGACTTCTGGGCCAGTTGAGTCAGGAACAGAGTTTTGTTTGGATTTCATGGTGCCAAAATCTTTAGAGTTCAGTTCCAAATAATGAGGATCTTGGACTAAAATATTACAGGAAGTGCTACTGTGGCAGTATTTCAACCAGCTCCAAACCAGAAGTGGAAAACAAGCCATTTCAAGACTTGGGTTCTATTCAAATGAAAACTGTTACAGCAGGTTCAGAATCCAGACCTTCTGTTCCTTTTTTAATCCTATCCCACTGCATAAATTGGATTCACAGTTGAATATTACTCTGGATTATCCATGAAACCTCCCTTTTCAGAGTTAAGAAAACGAGGGAAGCAAAATGCAACATTTTATTTGTTTTTCTGGTGGAATAGGAAGTACAGTAAAATAAATTGGAATTCACAGATGTTTACTGATGTCCTCCTTCCCCCTTTTGTTTGGTTGGAACATTATGGCTAGAGAGTAATCACTGTATTTTATGGTAGAGCCATGTTTTTCTTTACCAATTGTACTTCACCTCTTGCTTATTATGTTGCTGGATATGGCTCTGAAGCCAGGCTATCTAGAGAAGTGAAAGGCCACAATGTCTGAAAGTTTGCATTGGCTTTTTAGAGCTGAACTGTGGACAGAAATCAGGCCATTAAACTCTGTCTGAAATTTCAGTTTTCTAAGTTTCCTTAGAACACTATTTTTTTCAACCTATTTTGTGCTATATATACCAAAAGGAGATGAAGGGATGAAGGCAAAGTAATCCTCCATATGAACATTTTCCTGACTGAAATTTGTGGCCAAATTCATAGACAAATATATCTTAATCAGAAGCTCTCTGAAACCACTTCCTTATCATTCCTACTTTGCAAGTCCAGTAACACCAGCCACTGCTCCTTAGCTGTGTCCTCCAGCACATCCTTCAGTGCTAGCTTGAGTTGACAACTTCTTCATCCTTTTCCAATAATGTTAAAAAAACTTTTTTTCAACAAACTTCCCCTGGTAGCACCTGCAAAAACTTGGCACAATAACGAAATAGACAAAATTAGATTATTGTGTTAGAGCTACCTTGCAAGACTAAGTTGGCAACAAAAATAGCTAACTACCATTTCTCAATCATTTCTTTGCTTGTTTTAGCACTCTCTCATCTGCTGCCTTTATCTTGATTTTTCCCTTACTCCAACTACAGCTGCATCTGATCTCCATTTTCCTGTTTGTGTCCTAGAGCACCTGTAGTGATAGAGTATTTTGTCACCTGTTGGAAAAAAAGAAAAACCCTGTGAAAGTTTCCAAATGTCTCCACAGAGGCAGTGAGTAACAAGGCATGCATTTATCCCTGCTCCAGGCTGAGCAGCAGTGAGAAAATAAACAGGCTCAGAGCTTCTGTGAATGCTGGAGATGCATCTGGCTAGATGGCAGCAATGGCCAATAAGTACAGTCAATCGACAGGGAGGATGATTTATTTTTAATGATAATAATTGCTCCTTGAGCATAGTGTGAGGGGCATGGCTCCCTGCAGGCACTGTGCTTGGACAGAGCAGGACTGCCTGTTCCCTCTCAGCCCCTGAAGGAGCCGTGCCTGAGGTGCAGCCTGGGCACTGGGAAATGCCAGTGGGGTCTCCTAGAGCTGAGCAGCAGCCCCAAGGTGGAGAAAACTAGAAACTAGCATGAGGTTAGAGCTGCCGTGGCTCTCCAGGACTCTGGGGGAGCCCATGATCAGGCTCTGCAGGAGGAATTATGGCCCCATGTGCTGCACAGTTCCTCCCTTCTCGGTCTGCACTTTGCGCTGCCTTTCACAGTCTCAGCGAAGGAGCACGCGAGCTGAGCGTAACCCACGCACCTTTTGTACCCAGGGAATGCAGCTCAAGGCATAATGGGGCACGTTTGAATTCCGTCCCCAGTGCTTTGAAAACGTGACTGACTTTATTGTCAGTGACAGCCATGTATGTTCTGAGAAACCTCCCCACCCCCAGTCCCGATTGCTGTACGTGGAAGTTGAGGAGTTCATAGTGTTGCAGTGCTTTCTGTTTCTGTGGTGTTTATTTTCCAGTGAGATCCAGTTGTCTTTCAGCCAGGCAAGCTGGTCTTGTGAGATGCATGAGGTCCTCAAAAGAGAGGTAGGCACACCTCTTCCCTGCAGTCCCACAGGCTGTTTACACCTCTCTGCAGATACTTAACTTGCATTTCCCATTTCTGCTGGTGACTACTTTGTGCCTAAAGCCCTTCACAGGAATTTTGAAGGTTGCCTGTGAGGCTTTCCACTTTTTCCATCTCTTTCAATCCAGCTGGTCTTCCTTCCCTGGGGAGAGGAGAGGATTTGCCCCAAATTATGGGGATACAAAGATACTGAGAGGATCTTGGATTTCAGGTTTCATTCATTACATGTCCCCGTTGGTTCCTGGTAGCTGTAAACGAGATGCTTTCTTTGAGTGCTGAAATTGATGAAGCAGGAAAAATCCAGGCTTGCTGTCCGTTCATATTTTACATCTATTAATAAGTAATTAATTAAAAAAGAAGCTGATGATCCCATGATGGACTGCTAAATATATGTGAGTGAACCTATTGGCATTAAAAAGAGATTTGACTGCAGTTGAAGAGTTATTTATATTTTAGTAAATCATATAGGCCCCAGTTGAGATGAGCAGTCTGTTGTTTCAGGCGCTGTACAGACCCACTGTAGGAGGTGCATGTAACCCCCACAAGCTCAGAGACTGCAGAGACAAAGTGTGGACAGAGAGACAACCATAAAGAAATTAAATAATAATTCACCTTGGGTCCAAAGGGGCTGAATCAAGAAGGGAGTGCAGATTTGCTTACCTGTTCTTTCATGAAGTCAAAAGCTGGTTCATTCAATATTCAGCCCTTAGATTTAAATCTGGGTAAAACTGTTGAATTAAATGTTTCTGTTTGCTGAAAGCTGCTCACCTCAGATATGTGCTAGCCAAAGTTATGCAGAAAAAAAAAAATAAACTAAGAAGAAAATTAAAAGTTTTGGAAAGCCAGAATATTTTGTTTTGAGACTTAGTCAATTTTAATTGAAATATATTGAACACAAACAAAAAACTAACCCATTTCATTAAACACATAGGTGATTTTTGTTTGGTGGGGTTTTTTTCCTTTCCATGTTCTCAGTTTGGTCAGCCAGCCAAATAAATCAGTTATTTGCCCAACTGTGGTCTAATTAGAATGTTGGGCCCTGGGGACTTGGGCTATATATTTCAATACAGTACATATTTATAATAGTAAGTACCCTGCCTGGTACTCCATATATAATAATAGCAAGCAGTCAAGTGCACTGGGGAGATGGGGGCACTAGGGAAGACCCAGCACCTTTTAGTTTTTCAGATTTTTACTTTCAGTGGTAGTTATATTTTGGAGGGTATTGCTTACAAGATAAAATTTGCATTTATTTGACTAGCTCACAAACGGGATTCACTGCAAAGCTGCCATTAAAGGGAAATAATGCTGAAGGAACAAAGGATATGTTCTTAGCCAAGACAGACAAGTAGACACTTTCAGACATCCTTGACACCATAGGAAAAATGCTGTCTTCTCACTCTACCATGACCTCCCAAAATCTTGAAAACCAAAACTTATACTTCCAAGTAGGTACAAGGGCTGCTCATAAAGTGCTGTGACTGTGCCGCTGATTTTTTTTCTATTTGAAATGTTTCTACCTTGCAAACAGTGCAGTCATTTCTGTCCAGAAGCAGTTTCCTCTGTCCCAGTTCAAAGCTGCAGAGCCCATTTTCTGTGAATGACTTCCAAGGAGGAGGACTCTGGCATCAGGTATTCCTGATGTGCTTTCTTGCCTGTGTAAGTGCTGCCACTCTACTGTAGGTAGCTGGTAGGAACTGAAGGAGTCACTTGAAGTTTGGCTGTTATTCTTCCTCATCTTGTTTTAACTGATCTGGTTTAGTGTTTTCTCCATTTGCATGTGTCCGTGAGCAATAAACCCATAACTTTATTCATGGTTACCCTTACAATTATGGTAGAGAAGCTCTAATAGGATAGGGCAAGATGTTTTCTTCCCAGAACAGTGTGGTATTCATCCTGCTTCTTTCTTCCAGTAGAGCCCCACAGCCTGAGCTCTGGCACCAGGGCACTCTGCCACCCTGTTTGCAGTGCCTCATGCTGTGACTTGGCAGTGGTGATGCTCCCTCCAGGTGATTTCTCTGCTGTGTGCAGAGCCATGCTGGTTTTGGTGCTGCTCCAGTCTCAGCTGAAGGGCTCAGGTGTATTTCTCATATGATCTTCATGTAGCAAGACAGACTTCTTCCTATGAACCTGCAGTGGATGTGTGGGGAATATGCCTTAGGATTGCTAGGCCTTGACTGCAAAGTCAAAATTTACAGAAATTATGGAATCTTCTGAGTTGGGAGGGGCCCACAAGGATCATCAAGTCCAACTTTTAAGTGAATGGCCCACACAGGGATTAAGCCCACAATCTAGGGATTACTAGCACTGTGCTCTAACCAGCTGAGCTAATCTCAGGGTCAAGTCCTTAAAGATTAGGATCAGGCTTTCTAGTGGAGAATTCTTCAGGTTTCACTTCCCTTGACTGAAGAATTGTCACTGTACAATGCACCAGTCGTGATCTGATAGTTTAGCTGCAGAATGACCCCAAAACAGGGAGCATGGATAAAATCTTAAGAAATGAGACTTGAGTAAGCCCTCTCTGGGTCCCCACAGGTATGCTTTGATGAGGTTAGCTTTATGCAGACTTTTGGAAACTTCTTTTGACATCTGTGAGGCCGTCATATTACTTTGTCCTTCCTTACCTTCAGAAGTCTGAGGCATTACTGGACAAAACAAGGGTGTGCTCCGAGCTGTCAGATTCCTTTCTCCATTACCTCCCAGCTGGCCCATTTAATACTGTCTGATGGTGAGTAAAGCACTGAAACAGGTTGTCAAGAGAGGTGATGGATGCCCCGTCCCTGGAAGTATTCAAGGTCATGTTGGACAGAGCTCTGAGCAAGCTGATCTCCCTCTGAAGAGAGAGGTCCCTGCTCATTGCGGGAGGGTTGGACTAGATGGCCATTAAAGGTCCCTTCCAACTCAGACAGTTCTATGATTCTGATTTTATGGTAGGTACCATGGGATTCAAGATTAGTGAGAATGTGGTAGGAAAAAAAGGTGGATAAGATGGGTGTGACTGGAAGCTTGACATGGGAAGCTGAAAGTAGGCTGCAGTATACAGGAGAGTAGGCAGACATTTTTCCTGAGTATATATCATAGAATCATGCAAATAGGGACCTCCCTCCACTATCTTTCTTTGATGAGGAATTACAGTATTAGATTCCAGTGGTCCTAGCACTCAACCCAAACATTCCCATGAGAAAGAAACACGAGTCCTCCTGGGGTAGAAAATTGTGGAGAAGTGAAATTTTTATTTCTCGTTGTTGCTGTTCTCTTTGTGCACTTACTGCTACAGTACCAAGCAAAGTTTGTCTAGACCAGAGCTCAGGGTTACTTATTGTCCTCATAATCCATTTCCTTTTGCCAACAGCCATGGCTTATGTGGCTAAGTCAGGAGGGAATGCTCCCATCACAGGCAGCCTCTTTTCTATGGTCTTCATTAAGCTTTGGGCCATTAACTTAAGATGCGTGATTATTTTGTTTGTTCGAACAGCAAGACAAGCAGAGTCTCCTCTGAGTGTTTCTTTCAAGCAAACCAGCATGACTGAAAACTGGGAGCTTGCCAGAAAACGTTACGTGAAACAGTAGTGGCAGGTTCATCTTAGTGTGGGCGGAGAGGGAGTGATGTACCCTCTCTTTTACTACTTCAAACATGCAGTGTCCATATGCCATAGCTGTGTTGGTTTATGGATGGAGTATGAAGGATACTATTCCGTCTCCTTCATGCAAACACTGTGTGAGTGCTGTGGAATATAGAATCTTAGGGATATGGATATCAGCTGTTGCTGCAGTCCAAACACACAGCATCAATATTCAGTACACTATAGACAGTACCGTTTTCCTCCTTTATATTTAGTGTTAGTACACAGAGCCAAATACTAAAAGGGGGGTGGGTGGGTCACATGATGAAATTAATACCATTAATTATTTAGAAACAATCAAAGGAAATACAAGACATCTGGCTTTAAGCCCAAACAACTCATGGCACTGCTGTTGCCTTGTAACCTCATCAGCTCTTAGTCCAGTCATCTCTCTTCTTCCATTATGATGTTTCTCCCCTACCCCCCTTCCCCATCCCTCTTTCCTGCCTTCTTTCTGGCAGCTAGGAAAACAGATCACAGGACTGAACTGTATAGTTTACTGATTTTGTGTGTATAAACCCTGATTAATTCTGTGGTAAAAAGGCATCCCCCCACATCCCCGTGCTATACAATACTGTTTGATTAGCAGTGTATTGCAGCCATAGGTTACATTTTTCTCCTCATCTTGATATTGGGGAGTAGCTGCTGTAGGGAGGAAATGGCACTGCTGCTACTATAGTGGTAAAAGTCATCAAATACACGTGTTGCAGTAGACTGTGCACAGCATACAGTGAGAGACAGTTCCTGCCTTGAAGAGTGGGGGATGGTCTGTGTAGGCAAAAAACTGGAGCAGAACAAGCATCCCAGCAAGTGGAGGTGTTGTGCCCATGATTCTGCCAGAGGACTGTGGTAGACCCAGTCCACTGGCCTTGGCATTCACCTCCCCCTGGCTGAGGCCAGTGGTCTTATCCTTTGTAGCTGTGGCCAGGTGCTTTTCCATCAGAATGATTTTTCAGTGGAAATTCTATTTCTTGAAATGAAAATTTTCTTGGAGAATAACTGTTTTGCCCAAGAAAAGTCAAATAAATATTTGCCAACTGCTGGGTTCTGAGAGACCCATTACTCTTATTTTTCTCCCTCTTTTTTCCAGGTAGTTGAAGAAAAAATTCTGTTTCAGTTATCTAAGGGGTATGTTTTTGTGGAAAGACCTTCTCATGAGGAAAAAAGACCTACTTTGCTGATTCTTCCAAATCAAGTAGAACATTTTGGGGTCCCTTTCCCTCAAGTGATTATATCATCATTTTCTCATCAGCTCAGTCTTTCTCAGTATTTATTTGTATAGATGATTCAGTATGTTTAATTATGAGGTTCTCATCTTCCATAGGCATGTTAGTATGGACAGTTTCCTGAAATTATTTTGTCAGGGCAAAGCAAAGTTCTTGATGGTCATTTTACTTTTCTGTGCATTGGTGAATGTGGGCGCATTTTGATGACTCAAATGTATTGAAGTAATTCTCATTACATTTTTGTCTGTGGAGAAGCACTGACTTTTATTTTCTTGCTTTAATCCAAAAAGCATTGATTCTTACTGTTCTCTTAATGGTTGTTGAAAGTTTCCCTGAAGAACTCCTATTTTATGAAAAAGCACTGAGACTTCTGTCACAGTAAGCATCTCCTGACAGTCTTTACCTATTCTGGATTACTATTTTAAAGATGCACATTCCCAATTATCTGTGAAAAAGTATTGAAATGTGCTTTCTTGGTTCTGGGAAGCTTGCTTTAGACTACTCCTCTCTATTATTTGTAGTATTCCATAGCCTACTCTTGTCCTTGGGAAACCATGGCATCAGTTGAACATATTGGGTGTGATTTTTCGAAGTATGCAGTTATCCACATTCAGTTCCTTCTGCATTCAATGTGTGTTAACACTACCTTCAACAAAGACAGAGTTAGGCCTATGCAGAAGGCTTTAAAAACAGAAAAAATGAAACCCACCTCTTGCACCCTGGGCTATTTGCAGGCAAGAACATATGTTATGAGTGCTTCAGCTGCTTTTCACAGTGTTTGTTAAAGGTGCTTAGACTCTTCTCTGAGTAATGGAGTAGCTAATTTAGATTTGTTTCTTTTATGTTGTCCCTTTATCATGTAAAGGTATTTTGTCTTCTGAAACTAAATGCAAAAAACAAACAAACAAGAACCAACAAAACAAAAACAAAAAAAACCTACAACCTCTTCGATTAAGCTGTTCCAAGGTTTTGTTTATTCCTTTCCTTATACTAAGCCAGCACTTTTTATTTTGTTTTCCTCAGATGTAGTCATTAAGTACAGTTTCTTGTTTACGTAAAACTTACAGTTTTATTTTCCTTTTTTCTTCTCTCCCTTTTCTTTTTCCTTTCCTGACATCTGCATCGCATGTTGATGTCAAGAGCAGCAGTGGTTGGCAGTTTTCCTCAACTTTGCGAGAGAGAGAGAGATTTTGTTGGAATGAAACCTTGCTCTGCGTACAGCCTGCTTGAGATGCAGCACTGAAAGGTATAATCTCATTTTCTGTCTTGAAACCAGAGATGAAAACCACAAACAGGTAGAAATCTCGATGCCAAACCACCTGTTGAGCTACAGCCGAAAAGCCTTTGGCAATACTTTCCTCACTGTATCCAGTTGGAACGGTTACGTGGCTGATTCCCACAGTATCTGTCTGTACCTGCGAGTTTGGTAAAGAGGCTAATTCATTGGAAAAGATTGGGATTGAAATTCAGTCAGAGTTAGCATGGCAAAGAATCTTCTGCTATTAGTCTTGCTTTTTGCCTGGAGTAGCATACATCACTGGTATAACTCAGTTCAGCATTGAATATACCAATCCTGAAGTCACATGCTGTGTATTAGAGAGAAAAATGAGATTTGTTGAAACAGCTTTGTGTGGAGTCCAGATCTGCAATAGCATGATATTCTGGAGGTCAGAATGGAGGTGACTAGATGAAACTGTGAAGACAAAAGTTGTGAAATACCCTGCCGGCAGCATCAGTACTTCATCTTTTGAGGGTATTACAATTCAGAAAATCACTTGAAATCAAGTTAAAATGCTATCCTTGGACTGCTACACATACGCTCCCTATGACACACACATTACAGAAACAGCCACTGTGTGTTAATATGGCATTACAGTTTTGGACTCCACCCACAGAAATTAATAACATTCTTTAAATAAGAGTTATGTAGGATGCTGACACATTTAAGCCCGTATATTCTTGTGCTTATGTTCTCCAGTGCATGAGAGAACTAGAAATCACTGAATTTTTCTTATTTCCTGTAAAGCCATGCTGGTAAAGTAGTAGAATATAAGTGATGGCAGGCTGGCAGGGTTTGGACCATGAATAGCTGAGCAGTAGAGCCATATTTTATACTTTTACATGCTTTTATGTGTTTTATTCTGTTAGTGGTACTTGTTTACTTCCACGGGTTTGCACAAGCATAATCCAGAACAGATTTGGGCCACACTATTTATATTTGTGCCGATTGCTTCATGTTTGTGAAACAATTATTTCCTGTGGATCTGTAGCATTGTCCAGTGTTGCAAAATGCTTTCATATGTATATATGACTGGTTAAAACATGAAATGTGTTTTGAAGCAACATGACAAAGAGCAGTAAAATCTGCACAGTAACTGAGCTTTACTTGGCTGTCCATATAATGTCCAATTAATGCGGTTACTGTGCTCTGAAGTTTCTCCAAGGCTGACTAAGACATGCTGTGGCCTTGTAAAAGATGCAGTTTTTCCCTGAATTTTCTAAAGATTTCCATTACAGATGCTACAATGACATGAGGACAGTGTAATCTGTATCTTTAGTAGCAGTAACAATGCAGGGTGTGAAGTATATCCCCAAAATCTGAAGGTGTGAATTCTAACCCATCAGCGAGCTGTGTGAGAATTCCATAGAGTAAAACCTAATTCTGTGCTGAAGAGGAACACTGTGAACACTCAGCATAAAATAGAAGATGTTCTGTTCTCTACTGCACTATCTTGAGCCAAGCTTGGGATCTAAAAGCCAAGTGAGGTTCTTTCATCACCAGTCATAAAGATGCTGTAAGTCAGATTGTCCCCTTAGGCTATATTTTGACAATGTAGTAAATTGAGCTTTGGGAACTTTCTACCAGATCGAGATCTCTGTCACCTCAAAATGCAAAGCACGGATCCATTATAAATTCTCTGATGCAGTTTTAAAAATACATTGTGATGTGTTGACTTCTACCAGCAAGTCTGTGCCTTATCTGATACCTTTTGTTCCTTGCTGCTAGCGTTAACACATATGAGGGCTGGCAGAAATGGCATCTCGTGCCCTCACATGATCCAGGTGGAGTCTGTACTGTGGAGTTACCCATTAGTGCAGTCTGTTACAAAGTTTCAATGATAAAGCACCATCAACTCGGTTATTTCCTGCATTTTGTTGTCTTTCTATTCTTCCCATAGTCCTGGAAGATGGCACAGGCATCAAGAAGCACAAAATTTGATCTGTGTTACAAATGGAATCAGAAAATGTCTTGGATTTTGTGTATGTGTACCAACACTTCCAATCTGGTGAACTGTGTTGAGAAGAGTGAGAAAACCTAAGTGTTGTTTCTTGCACAAAATGAAGACAGGACACTACAGGAGAAGTACATGGCCAAATTCCCTTTTTGCCTAAACTCTAGAGAAACTAATGAACAGGCAAACCTTCAGAGTTTTGATTTGAGGATTACTTTGGCCAGTATTAAAATTCGTCTAAAATTCTTATTGTTTGCTTCTGCCTTCCCCCCCTTTGCTTTTCTCTGTTGTGTGATGAATGTATCGCGTCCACATCTTGTGACTGTAGCTTTGTGTTTAAAGCCACATTAGCACAATGAATGTCTTTACTAAATAATATTTCAGAATTCTTCCAAGGAATCTGAAGTTTGGAAAGGCAGAGCTGCTTGCAAAATTTTCAATTTTAGAAATGTTCTGTATTTGAATGTATATGGTTTCCTTGACCTTGGTGTGCCAAAATGATTCTCTATCTGAGGATCTTGGTCTCCTGGGAAGAAGAATAGGGGAAGAGGAGGGAAGAACTTTATAGTGATATTTTTGACACTCCTGTGTTTAAAACTTACTGTTTCATGAAGTTTTGAGAAGTTTTCAATTTGTTTTCCTTCTCTCTCTAACCTAATTAATTTTCAGGGATATCCCCAGGGATGTAATTTATAAGACAAATGAATTACATTAGAAGTTGCTGTCATGGTATAAGCCCCCTTGTTTAGGGTAAATTTAATATGTTTCTGTGTTCTTTCCATCTATAAATACTGATCTACCAGTGGCAGTCTGTTTTCTTTATTTTTCAGAAAGTTTGTTGTCAGTGTTGAAAATAGTAAAAACATGGACATTAAAAAGGAGAAACATTGCTGTAATTCAGCTGTGGCTAGCAAAAACCTTCTGAAGCGGCACTAGCAGAGAGGCAGGGCTCTTTGCTTTGACTTTTTTGTCTTTAAAAGTAGTTTTTTGTAGAAAAGAGTCAAATAATAACTAGTATATAACTTAACAGTTTTCTGCTTACTGTGAAATAAAAACATTCACCCTCAAGAAATAATTTTTAGGAAGGAAGAGCACATACCAGTTGCATTGCTCTGTTCAGACTGTCCCAACTGCAGTATTTGTATTGGTGAAGCTCCTTAACCTTTTGAAGCCCATGGATTCTTGTACTATCCTTTGGTGCAGCCTCTTTTTTAATATCCTTGCAACCTATTGAGTTCAGCAAGATAGTACACACATTAAAACATGTACCTTGGGCTTCCAGGGCTGCACATTCTTTTCTGAAAGATTAAGGAGACTTGAGGGATAATTGCTGCTCCTGGTGAAAGCAGTAGTAGTTTTGAGAGCAGGAGCAAGTTTGCTGTAAATTCAGGCCAAAATACAAGTTTGGAATTTATTTGGATTCCAAAATTTTCCAGCAGCATTACAGCTAGGTCCTTATTCCTGAGGCTAGATGGTGACACTGACTTTCCTTTTCACAGAGAATGAAATGCAGAAAATAGCTTACATGGGGATAACACAAGGTATGGTGCATCTTTACCAAATTTTGTTTTGATTAGATGGAATAATCCAAGGCAGAGAACTTTCTTTGTAAAATTATAGTAAACATAGCAAACATCCTAACATAAATTCAGCAGAGTATCCAAGCCAGTGTGTAAATCTCAGCTTGGGCTCCAGTGCCTCTTCCTGGCATGGGCTTTCTGACCCCACCATGGCCAGGTTCCAGCTGCTCACCCCTCCCCTGAGCAGGATTTGGGGAGCGACTTTCAGTAAGTGAGAGGAACTGCCTGGGAAATTTGCCTCAGGAGATGATAGCAGGGAAAGGGTGTTGTGCAGGGAGCGTATTTTGAAACACTGGATGCACTTTTTTTAGGTTTCTATTTCCATCCTGTGTTCCCGGCTTTTCTAAAGGAATCCTAAGTAGTTTCAAAACAGAATTACTTCACTAGCAGTTGTGTGGCCCTCATGAATATAGCAAAGCCTGACACTCCCTGTCTCGCTTTTTCTCGAGGTGCTTAACAGTCTTACGGCGTTTTAAAAATCATCTTTCTATGTCCAGATAGCATTGTCTCTACTTAAAGATAAGGTTCAGAGGCAAATGTAAACCATTTATTATAGGTTTTCACTAACTCTGCCTTTTTTCTTTTTTTTTGAGATGCTAAATTATTTTCTTTTCCGTACACAAATTTTAGAAAGCACAGTGCTATCCTACAGTCCCCAGCTTCAATTTTAAAATGGATCAAGTTTAGGTTCTGACATAATTGGCAGAGTACCATCGTTTTTCTACCCCTCCCTCAATCTGGGCCATAATTGTGGATATCCTGTGGACTGCAGCCCAGAGACTGCCAGTGCTGGGAGCATACAGAAGGGAAGAGATGATGGCAATAGCTCTGTAGCTTGACCTGACATTTGCATTGTTTCTCAGTCGCTGAGTGTGATGAGGGCAGCAGAGGATTTGGTGTGAACTGTAAGAAACTGGCCATGATTTGGAGAAGCAGTCTCCCCTGCCTGGCTCAGATGTTATTAGTAGGTGCTGTTTGCACTTCAAAAAATAAAATACAAAGAAGTCGTATTTTAAATAAAAAGAAAGAAAGCAAATAGATAAAGTCATACTCTAGGTAATTCTACTGCTTGCAGTGAAGTTTCACTGGTGATAGATACTGACCCCATAAAATCCCTGGGTCACAGACAGCCTTATGACAGACCCTGATAGCTTCGTGAAGACAGATTATGTCAAGCCCTCAAATTTGGAAACATAGCAATTCCTCTGTAGTAATTGCAAATGAACACCCATTTGGAGATTGCCAACATTATCACAGTTTGTCAGGGTGATCTCACAGCCCACAAAGCGCCGTAAGAGATTGCTTTACAAGTTCTAAAAGATTAGAGCGTTGAAGTATGTGACACTGGAATGACACTTTGATGCCTGGCTTTGTCAGTCAGCCAGACAAATAAATAATATCCAGTGTTTTTATTAGTGTAAAGCATAACAGGTAATAAAAATGTATGGAGACACACTTTCTTGTTGCAGCTACAGGGAGCACAGAAATGTAGGCTAAGAGAAAATGGGATGTGTGAATGTCAAACCCCTCAAACAGGCAGTTGAATGTCTGTATGGGTCAGTAACTTATTGCCATTTCAGCAGGTACTAGTTCAAAGCATTAGAGTTGCTGCATGGCTAAATGAAACAGCAGAAATATTTGGCAGTCTTGGATTTCGGTCATCTAGAGAAGCATGAAAACATATATTCCTGTAAAATAAGGATGGAGTGCTAAGGGCCTGGCTGCAGAAACCATGAGTTCCTCTCATGAGTTGTGAGAGAGAGCAATGTAGCTGTGCACAAAGGAAGTGGCATGGAATTAAACAGCAGAAGAGTGTAAAATCCAGCCTTTCTTTACAGCCTGGAATTGTGGAAAAGCTTTTGGGTAATATGGCATGCTCAGATTTTTGTTAAGAGTTTCAGATCTCTTAAAACTTAAGAGATCAATGTGAGAATAGTCAATAAGCATAAAATTGATGTTTGGGACTTCGTATAACAACTGAACTTTATAGGCTACCCTTTTCCAGATTACTTCCACATTCAATCCAGATTTCTACAAGGTATGTCTTGTCTGGAAACCATTTGTGGAGCCTCAGATGAAAACTATTTGCACCAGTAAACAGTTCCAAACAAGGCAAATTTGTTAATCTTTGTGCTGTGATACAAAACATCAGTATGTTTTTGTATATACCACTGTTCCACCAAGGATGGAACATGGAACTGATCTATGTCAATTTTCAACCTTTAAACTTTGTGGAACAGAAGGTATAAGATGTACATTTGTTACACTCCTTCATTCTTAGAGAACCACAAAGTTGTAATAATGTCAGATCAGCTACAAACTCCTGCACCTCTGATCCACCTGTAATTTGAAGATGGTCATCTGCATTTGTCCCCCACCTGTAGAGCAACTCATAGTTTGTCCTTGACCCTGGAGAGCTTTTGCCCCTATTTCTCCATCCATAAGGGTAGCTGAGTACTCACAAGTACCCAGGCATTAGTTAATGATTGCTTACACAAACCTGAAGAAGTTTGGATGAAAGATCTGGTGTAAGGGCATAGAATTATTATGACTATTATTAGCTGAATTCCTAAACCTAGACAATGTATTTGCACATGTAAGTAATTATGATGCACTTCAAGGCATTCTGTTTGTAATGCTTTGTAATGCTTTGCTCTCCATTTCCTACAAATCAAATTACTCAGGGATAGATTTGATTTCCACATCATTTTGAAAATATTTTCTTTTTCTTTTTTTAATTTCCTTTGTATTAATTTTTTTCAAAGTTCAAAACACAACCAACTGTGACTAAATGCATAAACCCAAACAAAAAAACCCCTAAAGTTTAACAAAATTAAAGACAGCCTAAGTTGATATGCAGCAAACAATGTAAATCATACCTAACAAACGTGGTTGTAATAATATACCTTATCCATGTCTGATCCACTAATAACAAATGCTTATTCAGAGAACAAATAACTCATTCTTCTTCTCTGAGAGAGAGAGGCAAGATGTAAATTCAAATTATATCCTACAGTCTAAACAGATAAGAAAAACCTGCCAAATCTTCTTATAGAAATCCCAACAATCTTGTGTTTTCTTGGTATCTTTTGGGAATAAGAAGATTGGGAGGAGGGGAAAGAAAGGCCAGCTTTTACTGGAAATGTGTATCCTGATCCTGTAGCTATTCCATGAGAATTTCTTGGTGCCTTCTGTTGAAAGGTTTCTCTTGTGGGTACTGGATTGAAACCAAAACTTGAAAGCACAGCCTAGGGTTATTTTTAATAATTTGGGATTTTCTCCTCCCTTATAAGAAAGTTTTTTCAGAGTGTCGGGTTGACAAACATATTACAAGTGAACTCTGGTCAGTTTATAAAGTTTGTTAGAAGAATAAACTGTTATTAGAAATTAATGAATGCTTTCCTTTCTCCCTCATGTCAAAATAGGCTTTTGACATTTTCACATTTTTCCTTTTTGGTTACATAAACAGTTCCTGTTTGCTTAACAGAAAAGCATCATCCTCTGTGTCCTGTGCTGTGTGTGTGGCACCATCCTCCCCAGGCCCCTGATCCATTCCCTGTCATGGACTCAGTCAGGTTTAGTTTAGTTCTGGGCCACGAGTTTCCACCAGTGGTAACTGGCACAACTGCTTTCCAAAGTAGGAAAAGGCAGATGTTCAGGTGTCTTGCAAGCCATGGCACACCTGCCCTGCCACACAGCACATATGTGTTGTTCGTGACCAGGTCCTGGCTCAGCTGGCTGCAATGCCAGCTTTGCCACTTGCCCCATCAGGTGCAAGGAGTTCTGGCCTCACTGCCTGCTAGAGAGAACTCATGTCTAATGATGTTTCAAGAAGCTGAGTGTTTTCCCTCTCATGTTAGACTTTGGGGTAGAAAACAGTGTCTAACTCATGTCTCTTCTGTTGTCCTTGTTGCACCTCGTGCTCCTCACTCCTCCTCTTCTGTGGGCTGTGGATCTTGTGAGGAGCAGAAATTCAGTCCTTTGCCTCTGTGTGCTGATAAAATCACTGCCTTGCAGGGGCTCGGTGCTGGGAGGATTACCAGCATGTCTCTGTGTGTCTTGTGATTTTGCCTTGAGGCCTCTTGTCATTCAGCAGTGACCTCCAAGTCCTTGCTCCTCTCTCACTGTCCCCACATGTCCCTTTAGCTGCTGGTCTACCCAAAATGCCCCCGTGCTGCCCCTTGCCTGGGGTGGTCCTGCAGGGTATTCTCTCTTTGCCTGAGATGCTACAGTCATGAATTTTGCAGTCTCCAGGTGATGCTTTAAATCAATATTATTGCTGGAAGTTTAAAAGGTGCTGCTGTCTGAATCCAGGCTGCCTCTTGCAAAGACCCACTGTCTAATAGACCCAGGTATAATGTCCATATCAGAAACAAATGGGAGATGAGCAGGATCACTAGAGTGATGTAAGGTAAGGAAGAATTTTTAGAGCCTCTCATATGGTATTTGGCATCATGAACTTCAGTTTAAATTCTATCAACAGCAATTTGCTACCAAGACCTAAGACACAGAAATTTCTTATCAAAGCTGAGAAACATGCCTTAAAAACGTGAGCCAAGCATAGCTGGTACAGTGTCATGTCCCAGTGTGTAGGATCCTAGATTACTGCCACTTAAGCTGTTGTTTTTTGTTTTGTTTTGTTTTGTTTTAATTGAGGAATACCCAATTCCATAATCATGATTTCCAGTAAAGACGTTTTTCTTCCCAGACCAAAAATATGAACCTTATTATCTGGAATGTAAAATGTAATAGAGAAGTGGCTGTACTGATTGCAGAAACAGAGATCCCAGTTTCAGATACAGACCAATCCCCTAGCTGTGGGCTAACGGCATCCACCTCCTTTTGAGTACCAGAGAGAAGAATCTTAATGCACTTTGTGTGTATTCTCTTTGACATTCTTACTAAATGTCAGTTGATAGGCCTTTTTTTCCTTACATCTGTATAAAGTCCTGTTAGAGGAAAGAGGGGTTTGGGAAAAGGGAAGGTGTGTATAGAAAATGTTCTAAGGGGCTATGCAGGGCAAATTAACTTCTGTGGTACATGGGCTTAGGAGGGAAATGGGGTAAAAAGAGAGAAAAAATGAGAAATTAATGTACAGGTAAAACCAGTAGACCAGAATTAGATCATATTCTTTCTTTTCATAGTAAAGTTACCTGCTTTATGAAGCAACATGCTAGGCATTTAGCCTGTAATATTTTCTTAAGACTGCATTCCTATTTTCAGAGACAAAGACCCCAGAACATGGTTTAGGGTTTGGAAAGAAGAATGTATATCAGTTACCTATGAGTAACTGTTCCTTGTACTGAAATGAGAATTAAATTTTAGATACTGCTATCATTCTTTGATTGAGAGACATGAAGCTATAGAATTATGCTTATGGTGCCTGTCATTTAGTTGGGTTCTGCTTTAGTCAAGTTGGCCAAACTATCAGAGGAAATCAGGCTTCTGGATTTAAACTTTTAATTTATTGTTTCTAACACTGCAGCACATCACTGCACTGCCCTGTAGCACAAGAATTGCTTAAAGTATGGTTCAGAACTTGAACTGGTAGTGTGCTGTTCCAGAGCTGCACTTTGGCACCTCCAGTTTCCAGATCAGGATAATAATTTAAATGTCTCTTGAGATCTTGTGTCTTGTCATGCGTTTGCATATCTCTCAACCTGTCCATGATTATGGTTGTTTAAGTGGTTTTGGGTTTTAAACTTCTTGGATCTTTCTTTAAAAAATTCATTTAGTCAGTGTGGAGATGGTGCCTCTGCCAGAGCCTCACAGGGGTTTCCATTTGTGTCTGCTTTCTGAATTCTCACAGGGAAGAGGTGGAGTGAGATTTGTTCAAGGAGGCTGCATTCATTTTCAGTAGACATATCTCCCATTGCACAATGATAATGTGGAACAGTTAAGGCTGCACTTATTCTGCAAGAGCTGAACTGTAACCCCCCACTAGCAGAAGATCAGGGTCCATGTAAGTGGGAAGGGTTTGCTTATTTGTTGGAAGACTGCAGTGAGGTCTTAAGATACAAAACCTCCTCTACATCACAGCCCAAAATAGTGCATTGTCCCTAGAGGGTGGCAATAGCAGATGTTTGTGAATGGCAAGACCAAGCCTTTGATATGATCAGTAAAATCATTCTCAGTGGAAATTTCGCTTCATGGTGCTGAAGGGAAGTGAAGCACCATTTATTGACACAACTGAGGAGTTTTACACTCTGTTGTGTTATGGATAGAGAAGAATAGTAAAACAGCTTCTACTTGGCATGTTATCAGTGCAACCACCAGTTGTAGGGAATTCAGTCATGCAGAATGCCTGCACACCAGGGAAAGTAGACTTCCATAATACATAGCATAGTCATCAAACTCTCTGCATGCACATCTAATCTGTGCAACTGTTTCCTGGGCTCAGGTCTCGTGTGAACACAGGTATACATTATTGCTTCCAATAATTGTGCCAGCGGACAGCAAGAATGCAAAATCTAGGGATGGCGTCAGAACAAACAGGCACATGTTCTTCATCTCTCCATGCAGTCACCAGATATCAAAAGCACAGACAGACAATACATCATATGTGAGGGAAAAAAAAAAAAAAAAGACAACACCCCATGCAGCCATCACACCTTGGAAACAGACATAAAATGTTAAGTCAATATGAATACAGAGCTCCTAACAGTCTAATAGAATAGATCACACCACAGCCAGGTACATCTATTCTCAGCACTAACCATTATCATTAGCTTAAAACACTTAAAATCACTGAGCTTCTTCTGGTCTGGGGACAGATTATAGCAGGAAGAATCTGCTAAATAGATTTAGCAATGTTGCAGGCAGGGACCTTGACTGCATTAAAACGATACATTTTACATCTCAAAGGCTGTAGGCTGCTTTCAGAGGAACAGTCTGAATGAAGAATGGCACTAACACTGGATAGCAATTTCTTTATCACTGTGTAAATACTGAGCTTGAAACCCTTGGACAAACAACTATGCCAAACTGGAAAACAATTTGCCTGTTAAAAATCAGGCTTGCAATGTATGGCAAGCCATCAGCCATCCTGTGTTCTTGTCAGACTTCTGCATAGGCTGGAAAAGCTGAACTGTGACTGGACTTCAGACTGTGTGGCTGACAGAAATCGTCAAATCTCTCTTTTGTAGGACAAGAAACAAAAAAACCCAGCAAACTTCTCCCTGTCTCTCTGTGTTCACATGCTGGTATCTGTCTGCTGTGAAATGTGAGATATGGGTTCTTGCAGAGACAGTCAGGTCATTAAAGCTTAGAGGAGCTTTCAGAAGCAAACAAACAAAAAACAAGTTTGGTATACATGCAGCAGTGACTACTAAGGTGGTATGCTGCTCTTTGTTTAGGACTTGCTCTGGAGGAGCTGATGAAGAAGGTATGTGACTGGTTCACTGCCTTGCCCTTCAGAAGAAGAGAAAGTGGAAGTAGGGCATAATGGCCATGACAGAAATAAATGTATGGAATACTATTTTTATGATGAAACATTTCTGGAAGATGCAAAAGAGAAAAAAAATATGCATATATGTTTTGCACACTAGCTAAGAACAGGAATAGGTAAAGGTTTAGCCTGTATTCTCATACGTATTGTCAGGAAATTGTTTAAATTTTATGAATGGCCAGGAGGGCCTAACACCTCTGCTAGAACTTCAGTGTTCAGTGGTTCCGTATATCTTCACCCAGACTCAGAATTCTTCAAGAGCACTCCAGCTATTACAAGGAAAAGCAATAGAAAGTACACATAGAAAGCCATAGAAGCCATCCTTTAATCAAGCTCACTCTTTTTTGTATCTTAACAGAGAGCTGAGATCCTGTCTTCCACACTGTCATCTTTTCATTATCTCCCTCCATCCTGTCTCATGGCACAAGTTTCTGAGGCATTAAGGCTGACAGGAGTTCTGTGTTTCCTCACAACAGAGCAGTCTGGGTGTGTGGAACCCCCTTCCTTGTTCTGATGAGGTGAAGTGTCTTTGTTTTCACCACCTTGACCCAGAGTTTGTTAAGCTGTTTTTCCTGTGTCTGAAAGGCCACATAACCTTCCCTTGCAAGGTCCTGAGAATGCGTTCTGGGGAGGGAATCCTTGCCTTTGGTATACCAACATAACCTGCACACAGTGTGTGGAGGTCCCCAGAACACTGCAGTCAACACCCAGGCATCTCTGTCTCAATCATTCTCTTTGTGCTAAAGGACAATTTGTCACTTGCTTGGCAGTCTGAACCCGTGCAGTTACATCCCTGGGGAGCTGGTGGTTAATGTATACCTTACCACCCCCTACTTCCCATCAGTGCGTTTCTTTTATCATGTCTTCTTATCTAAAAATAAAAAGCATCAAGAACATAAAAAAAAGCCTCTACCAAAACAGGAAACTGTATTGCACCCAGTTCTGCCTCTGGAGAAAGGAAGGAGTAATTAATGATAGTTATATTGCATTGCACACTCAAAGCAACATCCGGATGATGCTCTGATGGCATCATCGTGGTCAGGGAATCAGGACCAGAGTAGGACAAGTGATTACCCTGGCAGTTGGGAAGGACAGCTCATGACAAGAAATAACCCAAGAAATAAGCCTGTTCATTCAGCCCCAGAATGAGGATAGGTGGGATATAATCTTTATAAGAAAAAACAACTAATAAAGTTGCCAAGAACAGATATTTTATAATCTGTGCTAAATCTCTGCTGGAAAACATGAACAGCAATGAAACTGAGAAGACACTAAAAGAAATTCGGGGCAAAGTGCCAGACGCCCAGACGGAAGCAGAATGTGGACCAAAAAGCTTGCGACAATTGGGTAATTATGGTTTATGAATTTCAGCTTTAATCTGTAGTTCAGTGAGTCCTGATTAAATATCTGTTAAACACAATTAAAGTTTGTTTTTGTATTTCACCGTCTTGATCAGAATAATTAGAGACTGCGTGTTTCATGTCAAAAGTAGCAAGAGGAATTTTAGTGAATGAACATCGTTTTTAAAAGCCATTTGTAGCACCAGCTGTTGGCATTATTTTATATTTTAGTGTTATCAGCATAAAGATGGGTCCTCTCAATGCTGAATGCTTTCCAGCGGGGCTAAGATTCCAGGAAAGGCGTGATGCAGTCAGAACCGTGCTGGGCCAGGGGGCCGCGCGGAGAGCCCGGGCTGGGACTCTCTTGCTACAGCGTGAGACTGTGCACTTAGGCGGTGGAGGGTGAGAAGTGCTGTGAGCAGGTCATGTAGCGCCCAGCCTGTGCTTCTGTGCCAAAGATGTTTGAGATTGCAAGTGCAGTGAGTGATAGGAGGGATCATTGGAAGGGGCACGGATCTGATGAGCTGCATTTGGATTCTCTCATCGCAGTGTCTGATCGGAGCTGCGCGTGTCCCAAGGGTTGGGTGTTAGAGTGCTAGCCCAGAATGATAATTGTGGCAGCACTACGAGGGCTCTTGGGAAGGAACCCTTCAACTGCGTGGTGGTGCCTTAGTAAAGGCAGCAGGCTGCAGTGATGGCCCTATGCAGTTACTGAAAGGATGGGTTAGTCCATGCCAGCTGCTGCAAGGACTTCATGTGTTTGTCTTCATCACAAGCAATTCTGTTTAACTGAGGAGAGGGGAACTTAGTTGTTCCTCAGAAAAATAGGAAATAAACATTGTTGTGGAGGAAAAGCAGGATAGTTTTAAATGAAGGGAAGGCACACTGAGATACAAAGCTCCATCTACAGAAACTGGGTGTTTTTTCAAGAACATGAAATATATCTGAATGTCACCTGAATGTAGTTAGGACATATAAATAAATCCGGGGGTGGAGGGTGTGTGCACAGGTATATGGCTGACCTGGTTTTACCCTTCATCTCTCTCTTTATACCAGCAAAAATGAATCTTCAGTCACAGTTAGTGGTGCCTGAGGAGGGGGAATAATATCAAATATCATAAGCTAGGAATTGAAAATACCTCCTAAAGAGACTTGAAAGACAATGCCAGTTTCTCCTCTTGAGAATGTGTTTTGCTGCTCTATTGTTTAGTTTACTTCAAATTATGTGGTTCCTTTGGCCTCTACAGTTTCACCATCTTTGCTGAGTGTCAAAAGGAAAAATGCAAGTGTCCTGTGTGGATGAGACAGTCTTCAAGCACAGGATTGAGACCACAGTCCTAATGAGTAGTCATCCATTAGTAACAGCTCTCAGTCACCAGTGGCCGTGTGGAGGGTCTGTGTGGCTCATTATCATCCTGCAGAACCACTTCATTTGCTGGCAGCTTAATGATTCAGTAAGAGACTTGCTCGAAAAGCACAACTCAAAACTCAAGGAAGGTATTAGCTTATGTATAGTTTCTTCTGGCTTTTTTTTTAAAGCACTGGTCAGTTTCTTTGTACTGTTTCACCTACCTTTCCAGCTAAGAGGGCAGAAATAATGCCAGAGAAAACAGAATTTCTAAATTAGCCTTCCAATAAAACTATAGATCTATTAATTCCTAAGTGAAATCAAGGTTAATGGTGAAAGAGTTGAACAGAACTTAAAAATCAAAGATACTTTGGAAGACAACATCAAAGGCATATCAAAATATGGTGGTCTTTTTATAAGCTGCAAGCCCTGAAGAGATGGTGCCCCTAATAGAGCTGAGGGAGAACGGATCAAAGCGATGATCACATGAGTCTTTAAAGTAGAAAGAATATGTGGAGTGAATCTATGAAGAGACAGGTTTTGGATGAAACTTGCATAGCACTGGGATCGTTTATCACGTCTTGAAGCCTGGGTACAGTACAAATGATCAGATTTCACCAGGGAAGGAGGGAAAGGATATTCAATTCAGAAAAGGAAAACTCAGACTAGGTTTCTATCTGTGGAATAACAATATCCATGTTTAAATGTGTGTATATTTACATATTTGTATGTAAACAAATGCATTTTTAAAATGTATATTTTTTTAATATTAGCCATACCCGCTTTCTTTGGGAGGAATATATTCTGGTGTAACAGAAGACATCAGTGGTATTTGGTTGAGTGTATTTTTTTTAATTTTTATTTCATAAAGTTACCAGGAGAGGAGGAAAAGAGTTAGAGCTTTTCTGTTATCTTCTATTGCATTTCTGAATTACTCTGATTTTCCGTTGGAACCAGCTGCTCAAGTACATCTCATCAAATGACTGAGCTTGTCCAAATCCACTACCCTTATGTCTGGGATTTAAAAAAAAAAAAAAAAACAAAAAACAAAACAGGGCAGTATATAGGTCTTAATATGAGTTGCTTTATTTGGGGGTGGGGAAATGGAAATGCTGATTTGAAATTCAGTGTGTGTAGGCCTTTCTTAAAGTGTACAGAAGCCCAGTGAAAAAAAAAAAAAAAGGAGCTATTTGTTCTTTTGGCAAAGGTGTGTGTAGCTCTTCCACAGAGTTTTATACTATGCCTGAGGGTCATTTCTCTTTTAAAGAAACACTGACAGCTGTGATGAATGGCATTACCTGGGAAGAGGGAATATCTAGACGTTTAAACAGATCAAGTTTCTTCTTATAGAAGAGTAAACATTAGGTCACAAATCTGACTGTTCTACTTTCATGGACGATCAGGATCAATTCTATGCTACTTAAATGTGAACTGGAAAGGCTTAAGTGTAGCTGCATGCTGACATTAACAGAGAAGGGTAGCTCACAACCTATGTACATTGTCACAGCTATCCTTTTCCATGAAGTCATGGATGAATGCCATGTGCCCATGTTGAGTTGCCTCCTTGTCAGCAGGCGAGATTGCCCGTCCATCACTATTATCTGCAACGAGGCTCATTACCTGCCAGCCAGTAAACATCTCACTCTTGCCATCTGCAGTGAATTACAAAGTGACTGGAAGAATCAGCATCAGTTTGCCTTGCAGAATGATTGTCAAGTTCATTTTCATCTTTGGAAGCCCTTTGGAAATGGGAAAGATGGTGACTGGGATGGGAAAAAGATGATGTCCATTACCCTCAGCCATGCAAGCTGACTGAGGCTATTCTTTACATGCCTTGAAATTTTCACAGCTTGCAGGTGAAATAATTTATTTTATTCTTGACTGGCTGTATCATTTGGGATAAATAGTGGTGCCATTTTCACATGAGTGGACAATGTGTTCTCTCATTCAGGAAAGATTTTTTTTTAATAAAAACATTAATTGTACTCAGTACAAAGACATCTCCCATTGACAAAGTTCATGTCCAGCCAATCAGTGATGCATTCAGAGAGGGAGATAGTGTATTATAGTAATTTCTGCTGTTAGTATTTTGCAGTCAGTGGGGTTTTTTTAAAGCTTCCAGGTAGCTTGACAGTGATTGTAAACCTTGATGTTACTGCATAGGCTTACAGTGAATTTCAAGCATCTGCCTTAGGGAAGACAGAATCTATTTCATACGGCTGTTAAAGGAAAACATAAAATATGTGGGGTAGATCAAGAATCTGTCAATAATCCTTGGTATAGGGTCTGTTGGTAATGTACAGATAGATTTGATATCCTGCTGTTGGTAGTGGGAAGGCAGACAGAGGAGCAGGACTGTTTGGAAACAGTCTCTTCCTTTTGGCTTCAAGGACACATCAGATTAGTGCAGAACCTGGCCCTGGGCTTGGGTGTCTGTCCTTTTTCTTTGGCCTCTTTCTCTCAGCAAAATGCAGAGTTAAAAAAAAAATAGAGTGATATGTGTTTGGTATGTCAGCCAATGGCCACATGTGCAGTGAGGAAATTTTCTCTGAGAGCTCCCAAAGCTCATAATCATTGTGCAAGACATAATTATACTCTTTAGAAATCCAGATCGGTCCACAGTAAGGGGAGGATGGGAGGGAATGTTACAGACGGATTTTAACAAGTGTATGTGTCTCCTTTCTGCAACAATTTTGGTCTTAAGTGCACTTGGCTAAATTCTCATTCTCCCCCGGGAGGGTTACTGGAGGGATTTCCAGGCTTTTCTGTCTGCCTGCAGCAGGCTCATGGGGAGCAAACACGCTGACTACCATTCTTTGCACCTGCTTCAGAGAGGGGCAGCATACACTCCCAGATGCTTGCCTCAGGGTGCCAGCAGGAATAGGGGAATAGGAGGAGGCTGGCACTGCTCTTCAACAGACAGTCATCCCCCTTGGGAGTCTGGAGATGCCAGTGGGCACGAGGCACCCAGGACTTTTGAGCTGAGCAAGTGCTGATGACAGTGTTGTACCTGATCCCAGTCAGATAAATAAAGAGGTTCAGAGAAGGAAGCTCTCCTGAATCCTTTTTTCACTTTCATGATGCTTTAGGAATAGTTGGTATTTGGCTCTCTGTAAGAGGGGAGCCCAGTGCTCTTTTTTAGAGAGCAAAATCAGATTAAACTGGAGAGCAACCCCAATTTCTGACTGCGTTTAACCATTTGCTTATCTGAACTAATCATTGTTTTTAGCTTTGTTCCTTTTTTATTTTATTTTTTCTTGATCCTTTGAGTTGCAAACATTATTTGCTAAAGAAACAGTTTCCTGAACACTGATATTGACCAAAAAACAGGGATTCAAAATGGTCTGCCATCCCAATTTTTGGTGACACCCAGACATCTGACTGACTAGGCATATTTCTCAATTCTTAGATTTGCTATATTTTGAAACTGGAACAGATGCTTATAATAAAGCAGAGGAACAATAGTAAAGTAAACGAACAGTACTTTCTGAACCCGTTAAGTAAATGGAGATTTTGCCTTGGGCAAATAATGTCTGGAGCTTCACTAACACCCTCACTTCATACAGAAAAGAGATAGATTGCCGTTATTTCTGTAGCATGCAGGGGTGATCTGGTACCTAGAACCAGACAGTGGATTGTGCATGATGGACAGTGTGACTTCCCTGGATCATACCTTAATATTCAGGATGAGAGATAAATGTCAGCCCTTGCAGCAGGGTTTTGTGTGTTGTGTTTGGCAACACATGCATACTGTTGTCACTTTTCCCATCTCCAGGAACTCTGCAATGGAGGGATCTAATTGTTGGATGCCAGATTATCAAAAGGTTTTAGATGTTTAAAGATGTCACTGATTGCCTGAAGGTACTTTCAAGAGTACATTAACAGGTTAGGGTTGTTCCTTTGGCACTGGGTGTCTATGAAAATTCTGGTCACTGATTGCTGTTACATTTGATTATAAAAATTTCTCTGAAGATCTTTGTTGCCACCTCCAAGGCTTGCCAGCTTCCCCACCCAAATTGTGAGTGCCCTCTAGGCTTCTCCTATGTGAAGTATGTGAGCATGTGATATGGCCTGCTTCTTTCAAAGTACCAAGAAAGAAGCAAATGTATTGAGAAGAGGGCATAAATGAGAGGGAACTAGAAAAACATGAAATTTGGACTGACTTTGCAAAGGGTAGAGAAAGCCTGTACAGCGAGTATTGCACTGAAAGCCACAGTGTTGTCATTGTGCTGTGCTTGCTGAGCAGGGATGAGACAGATCTGAAGGATGGCAGGCTTGCTGTGGGCTTCACGTTCACACTGAAATACTGAGCAGACAAATCAGCTGCAATGTCAACTTGAGCTATTCAACAGTCAGCAGAGCTTGGCTTGATAAACAGCATCTCAGAAGAAGATACCTACGTCACCAGTCCAGGCAGAGGGAAAAGCTCTCCTTTATGCTGTGTTTTGACTATTACATGCTTCCAAATGGTACATTTAGTGACACTGATAGAGAAAAGATGTCTCTAAGTATCGAGCAAGAAGGAAATGATAGAACACCAAGCTGTTGAAATAGCATATCGACTAGCCAAAAGAATGTCTGGCCACATTTTTAGATGTTATAAAATCAGTATGATTATTTAGATCTTTGTTTAAACATGCTAAGTTGTACTTGCAAAATATCCAGCTCTTTGTGATAATTCATGAAAGTAAGAGCTTTATCCCTGTGCATGGTTAACTATTTCTATAGGGGTGTTTGTGTTCTAAAGTTTCAAATATATGTTTTTAAACCAAATCAAATGGAAATGTCACAAATGTAACAGGTCTCATTCTTTGGGGTTTTTGAATTGCAAAATATCTAAAAAGAATCAGAGACAAACCTGAATCTAAAAACTGCAAAGCCATAGATAGGCTTACTCTGGTGACTGAAGCAAAAATAGAGATTTTCCAGCAAAGTAGCTCTGTCAAATAGCAATAGAATACTTGCAGTTACACAACGAGGAATTCAATACACTTGACATTTTGCAAGAATTTGGGAGTTTTCATGACTTGGGAAGTGTTTTGGAAGTGCTTTAGATGGCATCCTATCAGAAACAGTAAAATGATGAAGTAGCATAGCATGATTTAATTTTTTTTTTTTTAATTTACTGTTATTTTCCAGAAGGACCACATAAAAATTATTGGGTTAATAGAGAAATTCCCACCAAGTTCACTGTGCCTTAAATCAAATTAATGACAATTCAGAACTCCTAAAAATAGTAAGAAATAGGTTTTGAGAACCTTTTAATTGAAAAAGTACATATGCAACACAAGCATTGAATTACATTTCTTCCTAGACTTTGTTTTTCAGAATTAGTTTAGTTCTCTGATCACTGCCAATGCAGTCAGAGATGAAGGTGGTGTTCTATGCAAAGTGTATGGCAGAGTGAATTACAGAATGAGGCATTTGTAGGGTTTTAGCTGGTAAGACCCCTGCAAAAGGAATGTAGGATTTTAGGAAGACCTTGACTGAGCTAAAGCTTTAATACTTACATAACTGTGGCACTGTTGGCTAGTGCAGCACTTGTTAAAGGCAAGTGTGGGTTGGTACTTCCCTTTTTCTGCAATATAGGAAGTTCAGCACAACTGTCTAAAGAAACGGTGGTCCAACATCCTTAACAGCATCCTTGTAAAGGCAGAGATAATACAAGGACTCCACCATCTTTTCCTCATTCAAATTCTCCCTTGACTTCCCTACCTGGAAGGTATAAATATCAGTGTGAAATGGAGTTCTAATTCCTTTTCACTCACAATTTCACAAGTTGAGCAACTTGTTATAGTTTATCACAGTTGGGAATTTGTTTGATTTTGTTGGTTTATTTTGGTGGAGAAGTTTATAACATCCAGGCAGCTGAGGAATAAACAACACCTCTCTCAGTTGCCAAATCCTCCTCAAATGACGCCTTAGGACGGGGAGAACGACGTTTTAATTGAAGTACCACATTCCACAGCTGAACCAAAAAAGGTCACGCTGAAGTATGGATGTGGCTGCATTTCAAGGCAGAATCAATGGTCATATTGAAGCTTTTCTTGTCATTTTCTGTCTACATATCTTTAATCAGAGTGATGTAAGATTAGCTATTCTCCCAAGATTTCTACGGTGTATTTTTTAAGAAGTATTGGTGGAGGAAAATTTTGGTATCTCGATGGCACTAGGGAATGAGCACCTTCTGGTTGTTTACAGTGGAAGCTGAAATACAGTTTAAAATAACTGTACCCTTTTTTAGGGATTTTTGAGACTGCACATGCATGTATATAATCAGGCACTGTGACTGTGTCATAAGATGATAAAGTTGTTGGAAAGCAGTGCATGAATCTGTCTGTCTGTACAGTTCTAGAGCACAAGGATGTCATGTGTACACATAATCGTACTGCAGATACCCAGGATGACTAAGATAGGAATTAGGTTTGAGGGCTGCGACTGAAGGAGCTGCATCTAGAAAGACTATCTGTGTATTTTTACAGATTGGTACTGTTTGAGCAAAGGAAGCTGTGGAAGGGCAAGATGGTAGGGTCTAGACAGTGTTTCAGCTAGACATAAGCAGTGCAGGAAGTTCTAATATGTGATCTTTGATGCATCGTTATTGCTTGCAGGCTCTGGAGACAGATGCTGATAATAAATGAGGAGAGGTTTTCCTTCACTTCCAAAGGTAGCTGTCTTGCTTTTGGGTCCTGAGGTCCTTCACCAAATCTTGCACTGAGATTAATTCTTCAGAAAACAGGATCATCCTTCATTTGGCATTTACTCACTCAATTACCTTCCTGCATTTTGTCCAGGCCACATTAGACTTTTCATGTTTTATTTGTTCTTGCCAGACCACATTTATTCATTAGCTGTATTTATTGTAGTTATGGTTGAGACAGCACTTTTATTGCAAGCCCCCTGTCTTTGGTGGTTTATAACTTTCTGAAGCAATTACCTTTTTGGCTGAAATTTCTCAAGCTTGTTCTAAGCTCAGAGGTGAATAATGTTTCAGTAAGGTTGAAAAAAATCCATTAGCCATTTATGAGGACTAGACGTTCCAATAAACGTAGATGCATTTATTTTTTGATGACCTACTTATTCCAATAAAATGCATTATTATTCTGCTTTCTCCTGTTTTAAATTATGTTGTCTTTTAAAAGAGAATTAGGACGTTTTATACCAGATTTTTAGACAGGCTTCAAGCAAGGTTTGTTCACCTGCAATTTTGTACAGGCAAGCACACTTGTTTGCTGCACTCAGCTCACAAACAGGACTGTTTATGGGTGCAAAAGCTTTTGGAGTTCAGCACATTGTTCTCTGCAGGAAAGCAACAGCTCAGTCCCTTGTGATTCTGGTGGATAGCTGGCACTGCATATGCAAGTCTGCGCAGTGCAAGGCTAGATAGACAAAATGAGGTCGTCTTTTGAATATAGGTCTTTAGTTGTGCAATGATGCTAACTCAGTGTGAAGATTCAGATATTGCTTGTGCAACAGTACACTGAATATACTTCTGCTGTCTTGCAGGCATGGGATACAATTTTTCATCTTGCTGTCCTGGACAATGTGCAATAATTTGACAAGTGATAAAGCCCTGTGCAATTGAAAAGGCAATGCTTTTTTTCCTTCTTTTTTTTATTGAACTTCTGCATAGACAATGTAATTAAATTCATGCTCAGTCTCATGTCTACAATGTGCCTTTTAGTACACATGTAATGCTTTGTGTGTTGCATACACTCTGTGGAAGTTCTGATGTTTCTGCACACTGATGTAGCATAAAAATATAGCAACCTTTACTTAATAAAGTAAAGATATCATAAGTTTATGCCAGTGAAACTGAGAGCAGAAGTTATGATTAAATGTACTGATGAACTTTGATGCTAAACTCCATGACCTTTGCACAATTAAAATCTCAACTTTAATGCAACTTTAATATTGCATTAGTCTAGGTTTTCATTTAATTACACATATTTGGTTGAAAGCTTCAAAAATGTTAATATTTTAAGTCTCTTCTCATGTTTGTAATTGAACTTTTTTGTGTGATTGTTTTCTGCAGTAATCAAAAGGACATTAGCATGGACAGGAAATGAATCTGGAACTCTAGAGATTAATATTAATCTGCTAATGTCCTATCCTGGTGTTCTCAGGAATCCTTTCTTCTCTAGCACATTATGGTACTTTAGTAATCAGCAATTAGGGTAAGGTTTTCTCAGGCCTGAACTATGTCCTCATATGTCTCTCATTTTCTGATTGCTGTGGGAATGGTGGTTCTGTCCCCCATGGAGTCAGAGCAGAACACAATGTTTCTTCTCTGAGAGCCATACTGCTTAGACAAATGCAGGGCTCAAGGCTTAGCATATTATCAGGATGGAGATTTCAGAGTTAGTTTGGAAAGTTTAACCTCAGGTTATATTTCTGTGTGGGATTTGCCATGCTTCCATGCTTGGAAATATTTACCTTGATCCTTGTGCCGTCTCTGCATAGAGCTGTGGGCTCAGTAGTGCTGGCCCTGACCCACAGCCAAAACAGCCTGGGCCTTGCTGAAACCTGCATCAGGAGGCAAAGCCTCACCCTCTGATTGTGTGTTTCAGACAAGATGTTTTTGTAGAACCAGTCTTGTAGTGTCACGCCAAAGGTCAGAGGGACTGTGCCACCTCTGCCCATTTATCACCTCCTGCAAGGGACCTTTTTGTCCCGGCCCACAGACACACTGATGCTCTGCAAAAATCATTGCAGCCCTTGGACTTCAATAGACTTCACTGATCGTGCTTAAGTTTATATATGTAGCATTTAGGCAGCAGATCTGTAAGCCACAATGTTTCCTCCCTGTTACTTCCTCCACTTACCACTCCAAAGATGGTCTGAAGCATTGCAGCTCCTTGGCATTTGGGAAATACAGACCTGTCTCCAAGTATCCCACTCTCATTTGCATAACAAAGCTGAATGGGTTTTTATTTCTTTTAACATGGGCACAGAACAAGAGATGAACAGAGAGAATTAATTTTTAGGTTTTCAGAGCACTGTAGGATTCTGTGGGTTGGTTCAGGGGGAGGGAGGGTTGGTGTGTGTTTTCTTCCTTTTCTGGCATAAGTGCCCCTGGTTTTGCTCCAAAAAATTAATTGATAGTCCATTATAAACTTCCTACATTTGTTCTGACTTCTACTTTTATTTTGAATTTCTATTGTGCAATTCCATCTGAAAAAAAACCCTCGAGAAGGTGCAATATTGAGATGCAATATTGACTTGATTGTAGCAGATCATTCAATTTTTTCCCCTAAACAAAATTTCATTGAAATTGTTGTATTTTCAGTGTCTCGCTTTTGATAAATCGGCATCTTCCAATGGCCATATGTTCTATTGGAAAAATCTCAAGTCATCCTAGTTGTATGCACCCAGATGATACTCAGTTTCATGATATGTTCCATCGTATGGTATGTGGTGCAGAGAGAGGAAAACAAGAAAGTGATAGTGGAAATGACACTGAGGCCTGTGCTCGCACTTCAGAATAAGCAGATTGGAGTCCAAGCACTGCTTAAAGCTTCAAGTTCAGTAATTTTTGTTTTGGTTTAGGATACAGAATAATTTCCGTTTGTCTCAAGCTGGATTGTTTCCTGTTTATTCCAATGAAAAATACCTACATAATCTGAGAATTTTACTGGCCAGATACTTATTAGTGTTTTTTCATTATACTCAAGTAAATGAGCTTCCACTCTTCTTAGCAGATGAGGCGGATGATAAAGTTGGTTTGAAATAGGAATCAAAATACCATTGCAAACCTCAGGCTTAGTTTCTCTGTGCCACCATTTCCCACCTGTACATGCATCTCTCTAATTTATAACGGGTACTTTAAAAATTGTTGTTGCCAAAATGGAGAAGTGTGGACTATACAAGTACCTAAAAAGGTGAAGAGAATAAGCCCAGATTCTGGGGCCATTTGTAGTGGGGGAAGGGAGGGGAGAGGGGTAAGAAAGCCCAGATTTCTCTAGGTGTACAGTTTCTGCTATGGCAGTAGTGTTAAAAGGGGAGAGATTCACTTCAGATGGACAGAAAAGCCAAGGGTATTTTGACTCATGAGTGCAGACAGCTTGCACTGGTGTGGTAAGCAAACTTACCTGCCCAAGCTGCCCACGCTCTATCCCAACTCTACAAACATCAGACATTCTTTTGAAGCAACAACCCCTGAAATGTATCAGTTTATTACCAAACATTTTCTAGAAAATCACTTATGATTTGTTTTATTACCTTGAATTTTTTGCCATAGCACTTCAAAATCTGCTTTGTGAGCATTTCAGGCAGTATTGTAGCAGTGGTGGATAGAGACCTGGGTGGCAGCAACATTTGACATCCCAATGCCTAGTACTGATTCTAAGTGATACCAATTCTTTTTGCTCTAGCATTGAGGTCAGGTGCATCCTCCATCTGTGCTCCATCTGCTCAGCAAGAATGCTGATCTGGTGTTCTGTACCTATTGCAGTATATTTGTCTTGCTATTAGGTATAAAAAGGACAAAAGGTCCTGAGGACATCCACAATGTGTATTTTTAAAGGTGTGGCTGAAAACATTTAAACTTCAATGGCCAGCAGGAGAGCTGCAGCAAACAAGATTTCTTTAAGTTCCCTTTAGAGCCCTTGTTTTCTCTGGTTTTCCTTTTCCAAAGAATTCCTGGTTCTCCAAAATATGAACAGAAGTTGCAAGAAAGCTCACTCGAAGCACAGCCTTTATGATAAAGCTGTCAGTATCTCAGATATTGACTGTCTTAGGGCTGATGGAACTTGGGTCTTCTACCCTCTTTGAACTGTGTTGCAGGGATCCAGGTCTTTTTCTTGTGACAGTCACATATTGTCATTTTAAAACAACAGTTTAGTTTACTGTTAATTTTTTCCCTAGTGCCAAGGGAAAACTGAGGCAGAAAATGACTAAATCCTAGAATGGAGTGAGTATCGAGGCTGAGAATGATATCCCACATTTAATGCTGGCTTCTTGAAATCCAAGGCAAAGCTGACTAATGGGACCAGCTTTTCTGAAGATAGCTCCAGACTTCATCTGTTTTCTATCCATTTCACCTTTGTCTGAGTACTTGTGGCTTAAATTCAGGAAGTTCAGTCTAGCTAAGTGTCCAAAGTGGTAGGAATTTGAATATTTATGTTTTCAAAAATTGACTGTAAGTTATTTAAAAACTGTGTTGAATAGGATATTTTTTGACCCTTATCATCATAGGTCTAGCAAAATGCATAGGTCTAGAAATTGTATGTCTAAACAAAGTATTTTCAAAAGTTCATTATATGCATTTAGTAATAAAGAGCTCAGAAATTCCATCAGCGTTTTTAAAGTTTGAAGAACATTCAGAGTCCAAATATGCAACACTTCCCAGAAGAAAATGCCTGTTGCCTTTGTTGTTCCCTCCCAAACCGGCATGGTTAAAGGATTAGTTACTCAGCAGTGTTCTGGGTAAAAGATCAGGCTGGTTTGCATTTTTTTTGTAAGGCACCCTTCCCCGTGACAGAAAAGGACAGTTGTATTTATACTGACAAGAACTGTAAATCAGAATTGGAATAGATATTGGCACTGGCTCTTAATCATTCCTGGGAGCTGGGATCAGGTATGGCTTGCATTTGTACTGCAGCTCTAAAAGGCCACAGAGTAGTTTCCAAAAACTGAACAATGCACATGTCCATTTTCTGTGGGTTCAGCTATAGCAGGCTGCAGCCCACTGCTCAAGCATCTGTTGAAGAAATGGGCCCATTAAAAGAACACAAGGTCACTGTAGTGTGGTGGTGCATTTTAATTGTCTCCTGCTATACTTTTTCATGCTTTTTCAGCCCTGTGGAAAATCAAGTTCTCCTCCAGCTGGTCAGAAGTGTTCAGACAAACTTACTTGCCGTGGAATTCACTATGAGTTACCCTGGTTTCAGAGAATACTACCCAGGTGCTCTTGTGCCTTAGCAGTTTGTTCTAAACAGGTTTTGCATAATCTCAGTTTTCTCTAGGATGCAGAAATGTGGGGAGTTGGGGGGTCGGTAGGTTGTTGGCAGGATGGAGATCCTTAAAAGATCTCTTTCCACACTTGCTCATCACTGTCCTATTAGGTCAGTGGAACCAGGTAGCCATGGCTAACTGCTCTGGAGTAGCTATTTACCACAGGGCTGGTGGAATTTTGTGTAATTCTGCAGAGCCTCACTAACCCCTCAACCATCCTTCTTTCTTCTTTTTAAAGAGGTGGTTGCAAATAAGGGTTTGCACATTCTACTGCAAGCCATCATATTTTCAGAAGCATTTACAGATTTGAGTCACAGCTTTCCCATATCTGGCAGCAAATACTGATATGAGAAAAGAAAAGAAATCACTTCCTTGATCAAATTATATTTTTTTTATTTTTACATTGCCCCAGATGGAAATTATTCATTTTCCTAACACAGCCTTGGTCTTCTACCCAGAAAGACACTTGTACACATGCAGAGAAGGTGAGGGAGCTGTACTTTTTGTTTACTGTTTATTATTTCATTTATTAATGTCAATTTTTTTTTCTTTTTTACTAAAACTATGAAGATCCAAATATGCATTATGTTTTCCATATCATTATGATAAGCTGCTGAGCACTCACAACTTTCTTGGAAGCTGGTAAAAACCAAGAGCATTAGGACCTTCTAAAATCAGTCATCCTCTACTTACACAACAATGAAGATTTCATACAACTATACAACTGGAAGTGTAAATGAAGGTGTATTTCAGTCTCTTGTCTTGCTGATGTTTTGTTGTATAGCTCAAATATCCATCTTCTTCTGGTATTGAACAAATCCCAGGGGTGCTTAATCTGAAACACAGTGTTTATAAGTTAGGGAAGTAAATAATGATTTAGCAAAGCATGTGTTTCCTGCTGTGAAAGACCATGAGAATGGGTTGATTTAGCATGGGTATTTTGTTTCACTGCCACTTGCCCTAGGGATTCCCAGTGTGTTTGAAAGATTTGGTCAGGATCAGTGGCCAGACTCACCTGGTATAACTCCTCTCTCTGAGGATGATGATGAAGGCATGTCACAGGGTCATTAAGTTTGGAAAAGACCTCCAAGATCATCAAGTCCAACCTTAATATAATTTGGTGATTCCTGGGTTAAAGCTATGGGCACAAAGCAATACTGAAACTCAGATGAGACCTTCTCTAGTCTGAGCTGCTGGCTGCTTACTGTTGGGACCTTCCAAGAAACTCTTGATCCAGCCTTTTCTTTTGGGGAAATGAGACTGAAAGGAAGTATCCTTTGCATGCACTTGGCAGCAAGTGTCAGTGGTGCTGTGCTGGGAGAGACAGGCTCCCTGGAACCCGGATCTTCAGTGCCTCACATGAAGGGACCTTAATCCAAACAAGGAATCTGAAGAAGGGTGCTGCATGTGCCTGTATAAACTGTCTGCAAATCCCATTGTCATGAGGTGATTTCTGAACTCCTTTGTCCCAGTCAGGTGAATTTTCCCTAGGTTAGACCTATGCTCGTCACAGAAGGCGGTGGAGTAGAGAATGCATCACTGATAGTGTGTTTCTTGGGCCTTGTGATTGCAGAAATGGTACTGGAAGAAACATCTGCAGATGTCTGGGTTGAACAGGAGCTAACAGAGAGAGTGATTTAGGCCACCAAATGTGGATATTTTATTGTGGCCCTATGGTAACTATTCATATATTTTATATCTTCTAGTGACTGCACAATCCTGGGACTTGCCTTCTGGCTATGATTTATTTTTCCTGTTAAGTCATTGTTCATCATTATGAGCTGAGATTATTTTTCTGTGTAAATTTAACAGAGAAGCATTCTTGAACTCTTGAACACATTTTTAATTTTTAAAAAGCAGCAGAACTCCCTTTGCTCTCTATGATTATGATACTAAGCAATTATAACTCTTTACCCTTTGGTCTTCACAGCATTCTTGTCAGATTAGTACAGAGAGAGGCTTAAATCAGGACACTGCCCCTGAACCCCCTCACAAGCTGTGGGCTTTGAAGGGCTTTTTAAGCCTGGAATCCAGACACAATCTTGTCTGAACACCGGAAAGCAAGTGCAGAAACGTGCCAGGGAAGCAAGGCTGTGCAGTCATCGATGCACATGTAATTTTGTTGTTATTTCTAACACTGAAATCCTAAAGGAACAAAATTTAGTTGGGGAATCTGTTAAAGGGGAAAGAAAGAAATCTGCTAGTAGTTGACCATGGCAGATGTCAGATGAAGGAATGCAAATGACTCTTAGGAAGACTTGGAAGGTCACTTGGGCAGTCAGAGAGGGTAAGCAGGCCTTCCTGGCCACCCAAAATTTGGCATGAAGACAGAAGCAGGTGCACCTCTGAGTAGATCAGAGGGTGTTCCCTTTGGCCTTTGGAGAATTTCAAAGCAGGTACAAGGCAGGTCTCACATCTCAATTCTTCACAGAGGGAAGGTCACAGAAGTTGTGTAACTGTTGCATGGGGTTGGAGTATCAGGATAGTTTTCAGGGGGAAAGAAGAGATTTAGTGCTTGAAGCAGGGAGTCCGTGCTTGACAGGATGATAACTCCAGTTTTGCCTTTTCAGTTGCTACACAAGAGGCTGAGTAATCCTTTCTCTTACCATTTATATTTTCTTATACTTGCTGAGAAGAATGCTATGATAGCCTCTTCATTACAGCCAAACCTAGTATTTCTCAGGTGAAAAGAACTATCCAAAAGATGGATTAGATATACAAGTATTAAATTGTCAGTCATATATGTCTGTTCATGCTACTTAACAGTGTTTTGCTTACCACTCAATCTCTGACCTGGTTTGCAGTCTATGTTTTTCTGTCAAGACCAAAAGCTCCCTAATCTTTGTTACTTCTTGTTTGAGCGTCTGTATGGATTTGTATTTCACTCCTCACTTGCTCACCTCTTTCCCTTTTGTCTCCCTTTGCTACCTACATGTAAGTTCACAATTTTTATTATGAATAAGGGAGCCTGTTTGTATTTGTCCCAAATGTTGAGATCTACTGAAAGGGGGCAGTGGGAGAAACCAAATTGTAGTGAGTCATCATTCTTGGCTCCTTGAAAGCTGGAACCAGTTTCAAAGGGAGTCTCAACTTGGGGGCAATTGCACAGATGAATCCCAAACCTTTTTACGTCCTTCTCTTTCTTTCCTCCTCCTCTCTCCTCATGTAGTCCGAACAGATTTGGCAATTTCAGTTAAGCACGTCTGTGCAGATTTTTAAAATCCATTACATAAGTTTGTTAAAGACTCTCTTCTTCAACATATGAGCCTAAAATGGCTTTGATTTAAAAATGGAACTTGGCAGGGAATTTGTTCATATGGTAAGATATGTTTTTTTCTTAGTTTGGTTTCATTTATAATATGTTTTAATCATTTTTGGTGTTTTCAAAACAAATGGTGAAATATGGGGTTTTTTCTTCTATTTCTGGCTACCCTCCTCTGAAAGGCCTTACTTTTCTCTGTGTGTTTAATTTGGTGCTTGAAAAAGGCTTTTTAGACAGAGGGTGCAAAATGTAGACTTAACATGTGTAAGGAGGGAAAATTCAGACATAGATCCTGCTGACTAGAATGGTGGATCTCAGGGATATTCTCTAATAGCAAGTAGAAGGGTCACTAAGTGGGTCTCAGAGTATGTACAAATATAGAAAATAAGTGGAAAAGAAAGGAGGGAAACAAGGTGGGACAACAGTTTCTGCATTCATGGTCAGTGTATCATGATTATCTGAGCAATTGTAATTTTAAGGGTTTTTTTTTTTCATAGTCTGAGATGCAGCAGAGCAGATTGCCACAAAGCAACACTTTAGTTCCTTGAATAGAGGGGATCTGCATTCTCTGTTTGGCCCAAATATCCCAAATTTTCTGTATTTTCTTACAGAAGTTTTTCTTCATGATCTTCTTAGTACATACATACATAGTACATACATAGAAGAGATTTTTGCCCTTTAGCAGGTGGTTCAGACCATGTATCCTCTTGAAATGTGTACAATAGAATTGAGTCCTAATTTTTCAAGTGATCTTGTGTTTGTGTGCACATCACAACGTAGCTAGGGATGGGAAAGCAGGATACAAGTCAAAGTTGTAATCAGTCTTGGAACCTCAGAGCGAATGCTTTTGAAAGAAATGCAAGGCTGGGTCTGCCAGCTGCACCTAGCTATGCAGGAGACTCCAGCTCATGTTTATGGCCAGACTGGCTGAAACAAAATACATGTTGCTTTTGCAGAGGACAACAGCACACAAAAGCATCAGCAGCCCAAAGAGCAGCCCCCTTTTTGAAAAGGGACAAGCCCTAGAAAAAAAAAATCTTCTCTACTCATCCTTTGTGGGAAACCCAGCTGCCATTGCTGCTAGTTTAGGATGAGAGAGAGGTAGACTCTGCCTGACTAAAGCAAAGGAAGGGAGGATCTACTGCAGAAAACTGTGATTAAGGGGAAAAATTTGCAACTACACTTTATCCTGTTTAAGGCTGAGGTATGAGGCAGAGGGAAGAATCTTTCAGGCTTGGAGATGGGCTTTAGAAGAGTAGCCAGAAAAAAGCACACACAAAAATAAGAAAGCAGAAGGCGTGGGTGGTTTTGGGGATTAGTACTGACATATGGAGCCTATCAGCTTGAAGTTACATGTTTAAATCTGACCTAGGTCAATCATGCCCCAAAGTCATTACTGTTGAACAGCTGTTGGATGGCCTCTGTGAAGTGACTTAGGGGTTTGAGCCCAGTTTCTAGTGGCAGGTGTCCACATTACACAAAACCCATCTGTATTAATTACCTCCCTATATTTGGCAATCTCACCAGAAAGACCATGTACTAAGGGTTCATCGTAGAGACTGAACTATCCCATTTTATCTTGGGTGGCCTTTCAAGGAAAGGGCTGAAGAACTTTGGATAAGTAATATAGGAGAAGACAGCACATTCTCTGCTCTTTGGTTCAAGTCAGACCACCAGTTTTGAAACCCCTCGGACCTGCAGATTTCACTGGTGCTGCATTTACTCTTGAAGTCAGCAGAAAGTATTTCATAACTGGCTGCTTGCACAATGTTGAATATACATCATTTGGTTTCTACTTTCGGATCATAATAATATAAACAGGAAAACTACATTTTGAATTTCATTAAGTTCTTCCTCCGCTGTTTATAAAAGATAAAAAACTTCTTGCTCCCTTTTTTTCCTAAGGATTGATTGGTGTCATGTACATATTCGTTCACTTCTGTTTATGCAAGATAATAAGAGTATTAACATGGAGGTGGAATAATGGTGTTTATAGTTCCATCACCACTGTTTATATAAGATAGAAACAGTTTAAAAAACAGAAAAAAGAAAAATAGTGAGAGAACATTTGCTGTTACATACATATATTATTTTTTCCCACTTCTATTTGTAAAGAATGTAAAAGAAAAAAAAAAGTGTTGCAAGTTGAAGAGTAGTTGATTATGTTTATAATATTTCTGTGCTGTTTACCTAAGATAAATTAATTTGGAGTTGATGTAATAAGCAGCTTGGAAGGAGAGAATTGGGGTGAAAGAGGAACTGGTGGGGTTAAGTCTGATACTCCTAGTACCTTGTAATCCTTTCCTTTATTAAGAAACATGAAAGAAGCATACTGACTCTTCCTAGTGGGAATATGATACCACCAGTGAGGCTGGGGACACATGGTGCTGTCATGCCAGCCAATGCAGCGGCTACCAGAGGGCTTGGAGGGTTTCTCTGGCAGGAGAGCTCTCAGAGCAGAAAGGATACTACAATAGCTTGAAAAGATCTCATGAACGTTAAACCCCTTGGTATCATTGTCCATGGACTTAGTCCAATAATTGTGTGCCTGTATGGCTCTGTTTTGTTCTGCAGCTTTGAAGTCTAATCCTAATTCCTTCAGGGAGAAAGGCTTGTAAAATGTCTGCATTTCAGAGAGACAGGCAAATACTACCTTTGATGCGAGTCCTATTGTCAGTCCCGCTCAGTCCTTCTGATTCACCCCTGCTCCTACCCTAGGCACAGGCATATTGACAGATGAGGGAAGCTGGCAGATGTGCATATTTCCTTGGGATGAGACTGATGTTCTGTTCTCAGTGTCAACCAGAAAGGCCACTTATACTTAATAAAAGAACAACTGTGTGGACATTAATGCATGTGCAGGCAAAAAGTCCAGGAGCATTCGCTTACTTTTCCAAATGAGTTTGCTTCGGCTCCAGTCACACCCTCTGTGTGTTTGCTTTGCCCAAACATTCAAGCAGGCAGGCTTGAAAAATCAGGTGCTCATACACTTTCAGGTAGGGAATTATCAGCTCACTTTCCTACTCACCCTGTAAGTGGTAAGTGCTGTGAGAGATGGCTTTTTGCAGATGCTTCTCACCTCCCTTGTGAACGTACAGGAATCAGCCCAGGAGTTGGCTTGACCTTCTCCAAGTGGTGATGGACTCTCTAAAGGAAAAATAGTGAGAGAAAGTCAAACTGCATCCCTAATCAGGAAGCTATAGAGTATCAGTAAATCTGGAATTGCATCAAAAATGCTTTTTGTCTTCTAAAAGAAGTCACCATCTTTTGTAATTTCATAGTAGCATTTTTTTCATCTCTAATCCTGAGTGTACCTCAATGATATCTTCATCTCTTCTTCCCAATTCTTACTTCAGCTCAATAGATGTCTACTAAAAGGCAGATCATTTAAACACATGCATAAGTCCATTTCTGTTAAATGGATCTTGAAGTAAAGTTTGAATTTTAATTATATCCTTGAATCCCATTTTATTCACACATTTGAATTTAAGCATGAGCTTGAATACACGGTTTTAGGGCTCAAAGCTGTCAGGATGCAAAACAATGCTGTACATCAGTTGTGTGACATGGTCCATTGCATTGCTTGATATCACCTATGCATCCCTGCTCCATATGTTAAGTACTTGAAGTACATTGTGGGTGCTTAGTGAACAGCATTGCCCAAGGTACAGAAAAGAATAGGTTTTATTGGAAAAAAATTGCAATGTACAGGTGGAACTCCCGAAGGCAGATAAGGGTATGAATTTGCCAGGTAAATGAATTCTTGAAAATTTCTCTCTACTAATTGCCAGCCCTTACTTCCCTTAGTGCTGACATGGATGCAAAGAGAAAGGATAGATCTGTCAGCAGGCTGAGAAGGAGTTTAAAGGAACTTCAATGAGAAAGTTTTGTTTTTCAGATGAATCTATATTGTCATGGGTACAAAATGACATTTCCTGAAGTGAAGGCCATTCTCATCCCTATCCAGAGCATTACAACATAAAGTAGTATATGTCTTAATTATGGTGCTTCTGTGTCTAAAAAAGGCTCAGAAATTTCACTTTTCAGAGTTGTATAATCAAGTTGCTCCACCTTGCTATTAGGCATGAATGGCAGTCAGTGCTCCAGGGAAGCCTGAAATTGAAAGAGCAGCAGGTGGGGAGCAGTGGGTCAGGATGGGTATGCATTTAGGAGAGCTGTGTGGGGAGTCCAGAAGTAGAATAGCGGGAAGTGCTGTAAATTGGATTGAACACGTTGCTAGTGGACAGGGTGAAAGATTATACAGCATTTGTCTGTGTGACCGTAATGAGCTTTTTTCCCATAAAAGATTTGGGGAGAAAGTACTGTGTATGAATAGGGTCCCTTTAAGAAGCACTTTTAAAAGAGCTCATTTTCGATTCCAATCATGTATATGCCCCAGCAAGACTGTAGCCAGATGCTTGTAGATCTGAAGAAAACAGCCCAACCCTTTCCTTATCATCTACCAGAGATAACAGACTTTGAAAACTCAATGGCACTTTCGATAACTTCTAACAAGAGCTGGGACTTGCCTGGCTCCATTTGTCTGGTCAAGGCTGTATTTCTGCAATTTATCCCATGGAGATTTTCAGCAGAACCTTACACTTAGTGTCTAAATTAATGATATTCCTTCCTTTTTGCCATGACAAAAACCACTCAGCACTATATACATTATGCTAAAGTTTTTGTCATGAACACAATCTGTAAAAGCTTTTTCAGCTTCATCATTTTGACAAGCTGATTCCATTAAACTCTTTCCAGTGATCACGTTTGTGTGGTGCACATGGGGGAGGTTGTTTGCTCACATGGTTTTCCCTTCTTTGAAGCTAGGAAACAGTGATCATCTCTCAGGTTACATGTTATGTCTTATCAGTGACCTGTTCCCAGGAAAACATATTTTGAGGGAACACAGACATTTTCTGTGTAGCTCTCTTAAGTAAATTAATCTTCTTTGTGGTGTAGTCCTTAACTTTTCTTTAAGGCTCTTTTAGGGTAGAGACATAGTCTTAGCTTTTAAAGCATGTAGGTTGGTATCTTTGCATTAAAAAGCTCTGAACACCTAAGTAATTTCTCAGTACCTTTTACCATTCCACTAGCACTGAAATGAAAATAGTTGAGTGATTTGAATAACTAGACTCTAGTTTTTCTCAAATATGTGGTTTACTCGAAATCCTCCAGTGAAGGTTCACCACAGTCTGGTCAACAACTACCTCTGCCAGATACCTTGCACTATTGAAGGTTTTACTGATCCTGCCATACTAGCAAGTGCTAGATGCTGGTGATTAAAGCTGGAGCTGATAAATTATAGAGCTGTTCATGAAAGAAAAGGATTCTTTATTTCAGTGCATTCTCTCACAGAATACTTTCTAAGTGAGTTATTTTAATATCAGTTTTTGGCAATTAAGGAAATGTAAGGTTTTGTGGCTAAAGCAGATAGGAGCCTGGAGGGGAATCAGATCCCACAAAACCTGTGTCTTCAAGGAATGCTTTTTATCTGTCTTTGCTAAAAATGAACATGGTGTTGAGCTACTTCTTTATTTCACTCTCAGTAAAGCCAGTAGAACATTTGATGCCAACCTTGGTGATGGGCACAGCCAGAAGACTTTCTGGGATAATTGTCAGTGCAGAATAGCATTGCCTACAGCCTGCTTTAGCATCTCAGTTTCGTTAATCCATTAATTCATTTATCTATGCCACAAACAAAAAGTTGGGGGTTTTTTGTTGGTTGTTTTTTGTTTGTTTGTTTGTTTTGTTTTTTTTTACAACTGCTAATAACTTTGGCTTCCTTCCTTGTCCAGGCATGTCCAGGCATTTCCACAGATACTCATGTTTCTCAAACTGGCAGATTTCTGATCCCCCAGACTGCATAGCTGTATTTCTCAGCTTCCCATCTTATATAAGTTTTATCTCCCTCATTTAAAATAGCAAGAGCACTGTCTACATGAGCAGACCATTATCCTGGTTGGGTTGTTAAAGTTACTGTAATGCTGACTTTATTTTCTTGTAACAGTTCTGAACAAAATGTTTCCTTTGAAAGGTCTCAGACCTCTATCCTCCCAACTCCTAATCACAGTAATATCCAACCTCAAGGAGTCATTAGTGAAGACTCAAACAATATCCTGTAACAAGTCAGCTAGGAAGAAATTGGCATAGTTTATCTCTCTGATTCATGTTCATATGAAAATAATGAGTTGCAAAATAAAGATAGCGTTGCTCTCATGCTATACAGTATCCTTTGGATCCAAGTCCTTCTTCCCCCACCAACACATCTCCCAAACTAACCCAGAGTATAACTGCAGTCACTGGGTCCCCTCTAAAGAAGTGACATGCTCCTAGACTGAAAAGCCAGTTCATTGTGCTGCTTCTTAAACTGGCGCACCTATAAACTTCTATTTGGTCATGGTGAGCTGTTGCATTTTTAGATAACTGGGAAAATGGTATAATGATTATATTCAAATCCAACCCTTAAAGAGGGGTTTACATTTCTGGACCAAATGGATGCAGTGAACTGTGTAAACTGAGGTCAGATGAGCTCTTGGGGTTGTTTGATTTTGGTTTTGTCTTTGTGAAATGGACACTTGGCTTTGCAGGAAAGCTGATAAGTAGCATAAACTATGTCTCACCACTAAGAGACTTAGTAAATGGTGTCTGCTGTTTGGTTTGGACTTCAGCAATCAAAGGGATTTTCTTCACAGAAAGGAGCATGCAGGTGGTTTTTCAGGTTTCTGCGAGGATTTTTCTCCTCCTCTGATGTGATACAGGTTCTCAACCGGGCATCAAAAGATGTGAGTTCATTTCATAATTCTGCCTTAGTACTAATGAGCTTCAAGATCACTTTAGTTTTCTCTTCCTTCTTTCTTTTTTTTCATTCCATAAATTGGGAATAAGAATTATCCCGATAAAGCAAAAGGTGATGTTCAGCTCACTGGGAGGTTGTTTGGGTTTTTTTACAAATAAATCTCTTGAGATTATGTATAGTGAACTCCACAGCTTTGAGTCACGTTAGTTGCTCTCTGGATGAGCGGTGTAGATATGGATAAGCTATACTATGTTAGGGAAAACTGGGAAGCTTGGAAAACCTGATAAATAATTCAGCCTTTCATGAAACTATCCCACAATTCAGTTATAAGTATTATTTCTACTTGTTGACTGGGTCAGCAAATGAAATTACCAGGCTGAGATAGCCTGAGATGTTTTGGTTGTTCAGTAGAAGAAGTTCAGGACTGGAACAAGAGTGTCACTTCTAAGCTAAGTCCTACTAGAGAAGGTGCTAGGTACTTGCAGCGTGACTTCTTTTATATTATGTCTGACTTTTCCCTTCAATTACATCTTCAATAATTTGATTCAATTCGAGTACCCTGTCTCATCCTCTATCTATATTATCAAATGGATACTCCAGTTAAGATAGAAGAATTGGTGAAAAATTCCATCTAAGCTGCTCTGCTGTTGCACAGCCTAAACTCTCTGCATCATCACCTTGGTGGTGAGGGTCAGGGAGGGAGGCATATCAAAGTTAAATTGATATAACAAGGATTCAAGAAGGGGAGGTGGTTTGGATATATTGGCAGTAAAACTTAGAACTGGAAACAGGTTCTTATAAAACAACATCATGTTTGGTGGTAAGAGGGATCAGATTCTGTGGTAAGAGACAGCATTCTTGACACTTCAGCCACTCATCCCCATATAAAAGTGCAATGAAAAGAAGTATCACAGAAGTAACAGCATGCTACAGAATACACTGTTTTCATACCGAATGTAAAATGGAGAGTATTGTTCCCAGAAGCCATTTTAGTGGAGCTTTATAAGGCAAATTTGATTTATTTTAATAGGCATAAAGTGAAAAGAAACAGGTGAAAGATAAATTCCGAAGTATTGATTATGGCCTTGTAGGAAAAAACAGTTGGTTCTCCTGGAAAACTCAAAAGAAACACATACTTAACCTGTCTTTGTAGATGCTGAGAGCTTAGTACTGCAAACAGAGGTACAGCTGCATGACCCTGGTGACTTCAGTGTGTCTGCAGGGGTTTAAAGGCAAGTGAAATCCTTCTGTAATGCTTTTAGTCTTGTTCCAAATGTTGTGTACTCTCCCAAGGACACAGCTCATGTTCAAAGCAGTACAAATTTTTAAAAATTGAGCACAAGCCATATGCTCTCTTATTTTTCAAGGATTTGCTGCTGTTGTCTGTGGTATCAGTCAGGTTAAGATACTGCTATAGGTCTTAATAGAGTAATGTTGAGATTTCTTTATGGATAGGCAGTCAAGAAAACATCCTGACAGTTTCTTTAAATGATTGTGGCAGTGGATCTGACGTGCTCGCACTTTTCCGTAATGATCTTGCTTTCACTTCGCTCATGGTTTAACAAACGTGCTCATAGTCAACTGCTAAACCATGCCACTCTCACCCAAGAAAGCAAGCTGGATTTTTGAAGTCCAGTGTAGCACCAGCCTGGGGCTTGCCAGAACTCTGCTCACACCCTGTGCTCCACCAGGCATGGATGATGCAGTTCCTGCAGTCCCCTTGCAGCTCACACTTAGTAGCATTCCCCACTCCAAACCAACCTGTTCTACAGATCCTGCAGTACTTGTACATTCAGCCAGTGCCCTTTAGTTCTGCTCTGCAGTGCTGTCAGGGGAAAATGATATATCAGAGTACTTGCATCCCAAATCGAATGTTAGTCAGATGTTAAAATGAAAGAAATATTATGGAGAGTCAGCACGTCTCACTGTGGGAATAAATGACGTACAGTGGAGTGTCATGGTTCTTGGGACCACATATGATCCAAAGACACCATTTAGAGAAGTGATCACAACACCACTAGATTTATAAGTTCATGATGGAGGAACATTATTACCCAGAAAGCAAATAATAATTAGCAATAGAAAACTCCCAAGCAGTAACTTAAACTCATTTTTCAGGGTCACTTCCTCACATTAGTAGCCTGTTTGTATGTATCACTACATTTTATAGCAATTATCTCCTTATTAATAGTAACTTCACTAATTGCTATTATTAATAAAGATGCATTTAGTTCCTAGTACCTTACTTTCTCAGTTTAACATTTTGGTTACTCAAGTGTCATCTGCCTAAATAATTTAGTATTATTTGATTGTATTTTCTCAGGGTGTGCAGTCCAGTTTTGGAACTGCAGTATTCAGGACAGGTACTTGAGGGGGTGTAGGGAACAGGGACCATGCACTAGGGCTGCAAACCTCCAAGCAGGGAAACAAAGATGCTCCATTGTTTATCCACCTTGCAATGAGGACTTGATGTGGCTATGGTGTAACACAACAGATGAGCTGCCACTTCATCCCCACTCCTTCAGAATAGAAAATTCACCTACAGGTAAAATTAGAGCCAAGTCATAATTTCCAAGGTCTGATCCTGAAAGGCAGCCAGAACCTTTAGGTATATATCCTTGTATAGTTAGGCAGATATGTTTTCTGTTTTCTTCTGTTTAAGGTTTCAAAGATGAGTTCTAAGTGCCGAGAGAAACCAACACAAAATATTTTATAAAATTGAAATGTCCAAATTTCTTTTGGACCATAAAGAAGGCTCAACTGGTCAACCACTGACTTCTCTTTTCTCTCTTGCAAGAGTGAACAGGGCTGAACATACACTTGGCTGTATGTCAGGTGGGAACAACCCTGTCTCAATGCAGCCATTATTTTTCCAGTGCCATCTTTGCTCCTTCACAGTCTCTTGATGGGAGCACACACAGCCACACAATGAAGAAGAAGAGGATCAGGAGCCTGGGAAAGATAAGGAGCAGGCAGCAGCTGCCACCAGAGCAGTGAAGCTGGCCTACAGCACAGCCCCCTTGGGCAGTCAGAAGTGGGTATTGGGAGTTGTTTTGGCAGTGGCCATCCCTTCCCAGGTATTCTGTTTCCAGAATTAGTCCCCTAGCAGTGACCTCCATGTCCAGAATGGCGCTGGGCAGCAGGAACAGGGCAGTGTTGTGGCTCAGGGAGGTGGTGCTGGGCAGCTTCCTTCTGCCAGCAGGCTGAGCTGGAGGCTGCGCTGGCCGAGCCAACAAAATGCCCTGGCTTCACTTATTGCACCAAATCACTCAAAGACGGTTAGAGTTACAGGAAGATAAAAGAACAACTAGTCCAGGCCATCTTTTAAGTCAAGATACATGCTCAAAATGCTACATTTACATTATAAAACAAGAATATATTTAACCTTTCTTCTTCCTCACTTTTTGCTAGCTTTGCCCTCACCCTGAACCCATTAAAGCAACCAATGCTGAAGCCATAATGTGCTGTCGCTTCCAGACAGCTCTCCTGCTCTTCTCTTAAAGATGTTTTCCTCCCAGGTGCTTTGTATAGAGACTTTTCCTGACAGAAGCTCTTCTTAGGGAGCAAGAGACCTCCAATGGATGTTAATTAGAGTTCAGTTTTTCATCTGTCTCATTGTTTTCACTGAGAACAGCTCTTAGGACTTATTTTGGACTGAGTTACCTGTGGAATGAGTCAGCTTGATGTCTTTCTGAATTAGCTTACATATACATGAAAGTCCAAATTCAGATTGATTTCTTTTGTCTTATCAGAACATGCTATCCAGCCTTTCTGGCAAGCAGAGTGTGCTGAAAAGTCTATTCCATTAAGATTTTTCTTTTGTGTTTTCTAGTTGTGGGTCTGTGAAGTTTTCTGGTTTAGAAAAAGCTTTTTGTGTGTGTGCATATGCAATGCTCATTTAAAGTTTACTTTTCCGAGTACATATTTCTCCATGTGAAAAAGACGAGGCTAAACCATTCTTAATTGCAAAAGAAAATTTGAAAGTCTCCTTTTACTACACTTAGCCCAAATTTAACAATTATGTTAAATACACTGCTGACATTAAATACACTAGTGAAAACAAAATGTAAACTTGAGCTGTGTCATAATTCCTTTACAGTATGTGTTAAGGTAGGCTGCAAGGCATTCTGTCCTCAAATTTGAGAGAGAAAACAGTCACTTACCTTTTCTATTATCTTTGGTGGACTGTAGCTTCTAAACAAACTCTGTCTTTGGAAAATGGGTGATGGAAATATTATCTATAAATTTTGATTCAAAATTTTTGTCAAGTCATCGCTGCATTCTTGACAGAATCACAATTTGGCTGTTTATTTCATTAAATAGAGGATATACAGCTGTAGTCGAGTAGATTTTTTTTCAAGTTCTTTCATGATACATAACGATAATACATATATGTGTAGCAATCCATACAGACACGTTAATTCTAATGTACATAGAAAAACTTCTTGTCCTTTCTTAACAATTGTTTTATTTTGATTATCCAGTATTGCAGACTGAGGGTTTATACATGGCCATATAACAGGCTCTCAAGCTGTATTTCCAGGTCCTCTCCCATATGAGCTTTCTCCCTCCCTGCAGTAAGCTGCCAGATGTAAAAACATCTCCTCAGGTCATCCTTTTCCAAGCACTAGCTCGATTGAGTGATGTTCATTTCCTGTCTTATTAAACAGAGTAGCCCGCCCTTCTCCTCAGTCTTGTGTGAATGAAGGAGACCATGGGGACAAGGGCTGGGCTGTGGAACTTCCTCTTCTGGTAGTCACACAGAGGTGAAGATGCAGAGGAAGAAAAGAAATGTGCCTTGTTAGCCCTTTGCAAAGACTTGCTTGATTTCAAAAGGAGCAGGATTGGGCCTGTGCACGTGTCAAGATCTGCTGGGCTGGTTTTCTCTGATGTGCCCTTTGGCCCAGTCTGTGCTGTGGCACAGTGCTTGAGTGGGTGTCATTATCAGCCCCCAAGCAGACACCTTTGTGCAGTGGAGCCTGTTAATGCAGGTCACTAAAATTCCAGATATTTTGACTGCTAAAGGAGGTGGTCACTTCAAGTAGCATGACCACAGGGAGGAAAAAAAAGGGATAGCTTGAAGGTCATTTTGCTCTCCAGGTTGCCACATTGCTTTTCCTGATGTGGCCCTTACCTCGCTGTGACATCTGTAGCTAAGGTGTTGTCATATTTCTGGTATGCTAACATAACATTTGACTGCCTTGTTCTGCATTCTTGTAATTAACTCCTAATATTAAAGCAGTTTCCATCTCTGGATTCCTCAGCAAGCTGATTGAAAGGCGATTTAATTGCACAACATTGCCAAGAAACATGTTAGGTGATTGCTGGCTGTAGTAACAAGTAATGTGAAGGTAATAGAAGATATCACAGGGACTAAGATTTTGCTGGCCATTAGCAGAGGTGACTTCAAAAAGCAGATGATAATTAGTATAGATTTCACTGAACCAAGTTTCCATCTGCTGCTAGTCACTGGATTTTGAGCTGCTCTCCTATTAAAGATTTGCATGTATGTTCCTGGATTCTTGATGGAAAAGACACTTAGGGGAAAAGGGAATAAATCAACAAATAACTGTGTAACCTGCAGAAATATAAATCTATGTAGATTAATCCGTGTTTCCTAAATTGCATGCTAGATTGTAATTCAATCAAAGGGTAGGGGTCATGTGACGTTTATGAACATTTATGGATGGTATAAGCGCTGAGATTAAATGTCAAACCTGGTATTCAGTTTAGAATCACGTATTATTGTTATTCATTAATAGATAAAAGCAACAATTATATCCACTAAAATCCTCAATTTAATCTTGCTGTAATCTGTTTCTCTGCTGTGTCAGAGATGCAGTGCAGTCTCTTTACCCCCTCAGATCATATAAAGGGCTCCACTGAATTTCAGCCCAGTCTGCTCTTTCCCCCCAGCATGGCACTGGTTGCATTTGGCCCCCTCTGAACTGAGGAATTCTATAGTAAATTATTTTTTTATCTTCCACTGGGATGAAATTTTAGTTTTCATACTGAGCAGGTATTGTGCACCCAGAAGAGAAGGAGAGGCAAAACTCTGGATCTTAGATCCAATTTACTGAGTATGTTACACATGATAAAGCTATGCCCCTCACTGGTTCCGTATCAGCAAAGGGTGAAAATGCTTTGAGGCAACTACAGTCATGTTAGGATTACCTAAATTTGTGTTCAGTCCTTCAAGCCTGCTTCTTTCCAGTCTGGGGCTAAAGGACTAACATTGCTCACCTTGGTGTAGTGCATTACATCAGAGAGATGCTAAATCACTTTGCAAAAATGGAGCAAAACCACTGTCCCAATTTACTGCTAAGAAGGCACTTGAAGCAGGTTAACTCAAGCCACTTAGTAAATAAAGTGTAAGAAGCAACTGAATGCCAGTGAAATGCAGAAGTGACTTTGGCACCTAAGATGTTAGTGTTGTCGAAAGGAAGCGGTGCTTAAGCTAACAAAGGTAATACATTTCATTTCAAATTTTCAGCCAAAATTTTAATGACTTCCAATGGACTTCAACATCAATGCCTCAGTCACTTTTGAAAATTGTAGTTAGCCTCATAAATCTATTATCTGCTTATATAATGTAAGTCATACCACTGGTTTTCACCATCTTAACTCCCCATAAATAGAAATTCTTCAGTGTTTTGGAGCTTTATTCTCATTAAACTCCAGGGGACTAGACTCCTAAATAGCCTTATAACATGTTGACCTTGCTTGTCTCTTGGTCTGTAATTTAAATGGAATTTATTCATGTAGCAAAGAAAGAGAAAAGGAGAAAAACTTGACCACAATGAAGCAAGGACAGGTTTAAGATTAGCCCTTGGCTATTCTGTTCAATGGCCAAGATAATAATGTCTTCCAAGTAATAATGATTAATTAACACTAGGAATTCAATATTTTAAAAAATCAGTGAATTCCATTGGTTCATTCCACCAAACAGAGCTATAGTGGGTTGAAAACAAGTGACATAAATAGAGACAGGTAACCATTCTGTTTATAGCACAAAGACACGGGGAAAATGGTCAGCTTTCTTCAACTTCATTTTCTTATGTTGTTATATAATAATATATCTTGAAGAAATCTACTGTGCTAATCTAATGTAATTAGGTTAAATGTCTCTAGTGACCAACAGTGCCATATGATAAGAAGTTTCACCCCAGCATTTTAATGGTTCAGGTTCTGCTCATGGTTTCAATTAAGTCAGCATAATTGCACAGGGCAGTGAAAACAGGATTTGGCCCATTTCTCTCTCGCATACGTGTTCTGCAGTTATCTAACCTGGAATGAATCATAGCTTCCTCAGACACATCTTGTTTTTCCAGTACTTTACAGGGAAAGTTTTGTTTTCATGTATTTTCTTTTGAACAAAACTGGTAGTCAGGTGTCCAGACCAATTGCAATAATTTTTAAAAGTACAGTGTTTCAGTTCTGTTGATTTTGCCGGATTCTAGTATGCAGTTTCTAGCATATTGTGCCTGTCTATAATTACCCTACAGTTTTAATTAGGCAGGACAATCTTGTTCACTTCTTAGAGCAAATTTGTTGGTTATGTTGGTATAGGCCATTACTCAGCACCTCCATAATCTCAGGCCATAATTTGTAGAATTCTTTGGTATCCATATTGTCAAAATTGCTTGATGCTTTCCCTTAAGAGACCTTGTTTTATGTTGCTTATAACAGAGCCAAACTCTAATCTCAGCCTAAAATCTTCTATTCTGTGTTTTTTTCCCATATTGGATGCCTCCTGCTTTTTTTTTATTTTTTTTAAACTCTGGTACTCCAAGGCACATTCTTGTCTTGGGTTCTTCCCTGTCCCATCTGCCCAAAACTCTGAAAGAAATACTACCCAACTGCCAGTTCCTAGCAGTGCACTATCATCTATTACAGATGAGTCCATAGACTTCCAGGTTAAATCTTCAGGAGAAATGTAGGAGGAAAATGAGGGTTACGTGCTTAGGAAAGGAGATTTTTCTCCACCAGGAGAACTTCCCTATTACAGTTCATTAGAATAATGGATTCTGGAAAGCAAGATAGTGACCTTCTCTCTACCAGCTTGATCTTGCCCTTCCTTTAATTTTATGTCATTTCAGTTTTTCAATCTGGGCAGAATCCTCTCTTCTGTCTCATGCAAATCTTCCTTACATGTGGGAGAAATCAGCTGCTTTAAAGAGAAATTTGCTGTTAAAATGGCCTCTCTGCGTGGCCTGCCCAAAAGATGTTATAAGCATCCTGTTTCCTGCCCTGCAGTTTTTAAGATTGTCTCTGCTGTACTTCCTTCACATCCCTTGCAAACCAAGCACTGGATTTGTACACACGCTTTCTCTCACACTCTCCTCTACCAAAACCATAATTCTCACAAATAGTAGCTAGAACTCTGAACAGATTTTCTGCTTGCCTTCCTTCTCTCCTGTGACAGCTCTTCTCTTTCCCTTCACTCTCTTAACTCAGGTTTATATTTCTCTGAGTTTTTTTAATTGCTTTGAAGCATGACAGAGCTAATCTCTCCCTGTAACTAGACAGGAAGCAGAAGTTGAGAGCCATGCCTTAAGTAATGGAGCACACCACATGGTTCCCATGGTCGTTTTGCACTGTGCTCCTGGTCCCCTGATAACAATCTTCTGGAGAGCCTGTCTGGCCTGACTACCCAAATTTTTTCAGCTTGGCAAAGGGAAGGGGAGACAGGACTGATTTGTAGCTTTGAACATTTGGGGAGCATCTGCCTTTGTTTTCTGTGTCCAACAGGAGTGTGTCTTCTTGTTACAATTCAGAGCATCAGGCTTTGATTAATTTTGTTTATTGCTTCATCCCAGGTTATTATGTTTTGGAAATAAATATGGAAATAAATATGTTGGCAATTAAGCTTAGATACTCCATAGTAGACCTGTAGTCTACCAGAAGTTTTCAAACCTTTAGCCATTCCATTTCCATGCAGTAATTTTTTTCTTGAGGGTCCCGGGGTAACAAATCAATCAAATCCAAAAGATACTGTGTTGACAGAAGGAACTAAGACAACACAATTTTTCTGTGCAGCTATCAGCTGTAATGTAAGCATTCTCAGCCCTAATAATAAGCCTAACCACTCTTCTGTGAAGGTCAGGATCAAGAAGGCGAGTTCTGTTTCAGAGTCCTGTATCATCTGGCATGATTGCAAAGAAGGATGCTGTTCAAATCTGGCAGTGCTTTTGTGATAAGAGCATTTGTCCATAGGAGCCACAAGCCTATTTCACGGAGACTGTAGAACAGCCACCAGAGGATATTTAGTCTCTGCTGGTCTGGAATTATCCCAGGATTGAAAAGTTCCTCAACCATTACCAGTTTTCTCATCTACATTGTTCTGGGGTCAGGTAGACCCAAGATCTATGTTGTTTGTGAATTTAAAATATTTTTTTCCCTTTTCTGTGGGAATTGCCACCATCTGTAAGTCTCCTTGATCCCTGTTTTATACTGTTACATTGGTATAATTTAGTGTGTTTATTAACAGTTTGATTTCCTTTTTTCTTTCACTCTTTTCAGATCACTCACAATCAGTTTGTGGCCTTTCTCTGGAGGAACCTTTCCTTGTCTCTTGTGTAAGTATTTATAACATTTTATACTTTTCATTGATATAAGTTCTGCCTTTTCTTCAAGTTCCATCAAAGTCAGCCCGGGACCTCTGTTGCTTCCCGTGGCCACAAGACTCAATTTTATTCTAATGCAGTCCAAGATTTTAATGCAGTGTCACCTTATGGGACTCAGATTTTAGTTCGGTGACACTGTGTGATTTATTGATTGATTGATTGATCGATCTGGAATTTATATGTGCATTTCTGGGTGACAATATGGAAGATTACTGTTTATATGTGGGGATCTATGTGTTCTGGTGGACATTATGCTGTTGTGTTCTAGTTCAGAATGAAATATGAAGTATTCCATGCTGTGCAAGTGCAAAACAAGTACAGAAAACAGAAATTTTTGATGGCTTAAGTTTTCTTTTTTTTTTTTCCTTTTTGGGGGTAAATAAGGGATGGAGCCTTTGGGAGTGTTTGTTATCATTTGAGTTTTAATTTTGTCAGGTTCTGACACATGGTGGTTTTTGCACATTTGGAACAAAACCTCACATTTTTCTGGGATTCCTTCATACATATTGGCAGTGAAATCTAGTGCTTTTGAAACAGTGACTCTTCTTGTTGAAATATAAAGGGAAATATAGCACTACTACTTAATAATATTTAGTATAGTTAAGTAAAGACAGACCAAAGTTTTCCAAATGTCTACCAGCATTTTAAGCCACTGATTTGGGATGCCCAAGCTGAAGTTACTTAGTGAATGCCAAAAATAATTAGGGCTTTTGAATTTAGGTTTAGAACTCTATGTCCAAGTATACCTGGACTTTGTGTTGTTTCAGATCTCCACTTAGCAATTTAAATTCATGTCTCCTACCTGTTCGGAGAGAAAAGTAGATGACTGTTAAAGTGCTGCCTGGAATTTAGGAAAAACTGTGCAGTAAGAGAAATAGCTCTTTCATATTTGGGAGAGGAATTAAACCTGCAAATCTGTAATTTATATCCAAGTTGTGTTTTGATTGTTGGAATTTCTTGAAAGGAATGCAAAAGTGCAATTGGACATTATAATTTTTTCAAGGTGCTTGCTGCAACCATGAAAGAGCCTTCTTTTCCTGATACTAGATCTAAAATATGTGGCTTTAACATTTAAAGTTGACCCACTACTTTTGTAGTGCAGAAGAAATTGGCACGGTGCCTTCTTCCCCACCCTGTGGGCAAAAAGATGAGATTTGCTGCAGTGGCTGCAAAACGTGGTATGACAATGCCAGCTCTCAAGGAGACGTATTTGAGTTGACCTATCATGCCTATGGTGTCCCCATATTTCTTTCCCTTCTCCTTTGCCTTTCATTATAAGGTGTCCCAAATCTGTAATTTACAGCATGCTGCTCCAGCTTTGCTCTGATATATTTGCTACAAATAAGTAGGAGCCTATGCGTGTCCATAGCTGCCCGTGGCAATGTCAGGCCTCCAGATGAGGGGAGCAGGGGCACCCACAGAATTCAACATGGCTTTTGTCTAATGTGACATTTATCAGAAAGGCAATTGATGAAAGGCCCATTGGACCTTTCCCATCATGTATTATGTATTTATCCAGCAGGGGCAGTTTATAACAGCCTCTGACAAATCCTATTACTTTTGTTGCAGAACTTCATATTATCAATAAAAAGCATTAATGATACTCAGGGATGGGAAGTGTTAACACCTCTTGTGTTATGCTTCCCACAGCAGTGGCAAAACCATTTATGTCTGTGGCAGACACCATGTGCCTTCAACATTTGCACAATGCACCAGTTCCATTGTTCTACCTCTGCAGGGCAAGGCAGTTAGGTGGGAGCATCAAGCTGGCTTTATGATAGGTAGGCATGTGGAAGCCTGAAGCTGAAATCTTTCTTCAACAGTGCTTTGCTGTGTGACAATGCATTTGTGGTTTTCCACCTGTCTGCCTTTGTTTCTTGACATGTAGGATTAGAGTCACATGCTCTCTTGCTTCTTTAAGTCAGGCTTATTCCACGGCCACTAAGAAGTGCTTCTTGGTGCTCCTCCATTCCTTAATTAGCAAGCTGCACAGGAGACCTACTGTATTTCAGGAATGTCTTGCTCTGTACTGGCTCTCCTCTTCCTTTCTGGAAGGCAGGTCCTTTGGTCCTTGATTGTCTGGGTTCTTTTGGGTAATAGAAAAAGTGTAAATGGGACATTTTTACATTAGAAGCTGTTAATGTACCTGACAAGCATGATTCTGATCTAGATAACTGATATGTTCTGCCCTCTGTCTCACTGTCCAGCACTGGGCTCTCTTTTCATATCCCTTCCTGCAACTCACTGATGATTCAGTCATCATCCTTCTCCCAGATGTTACACACATCTGCCTGATTAGATGGCGTCAGGGTTTTGGAGGTGGAAGGATTTCATAGATCTCTCCCCCAAACTATATTTCCACTGAAGAAGAATACAGTTAATCTCTGCTCCCCTTGAATGTCCTCAGGACTTCGAGAGACACAGGAAGTCTTTCTCAAAATCATTGAAAGACTTCATGGAAGAAGTCTTCCAATTAGCCTGTAACAGTATCAACATTGCCAAGGTGCTTTACAGTAAGAGAAACAGCTACACTAGGATAGATAGCTACAGCAGGACTTCTTTAACTTCCAGAGCACTACCTGTTCAGATGGAGCCCATACTATAATGAAAAATAATCTGCAATCAGTGTTGGTAAATGCAAATCAGAAGCTCACCAAAGTTATCCAGACACCAGGAAGTTGCAGGACATGTTAACCTAATTCCATGGATATCTGTCCGTCTTGTTTAAATAAATTTCTGATGTAACCAGGTTGTATGAGCTCCAGCACCATTCCTATCAGACTTAGCACTGACTCTAATTCTTGTTATTTGACATCCTAGTTTAAAAAAGGTTAAAAAAAAAAAAAAAAGAAAAAGGGAAAAAGAAAAAAAGGAAAAAAGTGCAGAAATGTACCATTTATTCCACAGCTTCATGAAGACGATTTGGTCAAGTAATGATGACCTAAGGGAAGCTGAGAGGCATCTTACTGATCTCATCATAGTTATGAGAACCATCCATCATATGGTCAGTGATTTGTATGTCAAAAGACACCCAGCAGTATTCCAGCCTGCCAGTAGCCAGTTTCTGAGAATCCTTATTGACTTTATCAGACATGATGATGCTCAAATAGTCTTTGATATCTATGTATATGTCCCTGCTTTGGTACTTGTTCACCACCAAACTGTCATCTGTTACCACTCTGAACCATTATCATGAAATAGCAACTTATTAGCCCCCTCTGAATCCCTTTATCTGGTTCTGTGCTTAGTATTGTTTTGCAGATGAGGAACAACAGTGATTGCTACATCAGGAACAAGGAGGAGGCATCTTTTCTCAGGTTTCCTAAGAAGCTCTCCCTTACTTGAGAAGAGGATAATAACCTCCAGGTCAAGCTTATTCATGAATCAGAAATGAACATTTGCAAAATGCCAAAAAAAGTCTACATGTAATAAGCCTTATGTTTACAACAGCTTTCAAGAGTTAGCATCTTTCAAGAATTATCATAATCAATGTATTAAATAGACATGCACATTATCCAGAAGCATTGGTTGGTCTGCTTCTGAAAATAAGGAGGTTTAGGAAGGGAATGGTCACCTAAACAGAAATCTGAGACAGGAAATGAATATTTTTTTCCCCAGCAATTATTTGTCTCCTGAAGGAAGGGAATGTTCCAAAAAAGAAAACAACATGGGCAGAGGCAAATGAGAGAAATGGTGAAGCAGCCTCAAAATGGCAGCAGAACTGAAATTCTACTCTGATATATTTATAGAAATGAAACCATGTAACTGAGAGTACACCTTGGGATGAATGTTCTTGAGCAGTGCCACAATTTTAAGCTTTATTCTTTATCTGAAGATGTAGCCGTCAAGTAAACTTAAGAAATAGATGTGCATGGGAAAAAAAACCCTCATTATTTGAAATCTGTCAAAGTTCACAGGTTTGTTTTAAAACATTTGTCATAAAAATAGACCAAATATCCAGAAAACTAAAGACATAGCCAGATTTACAAAAAGGGGCAAAATTTAGTCCCAGTTTTTCATTCAAGCATTAAAAGTGTTGACATTCAAATTGTTTAGCAAGTAATAAAGACTGCACATTGCTGTGAGGTTGATGTGTGGATTACAATAGAGGCATGTGTGCAACCTGCCTTTTAATTGCAATACCTACAATACCTACACTGGTGCTGGATGAGATTGAACTCAAGATTGGCCAGCATGACAGCTGAAAATGTCACACCTTTCTGTCATTATGCATGCTAGCAATCTCCTTGTTCTGAGTTATTTTCATTTACTTACTGTAATATAATGTATTGAGTATTACCTTTTTTAAAAAATATTACAGAGTACAACAGAAAGAAAAAAGGACTTTAACTAGACAGTTGTAGGAACATAATATTTTAGGTTTAACTATAAAAAAAGAAGGAGACAGAGAGAAAATGGAGTTGTTCAATGCACTTTTACCCCATACTGGCATAATTTAATATACTTGGATGGAAAAGGCCACCTTTCCAAAGCAGTAGCAGCATTTCCTACAGCAGTTTGAATGCCAACCATCAAAATATTAAGACAGACCAGTTTGTTAGGTTGAAATCACTGTGCAAATTGGTAACAACTACAGAGTGTGGCAGAGTTTTTCAGAATATTCCCTTTGTAGTTATAGTAAATTATCTTTCCAACTTTGTCAAGCACATTGCTATTCTATATTGTATCACCAAATGTCTTTTTCTTTTCCAAGCTTGATTGTAAGTCCTTCTCCTAGTGCAGAAATCCTGTTTGATGAACCCTGCTTAATATCATGTGGTGTATCTGCTTCCATCAAATGTATACACCATATACAGTACCAAGAGCACATTGTGCTGGAGGAGTGGTTGTTATAAAACACAATATCCAGAAATAGGATGTTTCCCAAAAGTCACCTTCTGATCAAGACATCATAGGTTTGTCTATTGAAGCTGGCACCAAGATATGAATACTCAAGGAGGTCCAAATACCTGCCCACATGTCCATGTTCATGCTGAATGTCCTGTTTGTGAGAGACCACAATGGAAAATGAGCTTGTAAGAGGATTTCCTCCATCTCCTTTTCCTCTCTGACACTCCCACTTAAAACAGAAGCAAATCATCTGCCAGGTAGCTCGTTTGTGTGCCATTACACAGGTGCACGTGTCAAAACACATGTGAGCAGTCTTCAGACCCTGCTTCATGAAGGCTGTTTTGTCTCTTCCCATTGAGGAATGGGAACTCTTAGACATAAAACATCTCAGTGTATTGAGAAATAATGATTATTTCCTCTGAAGTTCTTGTTCACTGCTGAAGCTTTCCATCATTTTGGATAATACCATGCTGCGTATGGTTCACAAATTCAGCCCCCCAGCTAATATTTTCATTTCATGTGTTTGCATGCCCAAAATATTAGATTTTTTGCACACCACCAAAAGCAAATGCTTTTGGATCTGAACAGATTTTGCTCTCTCCCATTCTATCATACTGAGTTTTAAGTTTAATAGAATAGCTGTATCAGTTTTCTGAATGATTTTTTCTAATGTTTTAGCTTCTTAAGCATACTCTAAACGGCTTGAATTTTCAAGGACAAAATTGAAATCCCAACTTCAAATAGCATGCAATTTAGAAGTATTCGTGCTTCACCCAATCACCAAAGTAAGGATCAGTTGCAACATTTGGATCTGGGTGTGTATTTAAATTTCATATTTGTCCATGTTCACTTATCCTGGATGTCTGTAAAGAGATTAATTGCTTTTCAATTTTTGCAGTAAATCCACTTCTGCATAAAAGACAAAAAAATAATGTGTAACATTCTGGATGCTCTGCAATATACACTGAAGGTTGTGAAGGAGAACTACAATGTGTGATCAGCATATAACCAGCTCTTAAGAATGAAGGTTTTCAGACACTGTTTTTCAATTTTTTCATTTAAAAAATCTTCTACGTTTTGAGGTTTAGGGAAAATTTCTTGCGTGAATGTCTGTGCATGCATAACATGGTCCAGTCATGACATTAAATACTTAAATTCTGCCACAGAAGGCTAAAACAAAAATGCAGCTTCTCTTCCAGTGAACTTTAATGGAAAGGTAGCAACTTTAGTCATTCAAATACCTGCAGACTGAGACATGCCTCAGGGAAGATTGTCAAAAATCCTGTTTTTCCTTAACTTGTTGAAAATAGTTTGGCAGATGTTTTATTGCAGAGCCTGCAATTTAATCTCATGTTGATACTGTGATTTCTGTGGCAATGTCTTCATCTTCCCTTCTGGCTTGTGCCAGTGCAACCTTGCCACTCTGCTAGTGGGCAGCCCAGTTTTTCCTATTGCAGGAATTTACAAAGTGTCATAGCCTGACTGGATCTAGAAAAGCACATAGTGTGTTTAGAGGGAAGCAATGCTTTTGTAAGTGCTTCTGATCACCAAGTATTTCTCCTCCATGTCTTACTTCAGCAGCATTTTTTTGGGAGGCAAGGTTCAGCATTCAAAGGCATTTTGCAAGATTTTGTAGATGAATGAGCATCCTGTTCTAGGAATAAAAATATTTTAAAAGCACAAAACTGGGCTAGATATTTAATTAAACTGTACAAGTAAACTGCTGAGGGAGTTGTAGCATCTCCAAACATCCCAAAGAACTGAGACAGAGAAGTAATACTTGAACATTACAGGTGAATGAGAACTAAATATTGTTAATGAGCAATTTATTGGTGTTGATGGATCTTTTTATAGCTGTTAAGCACACCCCCACTTTTTCCTCATGTATGCCCCCTTCCTTTGAGGGGCTTTGTAAAGAAATGTTACCTGCTCCACTTAAATCTTATTAGATAGAAAAATCTATTTTATTTAACTAAACAGTTGTGGAAATGTAGCCTTCACCTTGCCCAATAATTCTTTCTTTCACCAATGCTCAATCTCCCTTTCAGGTAAGCAGTTGCTCACCTTACAGTCCTTTTGCAAATCTTTATCTAAACTCATAATTTCCCTTGTGATACTGTATCAAATGCTCTACTGATAAATTAAATTTACTGTGTTTCCTTTGTCTGGATAATCAGTTACCTTATCAAAGAAAGTTATCAGGTTAGTCGACTACAAACCACCTTTGGCAAACTCATGTTTTGTTTCATCCCATTTTCCATTTACCTACCTGTCTTTTCCATTTTTTTTCCTTCAACATTTACTTCACTCATGCTATTGAAGTTCCTGATGTTACATCAACATCAAACAGATGTGAGATCAGAATCAGTTTCAATATGCTGTAGTACAGCATTGCAAAAGCCTGTTCATTCTCATGATTGCAAAAAGCTAAGTTCTCATCTGGCAGACAAGTACAACATCATTTTTTATTTTTCATTGTCATTATAGCAAAGGGCAGGTGGGTTGATTTTGAACCTTGGCTGGTGAATGCTTGCAATGATGTGCAAAAGGGTTTCTAGAGATAGAATCAGAGACATCTACCTGCACATTAGAGTGCTTGGGCACTTGCATTAGAAAAACCTTAATGTATGTATCAGTAATAAAAATCTTAATTAAGAACACTGCATCATTGTCCATGAACAATCTTTCTTTCTCTGTGTGTGAAGCTCTTTGTGTATTTCAGCATCTACCTGGTCCAGACAGACAGAGCCCTCTAAGAGTGTGTCTGGCAGATCTCTTGATTTTTAACAACTAGCAAATGGCAAACTCTTCTTCTTTTGTCTCAACACTGAAACTCAGAATAATAGAGCATGCAGTGTAACTTGGAGTTTGTTTGGACTTTTTCTATGGCTTTTTCTACTTCATTGTTATACTGGTGGGTTTCAAAATCCAGTAGCATTGATTAGAACTGAATTATGTAACTTAGAGCTCCCAAAATGTGCACAGACACCTATTTGCCCAATAGTGTATATTTTCCTTTAGGAACAATACACTTTCCTGGACCATGTTCTGTATGCACAGAAAAAGTACACTAATGGATGCAGCAACTGTGATGTTATTCTCCCTAAACTCAGGAAATTTAGAGTGAAGGTTCCCAGATGCACCTTGCCTCTGCCCCTTGCTTACAATAGGGTCTCTTTACTGATCCCTTGGCTTTCCAAGGCAGAGAGAACAGAGAGGACAGGGCAACAAAGAGGAATTGCTTGAGGTTTCTTCCCTGTAATTGTATCCCAGTGGCATTTGTTTGTTGAGCACCACTTTTATGTTTGATGTGGTTTGAAACTCCTTTAGGAAACCTCTCCGAGTAGTGGACATAAAACTGATTTAAAGGTGTACTGATAGAAGCACAAACAGTGTAAGGAAGAGTGTAGGCACGCACACACACATTTGCCTGAGTTGTATCTTTCGCCTCCAGATGAGTCAGGCTGTCTTCTCAGATTCACTGACATTAGTGATTTCTGTGGACTCACACCTGCATGCTAGGAGGATACATCCCAGGAAAGGCAGGAGCAGGAGGTACTCCTTTTTACTTTGAAAAAGAAACAACTATGGAGTCTCATTATGTCTATACAATTCATCACAGTTGAGACCCATATAAAAACCTACACATGCAGTGACTTCATTTTTTCTTCTTTAGAAAGAATTCCTCCAATCTGACAGAAGAGTTCATGCTGAGGCCAGTAGTTCATGCAAGGCACAAAAGCTGCATTTGCCTTTATATTGTCATATAAAAAAACAGTTCAGAGAGTGAAACCCATGTAATCCAATAATCCCTCAGACTACAGCTGCTGTTTCAGCCATCATTAATATTCTCAAAACCAACACTTGCTTCCCTAAGGCATCAGAATCTGAAATATTCCAGATTAAATGAAGTGGAATGGAAAGATGATTAATGGACTGGAACATCCCTCTTATGTGGAAAGGTTGAGGTAACTGGGCCTGTCCATCCTTGGGAAGAGATGGCTGAGAGGGAACCATATAAAGGTATATAAGAACAGCAGTGTGTCCTCGTGGCCAAGAAAGCAAATAGGATCCTGGGGTGCACCAGGAGGAGCATTGCCAGCAGGTCGAGGGAGGTGATCATGCCCCTCTGCTCAGCCCTGGTGAGGCACATCTGCAGTGCTGTGCCCAGTTCTGGGCTCCTCAGTACAGGAGGGATATGGAGCTCCTGGAGCTGGTGCAGCAGAGAATGATAAGATGACTAAGGGACTGGAGCATCCCTCTTACAAAAGGCTGAGGGAGCTGGGCCTGTTCAGCCTCCAGAAGAGATGAGTGAGAGGGGATCTCACCCATGTCTGTCAGTCTCTGAAGGGAGAGTCAGGGGGATGGAGCCAGGCTCTGCTCAGTGGTGCCAAGCAGAGGGACAAGAGACAATGGGCAGAAACTGATGCACAGAAGTTCCACCTGAACATGAGGAAGAACTTCTTTACTGTGGAAGTGACCAAGCACTGGAACAGGTTGCTCAGAGAGGTTGTGGAGTCTCACTTACTGGAGATATTCCAAACTCATCTAGAAACAATCCTGTGCCATGTGGACTGGGACGACCCTGCTTGATCAGGGAGGTTGGACCAGAGGATCCATTGTGTTTTCTTGCAATCCACCCAGTCTGTGACCGTGTGAAATGGCTGATTCCTCACTACTTGGTCTCAGGTCAGTACATTTCTATCTAGGCAGAGTGTAAGTGAGGAATCACCTCCAGTCTGATTTTATGCCATTCTACACCAAATTGCAAATATGCAGTAATTAAAACTGTCCCCTAGTCTTCTTTTTACAGATGGCAAGAATAGTATCTTTATTTATCCTTTTTCTTCTTTTTTTTTTTCCACTGGTCATTTACACAATTGGCTGCCTACAGTTAGAAGAGTGTAGCTCAGTGTCTGGAAGAATATTTAAGAAAATAAAGATATTTTAACATGGTAAAAACCTTGTTATTCCAAAACCAAATGGTTTCAAACATGCCGGTGCTGCTATTTCTCTTTCAGGACTATGTACGTGTCAAGTTTGATGTTTTAAAACAAAGCTGTGTTATAATTATACAAGCATGTTTGAGAAAAAAAGGCTTATGGAAAACTTAACAGCTGGAAACTGTTTTTTACATACTTGGATGACTCAAAAGCAGCTGAACGGGTTTTTGCAAAACTTTACCAAAAATGACATTTCTGGATTGAGACAAGGCATGAGAAATAGCAGCTAGAAAGGTAAGAGTTTCACAAAGGTATGAGCAAATATAGACAGAGATTATTTAATTCATCAATTTCCACTGTACAGTCATTAATGTAATGCTATAAAATAAAATTATTCATATTTATATAGTTTTTCAGGGATTTCAAAGATCTGTACTAGACTTTAAGGAATTAAGCTTTGTAGCTGAGAACTAATCAAATGTTAATATTCATATTCCATTGGAATACGTCATATTCAAGCAGGAAAACAAAGACAAAGAGAAGGGTAGAGGGTTTGCCAGAGTCTGCATGGAAAGAGAAAACCACATTTAGCACCCATGCCTTCGGATGGCTCGGCTTGGCACTGAGGGAGCACACTTGGCATCAGGGAGCTGCTGCCTTCTCTCTGCCTCTGACTCCTGCTTCAGGCACACCCAGCTTGCAGGTGAAGAGCCTCTCTCACACACATGGGCTGAGCTCAGGTACCCAACTCCCTTCTTTCTGGCTCCACACTTCATTCCCAAAGGCAAAGTCTGCCAAATTCTGTCTGCTGGGATTGTGAAGCTTGACTGTGTTCAAGTATCACCCCCATTTCCAATGTGCATACGCTTCTCCTTTTCCCCCTGTTCTCGAGGACTGTCAAGGTGAGAGAGCTGTCACCAGAAACCTCTTCTGGGGTCTTTTTCAGTGCATGGTTCAGTCCATAACTCTAACAATCACTTCACTGTTTGAAACCTCAGTCACTGAATAAATATGATTTTACTGCTGCTTAGTTTGGATGTTGAACTGTATTGGAGGAAACTGCTGTACTTTCGTACTGAATTTTTTCAGGGTGGTGTGTGAAAAATAACACAAATAGGAGTGGTTTTGGATGGTCACACTGAGCAGTCAGCAAGAAGAAGAGTAGAGTATGGTGAAGGGAAATCTGTTTGTAGTAAAAGCAATATAAGCTTGTGGTTTGCTAACAGGACCAAGAACGTGAATTTTTCACTTTAACCCCAGCTGTAAAACTCCCTCCTGATGGTGGGGAAATTACTTGATGTCCTGTTGTTGCACCTCAGTTTCATCTTCATGATGTCAACCATGACCCAGCTCTCCAGAATACCATTCCTCTTGAAGCTCAGATATTGGCAGAGGTTTTGTAGAGATGCTTTTCTAACCTAACAAGCCCACTCCTTGTCAGAGTGAAGAGTGTCATTGTCTTACTTTCCCAATTAAACAGGCTTTTATGGCTTTCACTTTTTTAACTTGGCAGAATCACCAATTCTGGGAGCAAAGATTCAGTGCTGCCTTGTGCATTATGCAGATTTCCAGTAACAACCTCAGATTAAGAATTTGGTATTGATATTTTCAGTGGGACATAATTTCATTTTCTCAACACAGTTGATCTGAGCTCCTTGAGAAATGGTAATCATGAGATATTGCAATCTTTTCAGGCATATTTTCAGTAGCCCTAGATTAGTTAGATTTAATCTCTGCACCTAAACTATGAATTTACATGAGGAAAAACTTGAATTTAGGCAGGTAGGAGCACCTAACTCCACAGATTCCCTCAGCAAAAGCAGGTGTCATCAGTCTTTTCTCAGCTTTTCAAAAGTTTTGGCTGTGTGCCCTATATATTGACCATTTTGCTCACAAAGGGCCTCAGGATTTTTTTTCCCTTTATCATTTCCACTTTGAGCTGTCTAGTGTTGCAGTGGTTCTCACAAGAAGCTGTCCTTGTGTTCCTGCCAAAACCAGAATCACAGCCTAAGCCAGCCTTTAACTGGGCATTAGAAGGAAATGACACTCTTCTCATTTTGCCAGCAGTATCACTTCCTCAGCTTCAAAAATAATTATCTGTTCCAAAACTTTTCCATTATTGTGTTTAAATGTTTTGCGAGTCTTGTAACTAAAAAATTTCAAATGCACTATTTTGCATATCTCTCCTTCAGGATATGTGAATATCCTAAGCATCAGGAAGTGCCAGGTTCATGGATCTTTTTGTCAGAACTCACCAGTTCTTGCTTTCTGAGCAATCTTTTAAATTGTATGAATTTTAAATATTTGTCGGCTAGAGGATAATATGTTGAGAAGAGAAAAGAGAAGTGCTACCAAAAGGCAGAAGCCAGCGAGTTAGGTAGTCTGTTGAAGATAAATCCTTTCCTAGAGAAAAAGTTACATCCTGTAATGCCCAGGTCAGTTGGGTATAACAGTGTTGCAGGGTGACAAATTCTCTGATTTTCTGCTGACTATTATGAAAAGAACTTAAAAAAAAAAGCTGAACAAACAAACAAACAAAAATCAAACAGAAGATTTATTACATTTCAACTATGATTGAAGTAGGAGAAACAAATCAGCGTTAGAAAGTATTTCCCATTATAGTCCATACAGGAACCAGCATAATTTAAATAGCATGGGTGCATATGGGATGCATTTAGGAAGCAGCATCCTCTTTGTTCCCACTCTATCAGGTTTTTGTTCTTCAGCTCAGCTGCCTTTGCAGGACTGCATCTTAAGGTGTTGCCAGTTTTGGATGAAAGTTTTCAGACTATCATTGAAAAAAGAGAAAACACAAAAGTTGATTTTTCTTGCCGAATTGAAATGGCGAAGTTGTTTTGGCTGTTCTGGTGTGAGAGGCAAAGCAGAAAGTACAGCCCCTCCACTTAAAATGAAATTACTATTTTATGGCCCACTTTGTGAGCCAAGGAGGCAGGCAGGAGGGGTTGTGAGAGAAAGAGGCTGTGACGAGAAGCAATGCAATCTCTTGCACATCGTAAGCAACAGTATGACCCTTTGAGATACATGCACAAAGTTTTGTTGAGCTGGCACAGCAAGGCTGTGCTACCTGTGTTTGTGCAGTCCACCTGCATGTATGTGGTGTTTGTGAATTTATGAACCTTCCCCTCAGTCCATTTACAGTTTGCCCAGGGATTTAGCACAGTTTTGCAATCTCACAGAAGTCTGGCTCGTCAGATGTAACATTAAATGAAATTGGTTTGTATTGCAACAGGATTGGGGGTACGATCAAAGGCTTGGTGTAAAATAAAAGAAGGTTTTTGGTTTCTGTGTGCTGAAATGTTTCTATTTCCTTTAATTTTTTATTAGTGTATATTAAGCCATGGAATTCTCCAATAGTAAGCAAAAAACTCTACCAAAGTGGTTATTAAAGGAAGCCTCTTCAGTTACTGTGACAAGGGTGTGTTACTGCTATAAAGGGTCTCAGAAACTGTGTTCTTTTAAGGCTGATCAAAATTTAATTTTAAAACCAGTGGTGTGCACCTAGACAACACAATGCATCTGATAATTCTGGTTCAGTCTGAAGAGGCTGGGATCAGCTAGAAATTTGGCAGATTGTCTCTCAGGTCAGGAAGTAGTTCTGGTTTACAAATTTAAAAGCCAAATTCTGTTTTAGTATTTCTTAAATGTCAAAACAACTCTCTGACCTTGAAAATTACTTTCTCTGTATTCTTTTTGGGCTTTTAAGTAAGAACCAGGGGTTTTTTTCTTAGTATTATTTTCTTAATATGATAGCCTGTTAGTCATCAAAGCTGAGAATTTAGAGAAGGGAGGGTGACAATAACTTTTCTTCCAACTTTTCAGACCTCATAACAACAAGAAGGGGAAGAACAAGTTTCTCTGCTCTCTTTTAGCTTCCAATGCCTTGATTTCAGTTTGTCCCTACCTAGGCACTGCAGGAAGATAAGGGCCATATTTAGTGCAGCTGGCCAATTGCACACTTTTGTAACCTAAACTGATCATTCCTGGCTCTTGATAGTATGATTGGTTAACTTAAATATGGCATTTGAGCAGCCCATTTAGTTTACATATCTCCAGTATTCTCCTTTTCTGGAAAGTAATTTTGCCACCTCTGAAATTCTGATGAAAACTGGAAATATGCCCTTCCTTCATCTCTTCTCGATCCACCTCTTCTTCTCACTCTTGCATTCCCTTTTGGAGAGGAGGTATCTGTGTGGTGCCCGTTTCTAGCAGAGCAGAAGCAGCCTGCCCTTCTCACTGTGAATGAGAAATGGCATGGGAGGGAGCAGCCTGAAGCCCTTCTCTGTTCCCTGAAAGTGAAGCATAACTCATACTCATGGCTCCCACATGCTGCTGCTCTTTGCAATACTGACTTCAGATCTTTTTGGTTCTGATAAGATGAACCCCAAAACTTCTTATGATGTGAGTTCTGGGTCTCTTCTGCCTCAATTATCCATAGTATCTAATGTTAAGGCATTCACCAAGATTTTCTCCCCAAGGATTTGCAATTACTAAGTGATTGCTAATGACTTAGCTTACCCTGGATTTCTGTGAAGTAGGGAGGTCATATTTTCAGCTCTTAGCTTTAGAGGAAACTGAGGCATGAAATGAATCTGGATTTAACAGAATACCTAGGCACATAGTTCTTTGAATTTAAGGGTCATTTCAAGAGGTTTTCTGAGAAGTCGTTTGAAATATCTGCCTCAAGTTGTTTGTGGAAAGGCATCTTATAAATAACTGCTTGGTGTTTATAGTAATCAATTAATTAGGTACCACTATTATGTAGAAATGGAGAAACTGAGGCATAGCATTTGTTTAAGGTCAAGCAACCTGAGAGCTTATGTTCATGGAGTTAAGCAGCTTTCTTTTCTTAGCCTTTGTGGTTACATTCCTTCCTTTCTCCATGTAGCTGACCATTTAAAAGATTGAACAAGGCTTTTTTGGAGAAGAGATTAAATTCGGTGGTGTTGACTGTAGTGTTCCAAGGTGATGGTTATTCAGCCAGTTTATGATGTAGTAGTATAAATTATTAAGCATATTGAAATGTTAAAAAGTAATATCTGCTCAATAATATGCCAGCTTAATGTAGAACAAACACCTACTACTGATCTGTAGTTAAATTATTTAATCTAGAACTAATCTACTGTTCAAACCAGTTTTGAAAATGGAGTAGTTCTATTGCTGAAAATAATTAATTGTTCAAACCCATAGGGCTAAATCCAGCAGTGACCTAAATGATGGGAGAGAATTACACATTGGGCATCAGTGTGTGAGAAAGTGAGTAACAAAATAATATATGTTGCCCTGGTTCTCTCTTATCCTGGCCAGTATCACACACTTTTGTTGGTAGGGTTTTTTGCTGGGACTGGCTTTGTCCCCTAATTCCTCCCTTCAGCATTTGAATTCCAGCACTTTTATGATTGTTTCAGAGGGAAAGTTGGTAGAGGTTTATATTTTCTTTGCCCTGCATCCATTTACACCCATTCTGTGACCTGGCACAGGGCGTGGGCCCTGGCTGGTTGTGTGGAAGAGTTTGTCTCGGCAGGGCTGACCCCACATCCTGCAAGGAGCTGCCTGCCAGAGCACTCCTGGTGACCTCACTGGAACTGCTACTGATTCATCCTGATGTGAAGATGAGCCCTTAGTGATGAAGTGTTTCCAGCATCCCATTTCAGGAAAAATAGCAAGCCCCTTTGATGAGGAAGAAAAAAATGTGGTTTTTTCTCTCTATCTCCAAACATCTCCACAGAACAAAATGGGGGAAAGGAGAATAGCAAATATTCAATGGGAAATTTTGTCTTCATGTTTTTCTTCTTCAAGAAAAAATTCCACACACAAATCAAAACAAGATGGAGCCCTGGAGCCCCACCTGCTGACTTGAGGGAGCAGAAAGAGGGAAGGGAAGATGCCTGGTCGTGTGCCAAGCATTCAGCACTGGGCTTGTAGCACTGTGATGTGGCACTTGAAGCTCTAGGGGCCTGGAGCCAGCGATACAAATGCAACAAGAACTCTCATGAAAATGAGCCTCTTAACAGCGTGTGGAGCTGGTCTGTGATGGCCTCAGGAAATCCCCCTGGCTAGACAGGGCCTTTTTATCCACTACATTGCTCTGACTCAAAGAGAAATCTCACGTAGCTTCCTCGACCAGAAACTGAGCATGCATATAGTGTGCAGCATGGGGCTTTAGAATTTCCTTATTTCAGGTAGTCATTCCCTTCCTTCTGCTCTGAAGAAGTCTGCCCTACCTTTCTTTGTTGTCTCATCACACACAGGGTCCAGTGCTGCCAACACAGGTGCAGTGCTCAGCCATCAGGCTTTGTCCTTCCTTTGTGGTCAGACCCTCAGCTGATGGGCACTGGCCTAGAGCCCCTGGCTGCAGTTGAGATTTTCTCTTCTTGGACATTTGGCCCTTTAAAGGCCTGAGAACTATTTTTAATAGCACCACAACTAGCAACACTTGTTTTCAGGCTCAGGACCATCTACAAGCAAATGCTTGCGTATTAATTACAACAGAGAGCAAATCTACTTGACATTTGATTTTGTTTTTCTTGTTTCCTTGCAAGCTTGAAAATGAGCTGCTTTTGCCAAAGGAACAAAAAAAAAAAAATCAAAATGCATTTCACGCCTTTTTTTTTTTTTTTAACTTGAAATAGGCCCCTTGAAAAAACTGACATGTTAAACACCAGCAAGAAAATGATTATTTGGACATATGGCTCCTCTTCCTGAACTATGCAGAGAGGTTAGATAACACTCTTTCACATCTTAAAAGACTAGACTGCTGCTACATTACTAACATATTCTTATGTAATAATCTGGCACTGATGATACTTTATCCAGTCCCAGTAATGTAAGACTTATTTATGGGTTGGTCAGTTATGAGGGATTTTTTCTTTTTTTTTTTTTTTTTTTTTTTTTTTTAGATTATCTTCTAATTTGTTGGGTTTTCATTACAATGTCCAGAAGTAGAATATAGCATGGCATAGCATAGCATAGCATAGCATGGAATAAAATAGAGTAGAATCACGCACAGAAACATATTGTGGCTCTGTCTTTCAGGAGGATTTTGCATTGTACAGATTTTCTCTTAAACACTGCATGATTAATATAAAAGTAAAACTAAATTTTAAAGTCTCTTAAGACAAACTCATCTGAACCCATCCCTTTATTTTTCAGATAAGGCTGTTTCATAAAGTGAAAAATCTGTAAGAACTAAAGTAAAGTTGTCAAACCATGCAAGTGAAATATCACAGAAAGATTGTCATTGCCCTTGACCCAACAGATGTTGGCAGTGATGTAAGGTCTGGAGGTACTTGAAGAATGCAGAGTCATATAGGTGAGCTTGCCATAAAACAGCAATGTTCCACAGTGAAAATATTCACAATTTTGAAGTATGAGAATGAAACTTTATGAAACTTTTTCCTAAAGAAACTAGCTTTTAAAAGACTAGGACCAGGACTCCTCCATTGGGTGAGGGAACATGGGAGCCTCTTCATTTTGAACTAGAGTTTCTTTCTTCAACCCAAGAAACTTCCCTGATAATATTTTCCTTGAAAATTATGTTTACCACAATTTGTTTCATGTTCAGTGACAGAGTTCTACCATGGAAAATTGTGGATTCACAGGGTCCTGGAATAATAAAAATCAGAAAGAAATTCCTTAAGTCATGTGGGTCCATCCCTGCTCAAAATAGAGCCGGTGAGGATGAGGTTACTTTTAAAATCAGCTTGTTAATCTATGTATGTATGTATGTCTTTCTCTATACCCATTTTAGAAGTACTTATATCCTACTGTCCATTTTTTCTATAACTCTTTCTGAAACTTGAGATTTTTAGAATTATTTTAGATTCTCTATCTGATGAGCAGAAACTCTTGATCAGAAACTGTCATGCACAGGAGTCGATGTGCAGGTGTGCAGCCACTGTACCCAACTTTTGCTGAACCTGGCTCCTTCCTTTCATTGCAAGACCACTTTGTTTAGTGACAATGAGTTGTAGGGGCTTAAATATCTCACCTAAGTAATAAACTAATGGTGTTACGAAAGACTAGCACTGACTATTCTTAGACTGAACCCTGTTCCTGCAAAGGAGGGGGACCCCAGTTCTGCTACCCTGCATTAATTGCTGCTGTTTGTTGCACATGGGATGTTCTACCAGATGGAGCAGTGGTCTAATCTGATGTGGCAGCTCCTATGTTTTTATCTTGTAAGTGCTTTTCTTACATGAATTAATTCTGAAAACACTCTTGTGGACGTTAGTCATTGTTACGATTCCCATTTTAGAGACCCTGTGTCTAATTCTTAATTATACTAATTCTTCCTTATGCTGGTGAGGTTCGGAATCTGTGAAAGGGTCTCCCAACAGAGGGAGATGGATTGCAGAAATGTCAATGGCAAAATGAGAGTTCATTGCCCTCTAGCAATTCTCTGTTTCTCTGAGGTTGGAGAGAAATATTGGAAGACAAGTATAAAAGTGGTTCTGTTGATTTGTACTGAGGGTTACAGAGGAGTTGCATAGCTTGAGTTGTATTAGCCAAAATTAAATTACTGAGATTGTTGACACTTCTTTCAGTGTGGCCAGAGTCTCATCAAAAGAAGGGAAAAGCCACCTCTGCTGGCCCTTCTTTTCCTTTAACCAGAATACATTATCAGAGAACTGACATACTACCTCCCGCAAAAAAACCTCAAAAACAAAACAATAACCCCAGAAGGAGAGGCAGTGAGCTTGAGGGAGGGAGAAAGAGACTGAAGTTTTCCCAGGAATGAACACGAAGTCATTTAAAAAGTAGTCATTGTGTGCTGTAACCAGAAGGACCTTCTGTCTTTCTGTATGATAAAACTACCAGTGAGATGTATTGCAAGATAATTAGGAGCAAACAGGCAGGAAAAATGAGTGATGTGCTACTCTTAATTTCCTGAGCCGGTTGTGTCACTGAGCAAGTTGCAGCTCTGTCTGTGGAGAGAGTGGAGTTGGAAATCAATCCTATCTCTGTCTTCTTCCCTCATGGCTTCACCCAGCTAAAGAATGTGATGGACAATTATATTTGCTACAGAAAAGCGTCAGAACTCTCCACCCTCCTCTGGGTTTTTGGCTTCCTACTCTTATTTATATCCAAGTCTAAGAGATTAAGTGGTATATGCAGATAGGGACCCTTTTGCAGCTGTCCCTGAGACAAAACTAATAGTTGGACAGAGAAAACAAAAGGCCTCAGTGGGGTTATTTTGGTGGCAATCTCATGTTTTTGGCATGCTGTGGCTGTAAAGCTCCCCAGACTGCAAGCAATGTTGTTGTTCTTACAAAGGTTTTGTCTAGAATGAGGAATATGAGGATAATTACAATTTTTCCTCGCCGTTGAGCCTATGGAAAAGCCTCCTGAAACAAGGCATCTTTAGATAAGAAAGGCTGGAAGCAGAGGCACAATACCTGTCACCTCCAAATGCAGGAAATAAGATTTGTGACTATGTGACAGCACCAAAGTTAGCAAGAGGGATATACAACATGTTTCCCGTCAGCGTTTAGAACAGAAATGGGGCAGACGTCCGCTTTAAAGTTCTTCAAATCAGAATTATAATTGTCTACTCATGAAGGTATGAGAGAAAATTAAACCTTCTGACATTTTGAGATACTTATGCTTCTTTCAAAAATCATAGAATAAAATATAATAGAACAGAGCAGAATGGGCTGAATATAACACATGATGCTGTTTAAATAGTTTTTGTTTTGGAGCAGAGATACAATTGGCAACAATAGTATGGATCATGATAGAGGGTAGAGTTAATGTTTTCAAGTGTTTAAAAATCTTTGGAAGCCTTCATGATAAACTTCCTTATAAATGGAAAGAAAGCATGTTACCTGCAAAAAATCATGTCCTCATTGATCTGCTTTTTAGCCAGTGATCAGATTTCCTTACTTTTTTGTAAAATCACACTTTCAAAATGTTACACTTTGACCCAATGAAGCTGAGGAGGAGAAAAGCAGGAGTCTTGCCCTTCTTGTGTCTTCTCAACCAGATGTTTTATGGAGTTCCCCTAGGTTGCACTGTTGCTTTTCCAGTGAGGACAGGGGGATTGCACTGCTCCCCTGGAGGGTATGGCTCACTTTTCAGCACATCTTACTATGGTGGTAGTGCACTAAAGCAAAGGAACAAACATGTTTTTCATAGACCAGTTTGAAGTATTTTCTCTTTTTTTTTTTTTTTTTTTCCTTCCCTAAAGAGAGGCTCTTCCACAAAATAGGCCATTCTATTTGGATTGTCTGAGAGAGGAAAAATATGGAGATCCTCTGATGTTTCCCTTTCCATTTCCCTATTGTCAACAAATCTCTGAAAGGAATTTCCTTGGGAACTGGGAACTGTACATTGTAGGTGTAAGGTGCTTTAGGAACCAATCCTAATTGATATAGTTGGGGCAGGAGGGTGAGAGGGAAATGAGGGGTGGGAAAGGCTGATTCTGGTAATCAGTGCAGTAAGGAACAAGCTGGTTTGTTTGCCCCAGAAAATCAAATGGCATATATGACAGAAATGACCTAGATGCAAGGCATGGCACCTTTCTCCACTTAGTCTGCAAAGGTTCCTAGTGAGCACAGTCATGCAAGTTAGGAAGAATGCTTTCCCAAAAGATAAGCAAGGAGTTGATTTCTGTAACAAGTGGACTTCCCAGTCTCTCTCTCTAATTTCTTACATTCTGAATAATAACCGTGCATTCACCCTCTCCAACATGCTGTGCTGGTTTACATCTCTGAACAAAAAGCACAGATTCACAGCTGTTTATGGAGACAAGCCAATAAATCTAGAGGAATATATTTATACAACTCATCCTGAGATTACATAGTTAAATTCCATTTCTTCAAATAGACAAAGCTCCTTCTTTGCAAAGGAACCAGGTTCTTCTCTGTGCCACCCAGATCTGTTGATTTTCCATTAATGTCAGGTCTTGTCAGGTGTACTGAGTGCTACAAGTGGCATTACAAAATAATTTATATACATTAAAGGACTAAATACTCTACCATTTCCTTGTCCTGCTTTTGGCTGGCATTAAGCGATGCCTGTAGAAGTCGGAAAGTGAGAAGCCGTTCTGGTGGCTTTTCTTTTCATAAATCCTGCCTTTTGCTGGTGGCAAATCCAGGTACAGTTCTCATAAAGACCTCTTCCAATTCTGTGGCAACATATGGAGAAGGTGTCCTACACACAAGTCTGAAAACTTGTTGCAGCACTGATTGTCTTTTCCATAGCAAACAGCAAACTTTTTTCAACTGATCAGACAGATTGATCTTTCAATTATCACTTATTTAGTTAAATCTCCATGATACATGCAATAATTTGTATGAAGGCAGAGCAAGCAAGAAGGTACCAGGCAAAGCTAGCGATCATCATCATGGATCTGAGTTAAAATCTGTGATAACAATCTCAGGAGGGGAAGGTGATGTACATTTTCAGGAGCTCCTCCTGGTCTTTTGCATTTATTTAGACTACAAGTCAGCTCTTGGATGATATTCAGGTAGAAAGCAGGAGGTCCTTGACTTCTGTAGCTTCCAGTAGAAGGGGACCAGCTGAGAGCAGGACTTAACAGTAGTGTTTTCCACATCAGGCACTATAGGAGATTTGAGGATCTCCATATCAGGAACACATGCTAGTAAAATGTGTGCCACATAGTAAAAACTCACCTGGGTGAAATGCTGCTCCTTCTGATATCAATGGAAATTTCCTTTTGACCAGGGGTTGCTATGGCAGCAAGCAGTGGAAATGAGAACAAGGACATTTTGATATGTCTACACTGTGGATTGCAAATTATGATACCCGAGTTAGTTTTAAACAGTCTTGCAAGGAGTGGTCTAGTTAAGGCAGCCTGAAACACCACGTGGCCTAATTTACCCTGCTAGGCAGTTTGCTTTCCTCTGTGCTCAGGGTATATTCACGCCTGGGATAGGGCAGAGGAGAGGAGGTATTTGAGGAGATGCCTCTTTTAGGGCAATGGGATGAGGAACAGACTGTGGCAAGGAGTAGTGGAGGGAGGGAGAAATAACATGAGAGAAAGTAAGCTACAAGACAAGAGGAGCAGCAGTCCAAGGAGTCAGCTGAATGGAAGCAAATCCAACAGCAGCAGAAGATGTGCGGGTTTGGGGATCCAGGGTCCAAAGAATCTCCTCCCATGGCAGTGTGCTTTGCTCTCCTCCTTGAAGGTCAGCTTAGAGCTCCTGTCTCTCAGCAATTTCTTTGTGAGGAAGACTGTCAAATCACTGCATGAAGTGTCCCCGCAGTGACCCACTGATCCCCTCGGCAGCGCCGTTTTGGCCGCGCTGCTGCTGGCGCTGCTGGCTGGAGTGGTGGAGTCCTGTATTACAGCTCCACAGGTGCTAACCCGCCCCAGCCTCAGCAACCTGCAACAGCTTCTGAGCTGGCTTTTAAAGAAAACCCTGAGAAATTGTACTGAAAATCCATTACTGTAATGGTAATGTTACTAAGTCAAACCCTTAAAAGTTAGGAAATGTCGCAGCTAATATTGTCTGTGCAACCTTAGGGAGGGCCCTATGTACCATTACCATAGTTTGTAATTTCATGACTGTACACTGTTTCTTCACTGAATCTCTGCGTAGGGTGGTCAGGCCCTCTGCATATTTTTTTAAAAATGTAGCCCAGAGTTGTTTTGCACTCTGTTGGGTTATTACTTTGGTACTGACCCAGGGAAGAGCAGTCACAGTCTGTGTCACTGTGCTCTACAAAATCTCATCTGAAAAGGAGTTGAGGCTTTTGATGGTACTGTATTTCTCTGAAATCCCTTTTTCTGTTCTTCGGGACATCTTACCTTCCATAATATTCCAAATGTGAAAAATTCATGTTTTGGGGAGGCTGAGGAGACAACTCCCAAATAACCTCATTAAGCCCAGTGCCCCAATTGCTTCTTCAATGCATCCCTCTCCTGTTGACTGTTTAGGTCTTCTGTACACTGTGCTGAGTCAACAGGCCCCAATGGGGCTGGTAGGCAGATGGGACACAGCCAGCCAGCATGTAACATTTTAAAAGGTGGAAAAGGGCAGGGAACCACCTTTTCCCATAGCAGAAGTTGATAGAAGGAATGAATAATAGTGACATCTCCCATCAGCTCTCCATTAAAAGCAAAACACATAAAAGCTGGTCCCAGATTTGCCTGGAGACCTATGTCAAAAATATGATAAAATTAATATAGAGACGTTGATAGAACTTGTGTCTTTTTTTTTCTTCCTTCCTTAAGCATTTGTACCCAAAATACAGAGTGAGGAGAGAATCCTCTGAAAGGCCAGCAGTCAGCTGCATTGTGAGTCCCTTCTCTACTTTTTTCCCTTGCTTTTGAGTGGCACTGGCAGGTTAGTCATGCCCATTTAAAAGTTTTTATACAGCAGATGTTCATAGAGCTGATCAGGAATTATGGATTTGCTGCAGCCCTGTGCGAAATACAGAAAATGTATTTAAAACACAGAGAATATACCTGCCTTGCTCAATAAATTCAAACACCTTCCTTGGTGCTCTTTGCTCAGGAAGGGCCATCTGAGCCCCTGATGAGGGGACATTCAGTATCCTGAAACCCAAAGCAGGTCCCTTGTATCTGACAAAGGGAAATTCTGGCAGGGCAGGTGTGTGATGTCCAGGGGCTAAACATGCTGACAGCTCCCTCTCAGAGCAGGCTGTTACCTGCTGCCTTCCTTCACAGGGGGAGAGGCCAACTGGCCCACACCTTTTGGAAGCACACTTTGCACAGGTGTCATAAATCTCTGCCTTGCCTGCTACACAGTGCTGCCACTGCACTGTGTATCACAAGGAACCATCCATTTGAACTGTACTTCATTTTGCAGCCCAGGGTAGGAGAAATAGATTACTTTGCCACCTATTTGGGGGGATAATTTCTCCACCTCCTTGGTGCCTGAGACTTGTCTTACCCCAATACCCAGCACTGCCTTTTCACAGCATCTCCTTCTGTGACCTGTCGCTGCTCAATTTGTCTGTGTTTGTGCAGACATGCATGGCAAGGATGTGCTCCCAGAGCTTGTGTAGTTCCAGAATCATAACATCCCAGTGATCCATCAGGAAAATTCGACTGAAGGGCAGCATGGTCTTGCTTTAAGTGAGCCAAAGTAGCAGGCAAACCTGCACTCCCTTCCCCACCCCACAGGACAGGTAGTCTTTGAAGACTATGGGAAGGTGCAGGTGTTTATGTCGGCAAAAGCTGCAGTGATGTGTGAAAAAGAGAAGGAAAGGATCTCCCAGCTTTTTGGAGATGGCCTCTGTATAATGCCATTTGAATCTTACTTTTTTGTTTAGTGGTAAGTTTTAATAGTTATCCTTTGAGGATTTTCCCTGCGAGCTTATCTGAATACACCAACAGTCTTTTTTGTAATATTCGCATTTCCCCTTTGGTTCAGCCGAGCCCACTGACAGATCATTCAAATTCAATTGTTTTATGTCTAAGCCGAACAGCTAATTAAAGTAGGGATGATTAACCTGACTGGCAGTGTCGCTCTCTCTCCCTCGCTCTCTCGCTCCCTCCCTCCCTCCCTCCCTCCCTCCTGTTCCAATCAGTCTTTTTCTCACACTCTCCCTCTCTCTCCCTCTCTCTCTCTCTCTCTCTCTCTCTCTCTCTGTCTTTTGCTCTACTGTGTGTGTGTGTGTGTGTTTTTTTTTTCCTCTCTCCTAAACGTGGTCTGCTTGCTGATGGCAGAATGGCACTCGGAGATTTGTGCATTGTGTCTGGTTTCCTACGGGCAGGCTGACCCAGTGCCTCTAGGGACTTATCAATAGACCACTCAGAAGAGACAGAGACAGGAGAAAGGAGGAGGGGTGGGGGGGGGGAGAGAAAGAGAGAGGGAGAAAAAGAGAGAGAGAGAGAGAGAGAGAGAGAGAGAGAATCAATATCAAGAATAGAAGGAGCTCCGAAGCCATTTTTTTTTTTTTTTTAAAGAAGTATCAGGACTTGGGAAGAGGGTGACAAAGAAGGTTTTTCAAAGAGGCAGTGGAGGAGGTTCTAATAAATTTGGAAGGAAACAGTTCCCTGTCTTGGGAAAAAAAGGAGAACTCCTGGCTGATTAGCATTCACACCAGGTATGAGATGTTCCCTACCCCTTATCACTGTCGCAACCGAGATGGAAAAAAGCGCTTCCCCCCCTTTTTTTTTTGGTTGTTTGGGTTTTTTTTTTTCCCTTCCCTTCTTTCTCCCCCCCCTCCCCGCCCCCCCCACCCCCCCAGTCTTGGCTCTTTAAGTAGATGGAGCGAGCGTTTATTTTGGTTCGTTGGTCGGCGGTGCAGGGGGAGTGCGAGCTGTGGGCATTTGTGTGCTGGGAGCAGGGAGAATGGAAGCAGGGCAGCGGGGAGGGGGCGGCTGGGAGAGGAGCCGGGAGTGTGTTACTGTGTCTCCTCTTTGTGCACCCCTGGGGGGGGTTACCCAAGTTCATTTCCAGCAGGTGGATTTAGACAGGGAGTTACTTAACGCTTGACCGCCAGTTTTGAAAAAAAGGAAAAAAGGGAAAAAGAAAAAAAAAAAAAAAAAAAAAGGACCTGCTTCCTATGTCTATTAAAGGAAGCTCCAATTTTTTCCCCTCTCTCTCCTCTCTCTCTCTCTTTCCTCTCTTCCTAACCAGACAGCGGGAGGGTTTCTGGCTCCTCGCCAGCCCAAAAGCCTCTAAGTGTTTTGCACTTGTTTCAGGGAGCCCGGGGATTTTTTTCAGCATTTTCACTAGAGAACAAAGAGTTCTTTACAAAGGAAGGGGGAGAGCGAGCTTAACGCCTGAGATATGTTTTTCTATTTTTATTAGGGATTTTTTTTCCCCCTCCTAAAAAGAAAGAGAGAGAAGCAAAGCACAGAATGTGTGGCAGCAACAAAATAGATTGAAAGGAAATGCAGTTCCCTTACCTCCAAATTATAATTTGGAATTAATAAGAACAGGAATGGAAGGGGGACAAGAAGAAGTGAGTTTGGTATGTCGTTCTTTTCTCCCTTTTTTTTAACTCTCTCTTTAAATTCCAATTGCTGTTTTGCCAACTTACCTAGCGCTTTTTTTTTTGGTGGTTTTTTTTTTGTGGTTTTTTTTTTTTGGTTGGTTTTTTTTTTTTTTTTTTGGCATAAAAGTTATACTGAAAACAATTTCTGTTTACTTAAAAAAATCGACCAACAAATTTTTATCGGGGAAAAAAAAAGAGGGAAGCGGGATGGTTTCGGTAAAAAAGAAGCAAATTAGTGGGAACAGAAATCTTTCACTTTCTGTCACTTAGAAAAAAAGTTGGTAATGGCTTGTTGAAGCTAGGATCCTAAAATACAGATGGGGCACTAACGTCTGTGTCCACGGACCCAGCTTTTCCCTGACCATCTGTCTAAAAGTCACCTCTCATTGGCAGCTCAAATGATTAGTCGGAGCTCAGGGATTTTTTTTTTTTTTTTGTTTATTTGTTTGTTTGCTTGTTCCTCCTGTTCGGTGGGACCTTCTTTTAAATGGCTCCATTTCACCTTCTGAGTATAGTTCCTCAGTCGAACCCCAGATTGAGGGTTTCAGGATAGACTTTCTTGCACTGTAGATTTTTTGTTCTCTGAATGTGTTTCTTATAGATACACTCTTTGTCTATCTGTATATGAAAAAGGCACATGTAATATAGGAGGGAATAGTGCATCACGTTTAAGGAGATGCTTGATTTGAATTTTATTGCAAATAGTATATAGCTCTCTACAGCATCTCCTGTGCAGTGGTTATGATGTTTGAGAATATAGAGTGTTGTAAATTCAGTAGCTTAAGGAGGTGCTTTCTTTAGCCAAATTCTGCCTTACTTCCTATATTGATTTGTATTTTCCTGGCTTTGACAAATTGCCAATCCAAGAACAACATCATATAGCAGAGGTACAGAAAACAAGAGAGGAAACTATGTTATATATCCCCTAAAAATCACCAGCATACAATACACAAAACTAGATCAAATTATTACAGAGTTACTATGACTGTTTCTGGCTGCACTACTACTACAATACCTTTATTTTTATTTTCATGCTTCAGGCTTTCCTCAGAAGAGGCTGTCTGTTACAGCTTCATAGGTATTGCATACGTGTTGTAACTCTTTTTTTAAGCAACACCTATGCACTGTGTAAGTGTACACGGGGAATTAGTCCATTTACATCTCCTCATATGATGAGGGGGAGAAAAAAATCCATCTTTGGGCTCTGCTTGCAGCACTTTAGAAATCCCAGTTCCCTACAGTGGCAAAACATCCTGCAGGATACAGCCCGTCCCTTGCAGAAGTGCAGGGAAATGACAAGTGAAACCACCAGTTAAAACACAGTTTTGTTTTTTACCAGTATCTAGACTGGGAATTTGCACCCCCACAGCTTCATTAGCTGGGACTTTACCCTCTCCAAAGCTGCGGTGGGCACAGCTCTCGCAGCAGAAGTTGGGGTCTCATCACGGGCTGAAGTCCCGCACTCCAAGTACAGGTTCCTTTGCTGCAGGTAGCCCTGGTTTTCTGCCTTTCCACAGGAAAATGCAATAGTAGTGCCAAGCTAAAAGTACTTAGAGGGCTCCCCAGTTTAATGTGGAGTGCTTGGCTGAGAGGGATGGACCACCAGAACAAATAGAAAAACTTTTGGCAAATTACAAATGCCTTTCTTTTACTTAAAATCCTTGCTTTCCTCATCCCTCCTGAGAGTTTTCCCGACTCCTGATGGTTTTCATGGTCTGAATATTTTCTATGACTTTCCTCTCTTGCTCTCTCCAAAAAAAGAAAAAAAAAAAAAATCAGAGGAAAACTAAGCAAAAGAGGGCAGAAATGGGACTTGGCTTTTGAAGTTTTCCATAGAATAAGCAGTCTTGGTTTGTTTCTGCCTGAATATTTTTTCTTGTCTCCCCCACCCGACCTCTCCAACCCCTCTTTTTTTTTTTTTTTTTTTTTTTTTTTTTTTTTAATCTAACGTGTTTTTTGTGAGAATTTTGTATCTGCAACCCTGGAGGTGGTGATATAAGAGAGAGGTCAGAACAGAGCTGAGCCATAGATTTAGCCCCCTCAATCTCAACTAGAAGGCATCTTCCAGTGGCTGTCACTGCATCCAGAAGTAGGGAGAAAGACGATAGCTGTCTTTTGGGGACTCTGTGGACCTGACCTGAGAGTAACACATTCACAGTACAGGAGAAAAGAGAGAGAGGGGGAAAAAAAAATTTTAAAAAGGGAAAAGAAAAGCTCTTTGAGCAGTAACACACTGGCTCTTTCTTCCTGCAGGCAATCCGCTCCAGCTCCTGGCGACGTGTCCTGCACTATCAGATATCATATGACTCTTTATTTGGACTCCCGTTAGCAGTATGGGCCTGTTAGGAGGCTGTTTGTTTTCTTTTCCTTTCATTTCCTTCTCCTTAGTTCCCCTCTATTTTATGTGTGCCCGTGTGAGCGTATCCCCTTTATAATCTCTATTTTTGTGCTGAAGCTTTATAGAACAGAAAAAAAAAAAAAAACTTAATCATTTCCCAGGGCTGTTTTTAATCCTCTGCCAAAATTGAAGTTCATTGTCGAGTTGTAAAAATAAATAACACCTTTCGGCTTTATTTCTCTCTTTTGCTTCTTCCTGTGCCCTTCCTGGCACTTCTCAGCATGTCTGTATGTACCCGTACGTGTCTCCCTGTCTCTCCTGCCTCAGTGGGTGAAGTAGGGATACACCTGTGTCAGTCTAAGGAGGAGTACAGAGCTGCCTGCTGCAGCTCCTGCCGCTCCCTGCTGTTCCTTTCACTTTCATCAACTTCCCTCTGTTTATTTATTTATTTCATTTGGGCACCTTCTCCACACCGAGTTTGAAAAGCTGTCAGGCAGCGATCCCTGTGCTGGGCTTTTCTGCATTTAGGTGAGCAAATGGGGGAAGTTAAGGCTGTAAGAAAGTGAAACGTTGTGCTGAAGGGAGAGAGGATGAAGTGCAAGTTAGAAATTAGACATGCTTTGTGTACGCCGCCCATAAAAGTTTCCTGCACCAGAACTCTGGTGCCTAATAATAGGATGGGGGGAGCCAGACAGCAGCTAACAATTGGAGGTGTTAGCAAAGTAGCCTTATGGCAGCAGCATTTCTGAGTCACATTTTAGTTAAGGGAGATGATATTTTTCCGTTTGTGCTGTCTTTAGTATTACATTATTTAGACAAACACCGCTGCAAAACTTTTTTGTCTGAAAATGCTAAGTCACGTCAACAGAAACACTGAATTGAAATCAAATTTACCAAATCATTGCAAGGAAAAAGGTCTGCCTTTCCAAAAGAGAGGTAATGTTTTGTTTTGATACTTTGCTATGCAATGTTTTAATTTCTCTTTGTGAACTAAGGATTTCTATTGACAATTGTTAAGAATTGATTTTTAAAGGTGGGGAGGGGAAGGAAAATCCTTAAAACATTCCAAAATGACATGTTTGGAAGGGAAGAGATTAAGTTTTATCGAAGGAATTTAAAGTGTTCAGGTTTTTATTCATTTACTTCAGTTTTTTTCAACTTGAATCGTAATATACTTTGTCAAGCAAACCAGTAAATGAGCTTTTTACACAAATTTGTTCCCTCTGTAATTATTGCTGTGTTTTTACGGAACTTGGTGTTTTATTTGTCCAAATTTGGTAAGATCAGCAAAGCCGAAATCCTGTTTGCACTGTAGAGACACAAAGGAGTTAGTGATACTTTCTGTCAGAGGTAGGTGCTTTGGGCAGCCAGTCCTTCTACCAAGTTGTGCTGCTCAGCAGCGACTGCGCGGGCCGATCGCCACACTCCGGGGGGAAATACGGACACATTTTGGTGTGTGATTTATATACATTTTGGGCTGATAGTCCTATTAACACAGCTCAAGAACTGTAAGTTTTAGTCTTTCCTCTCCAGTGTATACTTAGGCTAGTGTACAAAAGCAATCTTGTAAGTGAGGCAAATACAGACCAGAGGTTTTTTTGTTAAGAATCCAGAAACAACTGCATTTCAACTGTACTGTAGGTGTGTAAATTGAGGTTGCCCTGCTAGTTGGTGTTGTTTCTTCTCATCTAAGACACCTTCCCATTGAAGTCAGTGCAGGTTTTCCTGAGAAAAGGTATTGAAAAACAGAGCTAGAAGATCAGGATTTAGGGTGATCCCCTTGAATCAGTGTTGGAAACCAGAAACCCGAGAGTGTGTGCTTGCACAGCACAGCATCCCTCTGGAGCCTGCAGGGTGCACTTGCTTTAGTGAAGGTGCTGGAGCTGAGTTGAGCTGACTCCTGCAGTCTGAAACTTTATTTATATATGCCTCCAGCTCCTTCAGATAAATACTAGAGTCTGCTTTGCTCTCAACAGCACATAATTTCTATTTTTTTTTTTTTTAGTTTTTGCCAGTTGTCCCAATGCGGAATAAGAGACTCTGACCAGAGACATTTTCAGGCTCCTTTCCTTTTCTGTCTTCCTTGACCAGCTTAAAACCAGCTTTGCTTTAATGTTTCATGCTTAGGCACGTGCATGCTCGTGAGGAAGCAATTACAGACTTTGTTGGAAGAAATCTGGAGTAAGTGTTACGAATGTTTAAGAATTGTGTGCTCTGCATGCACGGTACATGATGTTCCCTGGTACTCTATGTGTGCTCCTGTGCTCTGAGCAGTCCTAGCTGTAGGTATTGTATTTATTTGTCAGCTCATTCTGGTAGCCACCCATGAATTTAGTTGACAATCAGTAAACAGTTCCACGATAAGGCTGAAGTTTGAGAGTAATGTAAGTGGGAATTAAAAGGCTTCTTTCAAGTTTTTGGCCATTTCAATGGATTGTTGCTCAGCATCTTTATTTATAGGAAAAAAAAACATGCTCTTCAGATTTCTTCAACATCATCTCTGCGGAGTAGATTCTTTCATTTCAAAGATGTTACACACTCAAATAATCATAAAAGGCGTATTTAGCTACCTCACAAAATAAATTTAGCAAAGAGGTGCAGAGAGCTGAAAGCTAAGTGCTGCAGCTAATGCCTGAAAGTGGTGCTCTGGGCTGGGCAGAGAAGGGCAGGCTCGCCGCTGCTGAAGTTGTGTTAGCATAACTTGGACTTGGTGGAATTGCACCAAAGTTGTGTTTTGACTTGGCTTAACTTCACTCTTTCATCTGACTTTCTTTCTAAGCCAGCCCAATCCAGATCTGTTCAGCGCTCGGGAGGGTGATAGCCAAGGGACAAAACAGCTTGTCTAACACATGTCTCTTTAGTGCACCAGTGTGTAGCTCGTGAGGCCTCTGACTGGATCACCACTGTCAAGAGAAATGTGTTTTCCTACAGCGTAATAAGTTGTCCTGCTGCTTTCAGATGTCAGAGATCCCCAGTTCAGCACTTGGTGAAAAGGTCTGCTCTCAGAAGAGGTTTCCCTCCCATTTAACATTTCATTAGTGCATGCAAATGTGATGTGGCCAGTAGGAGCACAAATTCTGGTTTATTTTTGCCAGGATATGTGTATATATTCTATGTCTGTATTAATGTTATGGTGAGATGGTATTTCAACCTAAACACCAATTTCAGTGGCTTACTGCTAAAAAATCAGCTCAGTCGAAATGTCAAGTAGCTGTTCCAAGCTCAGAGGTGAAGCTTATATTGTTTTGGAAAGTATGAGGAAAGTCATGGTTACTTTTTTTTCTCTATTTTATTTTTTAATGTGTTGGGCAGCCATTCTAAGACAGTAGCATTTTCTGATTAACTAATTACTGAAACCCATTAATTTTTCCATTCTTATTCTATTTTTAATTTTTCTTACTTCTTCAATACAAAATGAAAATTATAAAGAGCTAATTTCCTTAAACTAATTAGACTTACAATTTTAATCTCGCAAAACCCAGGAAATTCCAAGCGATGTTTTTTTGTAACTCTGCCATGTTGCACATGCCTCTCTCCTCTTTGAAACCCTTGTCTTGGCCTTCAAAAAATCCTGGGAAAACACTCAACATTTGCCTGAGCCAGCCTTCTTGGTCCAAACTCTCCTGAACTTCTGGCACTGCTAGGCATCCAGATCCAGATTTTGTGATTTGAGCTCATCACTTTTGAAAATAACAACATGGAATTTCCAGACATTTCTTTGTAAGAAATTAAGGGTTTAAAACAAAAAAATAATAAAAAAAATTAATATTTAGAGTGCGTCTGTTTCCACTGAAGCCAGCACAAGCAGAATCCACATCCTCTGGCTAAAATTTCTCATGGCACTTTCCAAAACTTGATTTTTGCTCAGATGGCCTTTTCAGTTTTGACCATCTGGAGAGCAGTTAAGTTAGTTACATGGAATATTCTTCAGGCAGGCCTCTGAATGGGACTCCTGAAACTCTTTGACCGTTAATCTCAACTACATATCCCATCAAGCCAGTGTGAGAAATAATTTTTGTTCCATCCTCCCAGAGAAAAGGGTTTAGTGATAATTTCTTTGGCTGGAGACTCAGGAAATTCCAGTGAAAGCTCTTTGTAATGAAGATGCCAGAGTCTTCTTCAATGAACTGTTGTAGGTAGGTAGGTAGGTAGGTAGGTAGGTGAGTGGGTGGGTGGATGGGTGGGTAGGTAGGTAGATAGATAGATAGATAGATAGATAGATAGATAGATAGATAGATAGATAGATAGATAATCTTCTTTTTTTCTTCACAATTTGCAGAAGCCACAGAAAATAATCAGTGCCACAACAAGCTTGTACAGCTGGAGAGTGCTAAGCAGAGCGGATCTGAGGCAGACATCCCTAATGAGAGAAGCCACCAAGTTGGTTTCAGGCTTTTGTTTGTGCCATTGCCTGCACATTGCTGAAGCACCAGGGTGTACCCTACAAGGAATCTTCCTCTCTCTAATAATTTTCAACATCCTGATCCAATTCTTTAACTTCTATTTTCATTAAATTCTCAGAAAAGTCATCTCTGTCTGACAAGCATGACAAAAATGGACCCTCTCTAAGTAGCCTCTACTACTTGTACAGTTAAAACTTCCATTCCTTATAAACAAAAAAGTTAACAGCAACAACAATGTCAAAAGAACATATATATTAGAAAGTTAAAGGGAACATTGATTTTCTGCCTATTTGTTTTGCTTTGTCAGACTCCATAAGACTTTTCTTGCTTTGGAGAACCTTTGTGAAAATCTGTAGAACTGCACGAAGCCAAGTCAGAGAGTGAGAAGCAATCTTGTTTCTGATCAAAATGAAGTAATGTGCCAACTAATGATGAGAGAAACCCGGAGAGCTCTAGGTGCTCCTTTTTATCAGATATATAAAAATAGAGAATCAAACTGCTGCTAAAGATTGCATAATGTCCTGGCTAAATTTCAATGAAGGCAATTGTATTTGGCCTCCTTGAATTCCCTCTGAAGTGTCAGTTGTGCAGGGCAATATTCAGTTCCAGACCTGAACCACACCATAAGGGCATGAAGCACAGTTAAGCAGCTGTATTAGCTCAGCTCAAAGTAACCACTTTGCAATTTGATCAGTGACTGACTCAACAATGACAACAGACAACACCTCTCTTCCATACCTTCATTTATCTAAAATGCTTATTGCAAAATCTGACAGCTTGGGTCTCTTCCCCTCAATGGTCTGGTGATATTTGTAAGAACTATCTCTATTTTGCAGATGAGGAAACTGAGGCACAGAAATGTTTGAGTGACTTTTCTAAATGCACACAGCAAATCAATGGCAGAACCAGGAGAATAACTTGGGAATCCTGGTTCTCAGTCTCATGCTCTAAGCACCAGGAAACACTACCCCTCTGAATGTAAGTTATTGTTATTGAGATGTGGTTTATCTTTCATGTGAGTCGCCATCTGTTATATTGCTTACTTGCTATTAGTTACGAAAGCTATTCAGATTTTAAACTGTTTTGCATTCTCACAGCTACTTAAGCCCACAGTAGACTTTTTGACAACAGTAACAGCGCTTCTCATGTGAAAGAACTGGACAAATATTAACTCATGTTTTTTCAGTAAATTTTTGTGATGCCATAAACCCACAGTTTAGACTGAATTTAAACAGACCTTGAAAAATCCATGTATTCCATGCTGATTTGTTCCATATCTGTCAGTTGTACTTCAGTTAAGACATGATTGTATATTCTCATAGATATGATTAAGAACATAAATATCCAAATGGTAATTTAATTTAAATTGAGTCATTGATAACTTTATGTGTCTTGGGCCTAACAGCTCTGTGGCTGCTATGGTTCTTTGAACATGCAGTTAGAAAAACATATTAATCTTGGGCTCTTAGTGATGCTTCTGGGGACCTCAGTGAGCCAAGGAGAAGTAGGCAGGTTCTGGACGCAGTCTGGAAAAGCCCTGACCAGAAGCTGGGGCAGGGACTGGAGTTGTAAAATGAGAAAAGATTTTTGAAATGTAGAAGTTGCTCTGTTTTCCTCTCAGTGTGCATGTGGGTGCTAGGGGAATATGTCCATTTAGATCCTCACAGTCACCATTTTTAAAGGAGCTGTGATGCCCAGGCTTGAGAAGGGGTAACCCCTGCAAACAGGGAGAAGTAGCCTTGCAGCTGAAGAGGGAAGAAATTGTCCCAAACTATCCATTAGCAGATGGAACAACAGGGACACTGCCAGCTGGACACCGATGCCTTTTCATCTCTGAAGATAGTCAAGCAGGAAGGACACTTCCAAAAGTCTTAACTAGTTACTTTTACTAGATATAGCCTACTGAATTTCTGAAAGCACTTTCGTTCTGCTGAGCTAGAACATATCTTTCAGAAAAACAGATAATCCTGAAGTCTTTAAATAATCAGGATATGTGGTCATCAGGAATGACCACATATTTAAGACAATTATCCTGAAGATTTTCAAGTCTGTTCTACTTGTTTTCAGACTGAATTTGACTTTCTTCAGCTATGCCTTTGTCTGATGTATTAAGGATCCCTGTACTGTCAGAAATCTTCTCCCAATGCTTGGATTAATAAACTTTGCTTGTCTGGCTAGCTGGTGATAAATTTTTGATACCCAGAATAGAGTTAGAGGGAATGGGTAGGTGAGTAATGGAATTTGAAGTGAGAGGTGAGGAGTTACTGGTGGCAGGAGGAGTGGGTGAATAGCAAAGAGAAACAGTATGCAGAGAGAGTGAGTTTCTTTTTCTACTCGAATACATGAGGCAGAAATGAAAGAAATATGTGGCTAAAGTCAAAGATCCAGTTATAAAGAGGGAAAGAGATGGGAACAAAAGAGAAAAGGTCTTGAGAATAGACACAGAAAGTAATGTGAAAAGAGAAGCATTGTAAACCTGTTAAAGACAGGAAAAAGAAACAAATGTAGTCTGCAGTGGTCAGTAAGATCAAAAGAAATGGTGAAATATCAGAGTATGTTAAGAATGTAACAAAAAGTAGCAATAATTCACCTTGGATTAGGGTTTCTCAAACAGCGGGTACTTTCCCATCTCACCAGAGGCCAGCGGGTTTAGTTCATTGTGGCATTGAAAATGCACTACTTAATCTGAGGGTTAGAGAGGGGTTGGTGCAGTTTTGAAAGGTCTGAGCACATTCAAACTTTGTGAAAAAGACTGGCCAAATTTTCTGCCCAAGGCCTCTCTGTGCTCAGGATTAAAACTCCAATGTTCATAACGAAAGGGGGGCCTAATTAGGCGAGAGAAAGCTCTGCTGACACACACAGCTTTTGCTTCAGGTTTTTGGGTTTCTTTCCTCCTACGAACAAAAGAACAAAAAATAGAGTAAAACTTTATTATGGTAAGTGTACTGTTAGTTTCCTCCAGTTGTTTCTCCTCCAGCCCTCTCCAGAGCAACACCTCTCTTTGCTCTAGTGGCTGGGACATCACGAAATGGACTCGTTCCTCACCCACTGCCCACTCACGGTGCAGCCTGGAGCAGGTCACTTAGCCCCTGGCTTCAAATTACTCCAACCAACTCTAAAATCAGCTGGTGGTTTCCTGTCTCAGGGGCAGCTGAGAAGATGGCATCAGCATGGCCTGTGAAATGCTTACAAAATAATTAGGTGCAATTGGCAAGGTTGCTTCTGGATTTCACACAGCTCAGTATGAAGAATTCTTGCATCTTCAATATTGTGTCATTTCTCTCTGTCCTCTTTCACCTGTGAAATATCTCTGGTAATGCTCATTATTGAGTATGAGTGTAATGAGGGTTTCATGCTTGGAAGATACTACTGTTTTCCTCTTAAAACTTGATAAAATCCTCTGGCCAAGGTAAAAGTCTGGTTAGTTTTATTAAGAAAGAAAAAAAAATATTTTTCTGAAGGACATTGGTTTGCTTGTGAAAGTACTTGACTGGTCCTAACCAATCTGGCAAGATAGATTAAGATAAATGATAATTTCAAAGTTGCCATTGTAGGCCAAGCACTGAATGGGGCCAGTCTGGATCATTCTGACTAATTTTTAAAAATATTAAAAATTTTTAAAAAGTCATCCTTTCAAACTGGTTTTGTGTGGTTGACTTGTCTCCAATATGAACAAAGTGCATGGAAGGAAACACCATGACACTTACTGATTGCAAGAAACACATATCTGGATATCCTTGTTGATGGATGGATTACTGAGTGTTGTATTCCAAATTCTTTTTTAAAAAGGCTATCCTGTTTGCATATGTGCAAGCAAAGAAAAAATTTTCAAAAGAACAAAAAACCAAAAAATGTTAGAAACATGAAAGTCCTTTCTAAAGCCATTTCTCCCTGTCACTGGTATGAGAAGAATTTTCATTCTCTTTAAGGCTATTTAAAATATACTTTGGGGCTAAAATAACAGAGAAGACAATCCAGTGCATTCTCAGCCCTGAAACTGCAATCGGTTGCAGATCTTTCTTGCCACATTGCATCCAGTGAGATAGCTTACTGGAAGAACTGGTCAAAAAAACCTCAATATTGATTGGGAAAAAGAGGGGGGGGGGGGGAAGAAAAGAAAAAGAAATTAAAATGTTCTCTTTCTCCTTCCTCGCATTCTTTTTTTCAAAAGAGAGGAAAAAAATCAAAATGCTGGTTTTGATTGTTTAACTAAATTAAATCCCCATTTTTAAGTGATTTTGCCTTCTGTGAATTTTAATTCCTGTTTTTTACGTGAGATGAAATACCAGGAAACTGGGCATGTAGTTAAAATTTTAATGTTTTGTTTTGTTTTTAATTTAGTATGAAAGATTATTCTCTCAGTTTCTGCTGCCCTCCTGTCTCTCTTTTCTATATTCATGCACACTCCTGGCTGACTCAGAATGGCACTTAACTGTTCACTCATTAGAGAGAGCAAGTTGTGGTTCCATAACTTCATTGATTTAAGTTGAGATCATGGTAGAGACGACTCTGGATTCTGGAAATGACACAGATTCTTGAAGACACTCTTTGTAAGGCAAGTAAGGAATATGATAGCATCTCTTCTAATCAGGATGAATATCACCACAGTCAGCAGTAGGTGTCACAAGCTGTATGGGTACATCAGGGATCTGACACGAGAACACTTGTGTTCATAGTGTTTCTGTCACTTACCCAATGTACAATTTCTGACTTATCTATTTTGGCTTGTCTTCCACATCAGGATAACTTGGCATAGGTGATAAACCTAAATTTCTTGCATTTTTCTGACAGACTACTTGAGGAGTTATCTATATGTATGGTACCAGTATTTGAGGTCATTCCGGTTGGAAGGCCACCACCACTGATTTGGTCAGTGCTAACATTTATCTCCATGTTGAAAGCATGATTTTTTTTTTTCCATAACTTCGAATAATGCTGAAATTAATGCTCTGTAATGATGGAATTAAACCCCATAATTTTAGAATAGATGTTGATAGAGCATTGTTGCTCACCTGAAGCATCTTTCCTATTTAGCCAAGTGAAGTAACAGTAGTATTAAGAAGGAAAATTTAAGTGGGTGTTATTGACCAGATGGATGCAGCTGTTCTGTTACATTCCCACCATTTTGCATTTGAGCTGTTTATTTTCACTGTCTGGCTGTCAGTCATCATATGAATTGCCACTGAAAGACTCTTTCCATACTGCAGAATCTACAGTCATGCGTCCACCAGTCTGCAGGAGTGACTGTGCTGTTTAGTTCTGTCTTCTCTAGTGTTTTGCCTCTCCAGGTAGGGTTCTGCAGATTGGCATCACAGTTTACTCTACTTCCAAGAAGTGCCAGACAAACATGAGGCAGAAATTTGTCCCTGTAGAATTAGAGGAAGCCTTGAGTGATTTGACCCAGTCAACAACTGTCAGGAAGCATTGCCGCTTGAGGAAAAGTAAATGCCTCATTATTGCTGCTAGACAGATGTACCTCCATAAAACACCTGGAAGTGGTCCACAGACCACAGACAGAACGTCACTGAGGTTGATTTTTTTTTTTCTTTTTTTTTTTAATGGGGAAAGATAGCAGACCTTGTATTTTTAGACATAAATTGTTCATCAGCTGAAATGAGGAAGTCATCTATTGCAGTTGAGTCTCATGCAGAAACCAAGGATGTCATAAGGTGATGTCCCTTTCATCAGATGGTGGCTGTGGTAGGGGGAAGGATATCAGACTGCCTGGGCCATCACTTTAAGCTTGCAGGGCACATGTGACTTGTGGCGAGGCTGAAAGTGAGTGAGGTAACCACAGAGTAAGCTGCTAATGATGTGGATTGTGGGAAGCACTACTGATAGGAAGCAGACAGTTGGATTGATTAGGGCAGCCCCAGGGACTAGTTGTTTTTCTTTCACCATCCTGGGGTGAAGTTAAACCTGCTACTGGTGGTAATGAAGAATAGCTAATACGGATCAGACTCTGCCAAAGCAACAACAGTGGCATCAGGAGCAGAAAGTTTTGCAGATTTGTCTGTGTGTGCACTTGCTACTGGTGTTCCTGGTGGGTGGCTGAATCATCCTGATGGCATTCAACAGGAACCAGCTGCTGAGAATATTAAAATGCAAGCATTTATTCCTCTGGAGAGACAGTAGCATCTGCAAAGTTTTCCTGTCTTGATAGTACAGATAATCCCGTGGAGTATTCTCTAGTAGTTTTTAACTCTCAATTCATTTATACATGTATTTTAAAGCTGAAAGTGCTTTGTGTCTGCACAGAAAGGAGAGCCTAGTCTTAGGTCCGAGGCCACAACTGTCCTAGGCATGTAGTTTGCAGCCCTGTGCTCAGGCTGAGGTAGCTTACATGGGCAAAAAGAAGCCAGGCTTTGCCTCCTTCTCCCCCCCACACCTTTTTTCTTCACCCTCCTCTTGTCAGGAAGAACTGCCTTGGAGGCTGGCATTTCCTAGAGAAAGAATCCTTGGCTGTGAATCTGTAACTTCCATATCAGGTTAAACTCTGCCTTGAAATCTGTATTAGCAACAATTGCAAGAAATTACAAAAAATGTGAAAAAGCAATTAAATGGTGTGGTAGAGCAGGTTGTTCAACACACCCATTATTTGTATTTATTATTCCCAGAGAGGAACATGTCACTTCTCAAGCCTGTAAGCAACACTCCCCAGCCCTAAACTGCTTAGGGATACCTGTGGAAAGGAAATTGGGCCCTAGCAGCTTTGAGTAACCCATCAAAACCAGGGAGCACTCAGCACCTATCAGAGGCTGGCCTTTAGTCCAACATGGTCCTAACAGCAAAGGTCATAACCATAACAAGTGAGGGAACAGAAAAAGCAGATAGTAGCAACAGTAGGGGAAAAGATGGTAATTTCTTCTTTTAAGTCTGCATATCTCTTCTGCTTTCCTTAGAATATGTTCTCATGCAAAGAGTGTGTGATTTCACATACTAAGAGTGTTTACAGGACAAGAAAGGCAGAGACTCTGCACATGGCATATGATGTGAGTAAAGGTGCAGGATTGTTTTATGGAGAAAGAGAAACAGTTCTTTTGCAGTGTGGCTGCAATTTTGGCACAGAGAGAATAAACAAGCTGTAGGCAGCCAGAGCTGTGTGGCAAAAGAAAGGGTGAGGTTTATGATTTTATTTAAAAAGGAGCATAACTTGGTGCACTCATCATAGTAGCATTTTATTAAGGTATTTTATCCATATCTAAATAGCCTTGTGTAAAATGCCTGGCTAATACCTCACAGCTGTGAATAGTTCGGCTGATTTTCTAAAGCCGGAATATTAGTACATGGTGTTAAAAGAACAAACTTGCCCAAGGCAGCAAACCTCCATTCCTGCTTCCACCTTTTGTCATTTCTAGTCATCCTCAGAGCCTGTCAGGGTGTGTCAACAAGTCAGGGTTTTGACAGGAACTTACAGACACAAGAGGGACCACAAACACCACTCCACAAAGTTTATTGATAGCCTCTCTCATGATGTGACAGGCCAAGGAAAGCTGTTGCAGGAGAGGTGACAGCAACAGCAGCACTTTATAGCCCTTCCTGATTTCAGCTTCTCCTTGGAAAGAGCTGTTGAAACCTCTTTGTGGTGTTAGACATATAGTTTAATCTCAGTAAGACATCACAGTGATGATGCATACATCAAAGACTCTGTTGTGTTTTCTCCTTTTTATGAATGTTTGCTCATTTGTTTAAAAAAAATAGCATAATGATTTCAATTTTAAGAGGCTTAAGCCCAAAGCTTTGGAAAGTCTTAACAAAGAATGATTTAATGAACTGGCTATTGTGTTTATTGTTGTGCTCAGCTACTTAAGTATGTCATAGGCTCTGCAATACAAACAATTAATGGTCAAGCTTCTGAGCTCAAGTGCTACGGTCTTCTGCCTTCAGAAAAGGAGTAGCAGCATTTGAGGTCTGTTCCCACTTAAGCAGTAGTGCAATAAAAATCCAGTGGATTTAGACTTAATGCCTTGGGGTTGGATTTGTTGTTTGTTTGTTGGTGCAACACAATAAAGTAGAACTTAATCCTGAATAAGAGCAGCACTGGAAAATTTCAGGAATGTACTGAATAATACTTAAACATTTCCTCTAAGGACACATCTCTCTTTAAAAAGTCATAGGGAAGAAAAGACTCTTGAGCTTTGTCTTGGATAATGCTTAGGGTGTGAGTGAGCTTTGCCCTGAGAAGAACATACCCACCTAATTTAGGAATGATTGATCTGTATTGCATACCCTGCTGTTAGACCACAGGGCATCATATGGCTCCTAATGCAGCTCAGCTGACAGTATGATGTTGGTACCCATCCTGAAGGCCACACAGAATGTATCCCAGAAAATTCTGGGGCTTTCAGTTCTCCAGTGAAATACAGGCTATGAATAATCGTCAACAATTATCAAATCACTTTTTTTGCTGAAAATACTTTTGCTCTTCAGTTTTATGATTTCTATCAAGTCAGCTAACTACTGCTCCAAGTAAAGGCAGAGGAAGTGTCATTTTAATGTATTTTGTCATGGGTATTTCACATCTTCTATTTTCACTGCTTATCTGCACTTTGTATTTATCACTGCAAAATGATAATGAGAAAGTGAGGGTTAAAGAAAGTAATGAATTTTTAGAGCTGTTTATTGTCCTCAAACACCATGATCCTCCAGGGAAATACCCCCCCACCTAGTCTAAGCAGGCAGCAAAGAGGCATTTGGACAAAAATTTAGCAATTAAGAATGAAGTCAGAGCTATAATAAAAAATTCCATCCTGAGAAGAAAGGAAAGGCTGAGGCCACCAGTGGAGCAACTGAGTATCTGCAGAGTATGACTTGGTTTTCCCTTTGCCATCCCATGGCTGAAATCAAGCTGTGTCTCTGAGTTATTTACCTCTCTGACCACAGGAAAATGGCAAACATGAAAATCCTATCAGTGCTGTTCATGCAGCAAGAGCTGCCCCTTTTTCACTGCTTAATACTGTCGCATCTGAGTAGCAAATTACACTAACTCTGTAATAAATATTATAATAATGCTTTCTGTTGCATTATATTTTACTAGGAATGCTTTTCCTAGTAAATTTGGATCAGGCCTTCTACTATTCTCTGGCCCAGTCCCATCAATGAATGCTTCCCCTGACAGCCCGTTCTGTCAGCCCTGTACTGTGGTAAATAAACATGCTATCAGTGTAAGGTGTCCTTACCAACTCCCCTCTTCATCTCTAGTCTATTTACATTCAGTGTAATTCTTTGGCTCAAACCATCTCACTCACAAAACTCCATCTTTAGGCCTTTTATTCTTCAGTTCTCATTCTGTGGGTGAAAGGAATAAACAGCAGCTGCTGGAACTCAGTGGCTGAAACAGTTGAGAGTTCATATTTCTTTAGAGACAGAATTTGTGAGGATTATTGCTCCAATCTTTTTTTCTTCTTGAAGATTTGGAAAGAGTGCCACACATGTGCTCTGGCATGGTAACTCTTTTTGCCACCTGAAACAGTAGTTGTTCATACTGACATTTCTAAGGGAAAACATTAATTCAGTAAACATACCAGGGCCACCAAAGAAGGGCTGCTGTAACCCACAGACTTTCTGGCAGCCTGTTGACATTACCAGGGTTTTCTTAAACTTCCTGAATATTTAAGCCCTGAGACAACTACTCACATAGCACAGGTTTTATAGTATTTTTTCAAATAATGTTAATAATGTATCCTATGCTTCCACTGTATTTTGTGGGAGAAAAAGACAAAGATGTGGCTGGAGGAAGAGTACTGCTCTTTAGTTTATGGAGCTACATTGTCTTTATGCCTTAGAAAAATAAATGGAACATTTTCTAGCATTTTAAAAGGGATGAAAATAAAGTGTGAAGATAAAACACTTTATACCCTTAAGCTTATATTTCAAAAATTACTTCTAAAATTCTGGGTAGTATGTTTAGAAATGTGGAATTCCGGAGCATGTGAAATTTTATTCTAGACCCATCGGGAGTTTTATTTCAAATCCATCTCTTTATCCAAAACCTGGTTGTGAGCAAGTATCTGAAATTTAGCATAGCAGATTGTGAAAGTCTGGCAAGACTCTACACAAGGCAAATGTGGGTGGGTACCAGAGACCAGGGCACAATACTATGTTCTTCATTAGAGATCTTGGGGAAATCTTAGTGAGCCTTCCCCATGGTTTAGCAGAGAGCTAAAGAATCCAGGGGACACAAAATAGCTTTTGGCTTCTTGAGGTCTGTGATGTTGAAATACACACAACACTGTTAAAGAATGAAGAACACTGAAGAATGAAGAACAAGTCAGAAAGAACATTTCTGCTCCCATAAATCCTCTGAAAAAGCCACCTTTGTACAGTAATTTCTCCATTAGCTTTCAGTTCCAGCTACAAGCTACAGGGATAGACACTTATTCAAAGGTGATGAAGCCTCCATTATTTTTAGAAAGTTCATCGCAGCACATTTACTTCTACACTGCAAAATATTTTCACAATTTAAACCTAAGGAATTGTCAAAATAAATGAACAAAGTATGCTCTGCGACGATTTATCCTTTATTTATTTATATTTTGAATTGTCTGTTGAGCTGTTTGTTAATTTGAAAAATTCAGTTATTTGTGACAGGTCAGTATCCTCGCTGTTCCCCTTGAATTAGTGAGATCATGTTCTTTCCCTGACTAGCTCTGCTCCAGGCAGCAAACGCATTAGCTGAGACAGTTTTGTTTGGGGTGGGACAACCGCGGCTGCCTCAGATAATCCAAAGGATTATCCCATGACAGATTATCCTGAAGGAAGGTTTTCCCAAACCACCTGCTTTCCAAAAGGTCACATCCCTCCTGTGTGACTCGGAGTCCACCCACCTTTCAGCGCCTGCAGGAGGAGGAATTCCAAAGGGAAGGGACGGAGGTGGCAGAGCTGGTGCCATGTGGTAGGCATGTCAGCGGAGGGAACGGCACGCCACACACCTGCTTGGGGCTCTGCCGTGCCACAAGTTAACATTTTGATGAGCAATTTCCATTCTGTTGTTTTCTCTCAACACATGGGGTTCAAAAAACAGTTAAAAGAAAACTGTACCCATTTGCTCATCTCAGAGGGCTGTGATTTCAGAAGAGTCTGCCAGATTAATTTTCACATATAGAGTATTTCAGAGTTGAAACACACAGAGGAAAGCAGTTTATCTTTTGAAATTGTAGTGTGGTGGCCGAAGAAGTATATGGATGCGTTGCTCAAACTTCATGGAATGACACTGACTGATGGCTTATAATTGCTAGAAAAAAAATCTATTGCTGTAATCACAACCTTCAGAGATTTCTCAAGTCTATGTAATCATGAATATTTGCCTCTCTAGGAAGGGTTTTTTCAGAGGCTATATAAAAAAATTAAAGGCATGCAACAATCATTTTGCTGGCTGCACATATGTGAAGAACCTGCTTTCTATAATAACTGTACTTGAACTAGTTTTCCTTTAAACTTGCACTTGGATGATAAAATAAAATCTATTGGTCTGCTACATTTAAACATTTCATTTTTGTCCATACTATCTGCATAAAACTCTGTTGGGTGGAGGCAGACAGGAGGGCAGGGAGGGGAAATGTCGGCAGAATTCCATTGGTGTTGCTGCAGAAAGGATGCAGATCTCACAGAGCACTCTTACCCAGACTTTATATTTTAGTCAGAAATAGGCTAGTCCTTTGCTAATTTACCCTGAGCAGTAGCTATCATGTGATTGAGAAAAGAATTAGACATGTATTTCCTGGTTAAACCTCTAATCTGATATTCATATAGCCAATTTGGTTGTAAATTTTGGCTACTGAAAATTTTCTGGCTTGCAGTAGGCCTATATTTGTGTAATTGGAAGACAGAAGAGATTCTCTCACTTTAATCTGATGCTTATCTCCATCCTCCTTAAGTCAAGAGAAAAGCCAAGGGATTTATCATCTTCCTTGTTTTCTTGCAACCTACTGAGATTAACTATGGTTAGAAGCTCTTCTTTATGCATTTTGTAGCAGGATGTCCATGCTGCTAGATACCTTTTGTTGCTGAAGTCTGATGCATTAAATTATTCAACAACCCCTTGTTGTCTTCCAGGAAAGTATCAGCTTGTAAAAAGTGACATGATCAACACAAAAGTCATCCTCTGACATGCCCTTGCACCCACAGATCATGTTCATGCACTCACTTGTGGAGCAGTTTTATAGGTTTCTCAGTAACCTTTTACAGAGTTAATTTCACTGGTCCCTTTTAAAGGGTCCACTTGATTATATACCAGTAAAAAGAGATGGTATTTGGGAATGGTTGATATGCTCACAATTTTTGTAAGCAGAGACCTTGATGAGTTCCTCTGCAGTCAGTCTCCTTGGGCTAAAATTTCAACCTATTACATGGGGATTTAGCCACTCATTTCCCATAAACATCAATGGGAGTCATGTGGCTAAATCCCTGTGCAACACATTGAGAATGTATTCCCTTATGTTTAAACTCATTTTGATGCAGATGCTTTCTTCTGCAGGAAACCAGCGAAACATAGAAGCCATTTATTTCTTTCATTTGTCTGCCCCAGATCTCCTCTCTCCCAAATTAGCTTCTCTTCTGCCTAGGTACCACAATATTCCACAGGATTTGCTGAATCTGTGTGTGACACCAAGCTGGAGGCCAAGCTTCAAGACATTAGAACAATGGATGCTAACTGGTATTTATTACCTACTCGTGTGTAGGGAAAATTGGACAGATGACAGGCTGTCCCTTCACCCATGAGAATGAGATTTTTCATCTCTCTCAGTCCTCCATCAACTGCTGTATCATATATTAAAGGAGGGCCCACCTGCAGTTTTTAACTAGTGGTCTTTGACAATGAGCTGCAGTATAGGATCATTGCTTGGCTCTCAGTTGATGAGTGCTTTGTGATACTCTCCCACAAGGTTCAGGGATCTGCTATGAACACTGTATGGAGACTACTAACTTCCTTAGTCAGGAAGAGGGTCTTTTGGACTAATTATTGGAGGGAGGGGAAATGGAAGGCTATCAGGATGTAGGCACAAATGTGAATATAGTATTTCAAAATCACTGGGCATGATTTTCAGTAATGACATATGTGTGTTAAGATGCAATTTTGTGTCTGGAAAGAATTGTGTTCATTATAAATGGCAGGTGCTTTTAAAGCATTTAAATATTGCATTTTCTATTTCCACCTGCACACCAGGTAACTGGGTATTAATATGCTACTAGTTGAGCCCATGATTCATTGCAGGTGCAGTGCTTGGGAAATCAAGGATTGCATTGAGGTCCTGATGAAAATCATGCCCTCAGGCACATCTGAGCTCCATTTTGATCAACAAGCCAAAAATAAGACTTTTATTTCAATTACAGTTCGTCTGATTTTGAACTTAATGATGCAACTTGAAGTCTATTGGCTTAGCTCCTGAGACCCAGGAAGGAGGATGTCTGGGACCTTGCCTATTCAATGGAATAGAGGTTCCCATTAAATTCACTCTGATCTCATTACATGTCTTTTATTTGGTCAGAAGCTCTATTTTTGCTCTTCCTGGCCTTATTGAATCTGTTGTTGATTCATTGTGCAGACTTGGTATTAATGAAAAAGACTGCCTCACTCAGGTCTCTCTGGAGGGTGAGATTTTCCATAGCCCTGTGTCTGCAGCACACACTGGAAGCACAGGCTCTGATGGGTTGCCTTGTGAAACTAGATTCGAGCAGAGCTTTATTAATAGGCTGATGAGATGTATCAGCCTGGCGAGGCTGCCTGCCTCCATAATGAGCAAGGGCTGTATTTTACTTCACTTAACGAAGAGAAAAATCCTCAGCAATGCTTTTTCTGTACCCCTGCTATCCCGGCTCCACATTCCACTTTCAAAGGCCTCTTTAAAGGTCTCTATTATTCCAGCTGCCTTTAGGTGTCACTCGAAGCTCTGGGTTCCTCCTGTTCATCCATCCCTTTGTATGCTGAGCCCTGCCCTGCCACTCAGTTGCCCCAGCAGCTTGGGGGCCCCTGGTCACCCCCCAGCGACCGCTTCCCTCGCTCTGTGATTGCATTGCCTGTCCACACAAGTTGCACAACATTAGGTTGAATGAAAATGAGAGTAATTCATTTAGGTAGCTTTTTTTACTCCCAGCAAAGCTGGATGTCAGAGGCTACACCTGCATTATTGAATTGGAAACTCTGCCACAGGAAAGGATGGTTGTCCTACAATATGTTGTAGGCTGAAGAGCTGCATTTTTAGCTTGTGTAAGAGTGGAAGGGCTGACTTCTGTCCTGCTTTTGTCAGCCATTGTCAAGGTGTCCTAGCTTCTTTTACTTCTAAATTTTGGGAACTGTTAATCTGATCTTTTCTGTTTCAAGATGGATCTGAACATTTTTGAGTGGGACAAATACTTTCTTGGCCTTCTGACGAAGCTTAGGTCGCTCATATGGTAAATCATTAATTTGGAGACTATATTCCGCCTTTGCTGGGAGTTAAGAGTGGTGTTCTAATAGCTTCCTTCCATCTGGAACAGTCATAAACCAGATGGATAAGGGATTGGCACCACTTATTTTGAGTCTTTACCCAATTCACCCTGTGTAAAGGGACCTTGCAATATTTCCCAGACAATTGTTGCATGTATCCAGAATCACGAGTGAAAAATATCAGGATCATATGTGTGGGCTGCCTCTTGGGGAAAGGTTTGAAGGGGTGAGCAATAAAAATTATACCTTTCTTTAGCAATGTTATATTGAAGTCCATGATTAGGACCATATGTAAGATTTTTTGTATCTAAATATTATTTGAAAAGTAGTAATCTAGTTTGAATTCCAAAGCTTATAGCACCTTGGGTTAAGCCATTTCAATGCAGAATTTGTATCTGATATGGAATGAAAAGAGAAAGGTTTTCAAGGATGTTGTTTATAAAGATGTTGGCATCTTCTCTTACCAGATTCATTGTCCTCATTCGTGTTTTCATGAAAATGAATTCATCACACTGCATTTCAGTACACTCCTTTAATATTATTTAGTAAGAATGAAAATATTGCCAGAAACTAGAACTTGCACCTATATTTATTTATTTATTTTGTTAAATTAGAAATATTATTGTTTTCATTAGTGAGTGGCTGGAAGGAAGAAGTCAAGTGGTTGTGCAAATAGCATTTATTATGGAGAGTGTTTTCATTTATTATATGCCTTTAAAGAACTGCTCTTTGGCCCAGGCCATACTGCAGTGTTTAAGAATTACTTCAAGAATACTTCTGATGTTGCTGAATACCAGAACAGATTCATAATAGTAGCCTATTTTATTTTGGTTTAAAGAAAAGAAAGGAAGGAAAGAAAGATAATACAAGAAAGACCATAAAATTCAGGTGACAAAACTGAAAGGTTCACAAAGACTTCCTACACATACCAGAGACATGGTATTGCAAGGTGCAAGAAGGAAAGCAGAAAGGTCAGTGTGCCTAAATGAGCAAAAGTGAAGAGGTTAAGTCAAAAAAGCACTTTTCAGTAAGCACAAGTCCAGGACAAGGAGATCCATAAGAAAGGTTTATAAATCTCTGATAAAACTTAGAGAGAAAAGGGTGCAACGGTGGTTGGAAAAGCAAAGGGCAAACCCATAAAAAGAAAAGGTTCTGTACTTTAACTTGAGTTTGAGGGGGAATAGATGGGGACATTATCAAAGAAAGGAAGAAGGATATAAAGACTGGGATACTGAGTAATTATTGTAAATAATTTCTTTTTGTTTGTCATCCTTGTTTGTATTGAAGACCTTTATGATTTTTAGCCAATTAAGACTTTTGTAGACAACTTCCACAGAGGGTGTAGTGGCATATTGTCTAGGATCATGTATGAATCCAGGGCATGCAGGGAACTGGGATAAGTGGTGTTGGTGCTCCTAACAAAAAGAGAAAAAAAAATCCAGACAAACAAACCAAATAACACAATCTGCTCTGAAAGTTAGCTGAAGAAACAAGGAGATTCAAAAATTGCTCAATTACTTTGAAAGACCAAGCAGTTGTCTTATGAATTAATTTGGCAAACCTTGTTTCGGTAGTTTACAAATTGTTTACCATTATAGTTAAAACCATAAACAAATTCTTGTAGGCTGGTTAGTCTTTAATGATTCTTTCTACTTGGCTGGAAGAGTCTGTCCATGCCTGAGTGCCTCAGTACCTAATGCCTCCTGTGCTGACAGCCCATCCCTCTGGTCTCAGGTGCCATCTCTGTGGATGGGCACCTTTTGAAGCAGTGAATGCCAGGAGGTTCTGTCTCTCCCTGCCACCAGCTCAGTGCTGGTCTGTGAAGCAGTAATTGGCAGCCAATGTTATGTATTGCATCCAGGATCCATTTCCCAGGATATCCATGAGGATAGAAGAGATGGGGCAAATGTTATCACTACAGAAGTTAAAAATTCATTCCAGTCTGTCTTTGTGGTTTCACGATAAGGAATGTATTAGAAGAGCCAGTTCCTTTTAGCAGTTTCTCCCTGAAATGTGCTGGAATGAGAAGTGTTCAGATGAAATCCTTTGTGCTAGCACCTCTCTCTCTTCATCTTCTGCCATTCCCAAATTGCAAATTTGTCTCAAAAAAGATGCTAAATTGAGGTAGAGGGTCAAGGAATGTGTGTCTTAGAGCAACTCATTACAAAACACTTAAAATACAGCTGCACCTCTTGTTATAAGATCAAATTAAACTGAACAATAAAAAAAAAATTGTAAGAGAACAAAAGCACCAAAATAATAAGCAGAAACATACTGGCATTCAACATTAGCTCACCTGACCCTCATAATATGAAAATACCCAAATTAATCAGTTATTTGAAAACTGAAGACAGGAGCACAACCTGTTAAAGGCAGTAGTCCATTTTCCCTATTGCCATGTTTGTAGTACTAGTACAAACCAGGGAGCAAAATTTAGACTTGCACCTAGGTTTTGCTGCTAACTCCTTAAATTTGTGCTGGATAGATGCCAAAAAACTCTGCTCAAACTTGGGAACAACAGGAAATTAAAAGCTTTTCCCTCTTAAAATGCCAGAGATACAGAAGTTGTACATCCAGTACAGTGGTTCTCAACTTCCTGAAGGCACATAGGCTGTTTTTCATTATTTATTCCAATCAGTATCAAAGTTACAGTAGTCTGGTGACAGTCTTGCCTTTTGCCATTTTGTTTCAATTTATCTCCAAGTCATCTCTTGCTAGAAACTAGAAAAATTGTTAACAAAAGGCCAGTTTCACTGATGTCAGTGAGAATACCAAATAAGAAAATCTAGTGAGGATTAGGGTCTCAGTGTTCATAGCAGCTGGAAATAGGTTGGGATCCCATTCAAATGTCAGATGGTGGTGGCAGCTAGTGCTGCTTGGTTTTGAAACCTGACATCTTCTGCCCTGCCTGTGTAAGAGACAATTCTGTGGCTCCACAGCACAGTTTTCAGGGTTAGTGTCTTGTTCCAGCACCAGTTCCAGATGATGATCCACAAAAAAAGGCAGTTTTCTCTTTCTTCAGAGCAAAGAAACAGTGCAGAAACACAGTCTTGCAGAATGACATCTTCAGTTAAGGGAAACAAAAGGCTGAGCTGGGAAGGCCATTGTTTTGTCTTTTCTTGCTTATGCTTGCCTGATTTCTAACTTTAGAATTAATATGAAACACATCTCCTTTGCTTGCCTGTTTTCTGTGACTATTTGTATTATCTGTAAAGAATTGCTAATGCCTTACAAACTGTTTTATTTGCTCGCCATGATGATCAGTATGTTGGAAATGGGGATCTTAAAATATGTGATCATTTGCCCCAGCTGCAACCTTTCTAGATAATCTCTAATACAACAGGCATTAAAAAATACAGCATGTGATAACAGGAGCTGCTTATTTGCTCCCTAGCAGAGCTATGAAAAATTCTGTATTTTCACTTTGCAAACCTTGGCAGAGATATAATACTGTATATGCCAATTTTTTTTTAATGATGGAATTTTGCTTTCATGCCCAGGATTAAAACTGCCTAAGGTACCACCAATAGAAGACTTGAGATTGGGGGGTATATCCCAGGAGCCTTGTATGCTAATTTTTGACAGATAGATAGACTTTAGACATTAACAGATATTATTACAGCAGGACAAAGAGTTCTCTGGACATTTTTCTGTGAGAACTACAAATATAAGCATCTGACATTAAATAGAACAATAAAAATACCTTCCCAAAGTGTATCCTGATTTGACAAATCTCAACTGAAAGTAAATGAGATAGCTTAAATGCCAATACCCTGAGAAAAATGGAGGAGAGATGTTAGAATGAAAAAAATGTATAATCTAGGCTAGTAATTGCTCTTTCTGTTTTTAAAAAATTTTAAAGATAATTTAGTAAACCCTGGATCATTTACTGCTAGCTTATTTAATAGATCAACACAGAAGTTTTCCAAATTTCTCTCAATTTTACAAAACATCAGTTCATTGCTACGACCTGGAATGAAACTGTTTACAGCTCTGTGCTAAGTAGAAAGTTCAAATCAATTCTTGTCCATTAGAGTTAGGCATAACTGATGAAATATCCCCAGAGGAGTATTGTAAATGTATCAAGATGTCCTCCCCCATTACAGAAATGGGGAGGCATGGTGAATTACTTACCTTCTCTCTTACACTTAATGTCTCTGAAATGCTGCCAGGCAGAAAAGGCTTATCTTGTCTCACTGGGTTTAAGAGAGGTCTATGCTGTAGTCTGGGATACAGGGAAGGAAAAAAAGGTAGTAGTACTGAGGGCAGACCCATATTAGGCCAAAAGGGGGGAAAAAAGAAAAAAAAAAAGAAAAAAAAAAAGAGAAAAGCTACTCAATAACCAACAGTGGATTCGAAATGCATGCAGGAAATATCTCATCCAAAAATCAGTACTAGGGAGTTTTTAATAATGTAACTGAAATTTTTGTGCAGTGAGCTATATAATAAATTCACTCATTAAAATATACACTGAAATAGCATTGGGCCAGAACATACAAACAATAGAAACCAAGAAAACCACGCTTAAGGATGTCTCCAAATGCCAAGGCACAGTGTGCATGGTACTGAAAGTAGCTAGCACTCACTATTTCTCTCCATCAGGAAAAGAGCCTTCAGCCTGCTTTTCACTTGCTATGAATTTGTCTCTAGGATTGTACTTGAAGTTGTAATGAAATATGGGAAGTCTAGGTTCTTGCATCAGGAGGCCTTTTGTATAAGGTCTTTGCTAGGGGTGTCATGAAGTTTGTGGCTGCCAGACACACTTTACATTTTCTAACACCTGACTGAGATGTTCCCAGTCCACTCTTGCTGCTGACAAACAAGAGTGCTCAGTTATGGGGTCAGAGTGATCTCAGCTGCATGAGACTGTCACCAAGCAGAAGACAGCAGAGCAGAGGGGAAAACACAACATAGTGAGACCTCTTGAAGACTGAATGGCAGAGAAGAGAGAAGAGGAGACACGGATCTGGGAGCAGCCCCATGCTCCAAACTGGTCTGTGAAAGTGAATCTTGGTGTAGACAAAGAGATCAGGTTTATAAAAGACTCAATTAATATCCTGTGCCCTCTGAGCATTCAGAAGGAAATCAGAAATACACAATTCAATAGGAAGAAGTGTGCATCTCCTTTGCATGGTGCATGAAATTTTATGCAGCTTCATGAAGCAAAGGGAGAAGATACGGTCAGAAGTTTAAAAATCCCATGTGTGGTTTTTCTGGCTCCCAAGACTTGTAACACAGCATCTTCTACAGATATCAGTTACAACAAGTAAAAGGAAAAGGAAAGGTGGAACAGAATAATGGAAGTGACTGTGAGGAAAAAAAGTAGTATTCAAAGCAAAATATTTTTTAAGTAAAAGCACAGGACAAAATCTAATGAGAAATGGAAAAGCTTCAAGGTCCAATTATATTATGTGGGAGGGCAGGAGGAAAAAGGTCTTCAGGGTCTTAAATCACGAAGTGGAGAGTGAAACTATTCCAAGAGCTAAATCACTGGCTTGGAATTGTAAAGCCTGATTTTCAGATTTTTGCTTATTACTTTTCTTCTTTGAGCCTGGCAAGTAACATCATCTCCAAGCCTGATTTTCTAGCCTGGAAGTTAAGAATGTCTGCACTTCAGTAACCTACAAGTACTTTATGAGACAAAATATTTTGAAGGTCATGTCTCAAAAAAGGTCTTCATGAAGGTAAAGATGATGCTTCAGCTGTATGGTTCACATAAGTATCTAGAGAAGAAAGAAATGTTAAGAATGCACATCATGACTGAGACCTAACTTGAGAGCAGTGGAATGTAGATTTAGTTGTACAAAATGCTCTTTCATCATAAGAGAATCATGATAAGGTGTATGGTGATGTCCAGCTCTCCTCCCAGTCTCAGGCATAGTTTTCAAAGGATTTAACTCACATTAAACACACAACTGACTGTTGGAATCTAATGGATATTGAGGCATAAGCAAAATTCCACTGATGTCAGTAGCATATGATCTCAGCACTGCTCATAATCAGAAGAAATCACTGTTGACAGGTTGGACTTTATGTTTTGTATTTTTCTCCCTAATTTTCCTTCCAAGCCATAGTATCTAAGACAGCCACTGTTGAGAATACCCATCCATGCATTACAAATGGCACAAGGAAATGCTCTGATCACTCTACAGAACTATAAAGAATCAGGTTTCATTTATGATAGATGTAGTGGTGTTCCTTCCTCCCAGCAGAAACCCTCCTGACTCCTCTGTGGAAAGCACCAGAGCCAGCTGCCTCTGCCCACCCTTCCCATACCCACTCTGGGCAGTGGTTTCCCCACAAGCTGCTCTTTTTCATCCTGCTGAAGTCTTTGGGGGAAAACAGCTCTTTGAAATGCTTAGAGAGCATAGCACAGATGGGCCCAAAGGCTGCTTCTTCCAAGGCCAAGGAATAATCATTGAAACTCCCTGCACTCCAAGATGCATTTCCCTCATGACACTACTGTCACATACTGCTGTAGATGTCTTTTCTCCGGGAAGAGAGAGCTGTATATTGCTTTCAACCAGTTTCCACTTCTCTCCCACTCCTTCTGGATGGAGAAGGCTCAAGGACTGGAGTCAGATTGCCAGGAAACAACAAAATGCAGCCACAGGTTACCCTGAGTGATTAGTTGGAAGGCTTCTGTTCTCACTGCTGTGATGTAGCTAGAGAATGTTTGACACCTGGCATAACATGTTTAAATTTCCTGGAAAGTAAGGTCCCTGATCAGTTAATAACGTAAGTTTTCCCATATTAGTGTCAGAAAACCTTAACCCCACCCTCTTTAACTCATGGCATGAAATTCTTTGTGAAGTTAAACCATTTGCAAAAATATTAAGAGTTCCTTATTTTACCTATTTATATTTTTAGTCTTTAATCTTAGGCCTGGCAAGACACCACAAAATGGCATCTCTGCATACTTGTCCAGATTCTATTTTATTCTGCCATATTTCTCTCCTAATGGACATTTTCAAAATGTTCAGGTGAAGATTTTTTGTGTTTATGAGTACTTATGCATAATTTGGAATCTGTCTTACTGCTTGAAAAGTTTGTCATTCAGTTAAAAACAGGAAGCATATGACTTAGATGACCAGACTCATGGTATAAATAACAAATGGTAAAAAAAGAATCCTTCATATTGCCAAAGGGATATATACCATTTATCAGACTGCTCAGCTCATGCAACTGAACAAAAACATCACTTGAAAAATAAAGACTAGGCTACCAAAAATAAAAAGGGGGTACATTTTTCCATTCTGAATCAGTTGTACAGTCAACTCTACTAATCCTTCCTGACCAGCCCTGGAGATAGGGAACAGCTGTAAACATATGTCAGAATAATTGAATAATTGCATATATGGCTTTTCTGTACATAGCATTGCTATAAATAGCATTGCTGATCTCTCAGGACCTTTCAAGCCAACTTTAACCCTGTTCTGCATATCCTCATTGAAAATCAAAGGAAATGTATTGCTTCAATACAGAATTCTTTTACTTCTTTTCATCATGAATTGCAAAATTCACACCTTGTATTTGTCATTGCTCCAGGAATCAAAATTGCCATTAAGGAACTCTGGACCATTTTAGTTTATGGCCTGTGCTATTGGTAAGCAAGCAAGAAAGAAAGAAAGGGGAAAAATTAACTAGGGAACAGGAGAAGAGGTTGTTTTCTCTGTAAGCATTAAAAAACTTGAGATATTAGAAATTGTACTGTGGAGGAGAAACTTGTGAGCAAAGGCAGAAGAATCACTACCTAGTGTAGCTCTGCTTAGGGAGAGTGCTGTGGTAGGAATGGCAGACATGATAAAACACTGATAGTTTTACTGATACGAGCTTGGGATACACATACTCTCAATTTCCAAGTGGTGCTGCTCAGCCCACATAAAAGAGGATGCAGGGAGAAGTTTTGGAGTCCTTTAATGGAGTATACTTCCATACATACATACATATATGTATGTATGTATGTATGTATGTATGTATGTTTGTATATATGCAAGAAAAGTGCTTTAGGTAAGCTTTGGGCATAGTGGGTCACTCTTCTGTAAGGACAGAAGTAATTGACTTTATCCCTTCACCTTCAACCAAATTCTTTAGGTATCATAAAAGAGACATCACAAAGCTCAGAGAGTGCTCAATGACTGTCAAATGCTTAAGAGTTACATATGTGTGTATGTGTAAATACGTATACAAACATGCCTGTAAATACATATATGCAAAAATTAAACAGTTGCTTGCACATATGCATGCATGAATATGTATAACTCTTGAGGTTTGGTGGGGGTGTGTGCAGACATATATATGTTATATATGTTAAATATGTGAGATATATTCATATAGTCACTAATTTCAGTCTAGTAACAGGGTCAAAAATAAGCATGGTATGTCTGATTAAGAAACCTTCTCTCTTTTCCAAGCCAGTGGCATTGACCTTCTTTTAATGCAAAATAGAAGTTGCATATGAGACAGAATTTTGGATAAAGACTGAACCTTAGGTTTCTGTGATTTTAAGGAAGAATATTGTATCTGTAACAGAGGAAAAACCTGTTTCCTTGTCTGGGAAGAAGCAGTTGTTTGAAGGTACAGGGGTTGGAGAATTGTTTATCTAATTCTTAGGGGGAAGTCTTAGCCAGCAGGAGATACTAATGTAGGACATTCAAATTAGTCCTGTGAAAAATTAATTTAGAATACATGTATATGATTCATTACAGGGCTATTTCTTTTACATACATGAATACAGTGCTTTCTGAAACTTGGTCTTGTTAAGAGCTGAAATTGTCTGACTGAGAAAAGTGGTGGCTTTCTAGATTTCATTCTAAAGGTTTTGAGCATTGGAAGCCATTAAACAAAAATCCTGAAAGCCACAGATCACCTTGGAGTGGCTGCTAACAACTTATTTCTGGGGAAAACACTAATGGTGGATTCCATGGTCCGCAGGTATTCAAGGACACCTGTCCTCCATCCCTGGGCCTTGTATCATCTTGAAGCAGATGGATTCTTACTGAGATCACAATGCAACAAAAGGTCTTGCTCGTGTATTTCATCCAAACCTGCTCTAATCCACTGAGCTCCCTGTAGCCCTTGGAGATCACTGGAAGGAGGAGTTGAGGGAGCTATAGTATTTGGGGCTTTGTGATGAGTGTGAAAAGCCCCTTTCTGGGTGTTTGGATGGTAGACTTGGTGTATCCATGGGTCATCTCCACTGTTATAAATAGGCTGCTGTAAACAAGAGGACAAATTACTCTGCCTTGTTCCAGACAGACATCCAGTACGTGCAGCTCAGCAGGCAGCTTTCTGAGTCACTGTATGCAAATGAAGCCTCCCGTGAGACTTTGCAATGAAATAGAAGAAAGCTTCTTGTTATTTCAGTAATCATGAGCCACTGATCCAAATAAACTAAGGCTGCCCCTACAGCCACCCTTAACCTGGGAGAAGGACTATCTGTGGCTCCTGCTTTCTCTCCCATCACTAAAGGCACCGGAATTCCCAGGAGTCACTGGGCCATCTTGGTTTAGTCAACTTTTGTGTTTGGTTTGACTAGAAAATGACCTCTTAAAAATGAGCCTATCCTGTGCAGTCAAAGGAAAACTTGACCACTTTTGAGTCAGTGACAGTCCAGACTGGCTGCTGCTGTGCTTTTCTTTCTGGATTACCTAGCTACTAGAGCTCACTTGATGCTTAAATAGCCATTGAAAACAGTGCATGATGTCTTGGCTCTGAGCAAGGAATATTCAGAGGAGTCTGAATAGACTGATCAGCACCAATAAAGAGCTCCAATCTGACTGCATAGATATAGGAACAAGATTTTTCTATAAATCCAAGATACAGCCATCCAGGATAGATGTGCTCACGGAGGGAGCTTGATATGTGAAATTGCAGGAATCATTTGAAAAAATGTTTGCACAGATAAATGTAATGAATTTCCTTTTCTCTCCTTTTGCTTTGTCATATTCCCCATCCATACAAAGCCACAGTTTATCTTTCTGTCCTCAGGAACAAGGAAGCTGCCAGGCACAAATTGAAGAGCCCACACTAGCACAGAATGGAGAGAAACATCCTCCATCATCTGTACAGATCTGACCAGCCTGTATTTAAGTTTTCTCTCTGTGCAGGCACAAATGCAATTAGGAAACCTGTGATTTCTCCTGAGTCTTGCCAGTCTGACAGCTTGGGAGAAGGAAGTGAGGAGAATGCAGGGAGTCACTGGGCTAACAGTGATGGGCAGACACACTCAAAATGTGTGTTCAATCAAGGAGGGGGTACCAGGCACCAAGGTCTCACTTTACTCCACAAACTTACGCATCTCGGCACTTGGAGGCAACGTGCTCATTGTCAATCAGTCTGTGACAGCCAGCACTGCCTCCACAAGCACTTCATTCCCTCTCCCGCTTTTCTGGAGTGGTAGGAGCTGGAGATGATGGGAAAGCAGAGTTAATGAAAGGTGAGGTGTCAGACAAGAGAGTTCTCCTCCTAAATGCAAGGTAAACACACAAATTAAAGCCCAGGTACTGTGATGGCATGGAACATTGATGGTGCCAGGAGAGGTAAGTAGGAGAGACAGAAGAAAGATGTATACTACAGAGTCTTGCAAACTATGTATTTGAAAGTGGAGAACAACTGGCAAGCTATGGGACTGACTAGAAATGAGTAAAAAGAGACCCAAAAAGGCAGATAAAGGGACAGGCAGAAAAGAAAGTGTGGAAAAGGAAGAAACATGATGGAACGGATGGGTATCATTTATACTGCATCCTCTTATGAGATTCTGTGCCCGAAAAAATAGAGGTGATAGGATCTTTGAACCTTCAAAAGAGATTAGACACACAGTTTACATTAAATAAAATGAGGGTTGTGAGTGTAACACAACAAGCTGGTCTTAAAAATTCTTCTCTGCATTCATAGCAGCATACAGTATAATCAGCATGAGCTGCATACCTTAGAGCCCTACAAATCAAAGCTAGCATGGGCCCCAAACTCTTCAATAAACTCTTGCACATATACTATGTAAAGTCAGTGTGTTGCAAGAGGTTGGGTATTTTTTTCTCAAAAGCATATGTGCTTGCTCCCTATATGCTACAGATAACTTTATATAGATTAAATTGCCACAAATTACTCATTTGAAGGTTTTGGATGAGTTGCCAGTTACTTTACAGTCTTCATACCATGGAAAGACTGAATACATACATGCTGCATTCCTGTTCTAAATTTCACCACAGGTTTGCTTTCAAAGTTGCATCTATGCCATTCCTTGAGACTTACACCAGGAGTTCTGATGCATTTCTTGAAGAAATTTTGATATAAAAGTTTTTTTTGCAGGAAGCGAAGGGCTGCGTGTAAGAAAACAGGCTCATAACTTCCACAAGTGAAATTCTTACAAGAGAAGTGGCAAATGGAGTCAGCTCAGCTCCTACTTAGCAGAAAGTTTCATTAGAGCTGAAAAGCAGCATTTGATAAGACACTTCTCCAGAGCCCCATAACCTGTTAAGAGGAATAGGAAAATCTTTAAAGTGACTCTAAAGAGTTTTCCTCTGTATATTGCACATAGCAAGTGCCACAGCCAGGTAACAATACTGAACTTCCATGGCTTTGCCTCTTGTAAATGAATGCCAAGCCAGGTGATCATTTGAGGCTTTCTATAGTATGATATCTTCATTTTACACAGATATCTATAATTGCACATGATAGTAAGTGGGGAAGAATATGGGGGTTTTAATGTCCTAAAGACTGCAGAGGCCCCTCAGGCTGAAGCCTCCTGTTTGAAATTTCAAAGGACAAGGGAATACAATGACAATTATACTCTTCTGAAATAGAAGGTTTATTGTGTACAGCCAGGGCAGATGCTCACTTAGCTGTAACTGAGCTGCTAAAACAAAAGCTGTGTTCACCTGCTGCTGCTCTGTGGATTTGAAATCTGACAGACCTGTTTGCTGCAATGCAAGAGGAGCCACGAGCGTGCTTTAGGTTTAATGACACACCTCATGATAAGCCCTGAAATACTGCTCTGGGAGGTGAAGAGAAGGTGAAAATACTTTTCCCTAGGCCATGAAATACACTTTGGTTGGAAAAAGGTGCATCACAAGGGTGTCAAAAAATGTACAAGGGTCAATAAAGAACCATGGACAAAATCTATCACATTTAACAGAACATTAATTCAAGCTGCTAGGCTTTAAAACCAAGCTTTTCTTTAATTGATTTTGTGGGAATGTAAACTGAAGCCCAGCTGATGAATCTTGGCAACTGTCATATGATTAGTTTTTGTAAATGTAAATAATAAAAGGATGTTCAGTAAAAGACAACCTTTAAATTAGCCCTATTTAGAACAAGTTGCTTTTCTAGTATATAGCATATGGATTTCCATTAGCATCGTTGAGATGACTTCATGCATATCCTGGGGCAAATGTTCTCTAGTTGAGTGCTAGTGGCTCACACAGTAAACTCGAGATTTGGATAACTTACTTAAAGCTGCTAGCATTTAAATGGCCACACTACTGGGGCCTTGATGTTAAAGCCCCATTAATCCCTCAGCTCTGGGAGTCAGGTTTGCCTGCTTTAACATCTGTTGCACCAGCAGTAGGTGCACCTACACTGGCAGTATGCAGACAGTCAGGTACACAGGGGAGGGTCTGCAGATCTCTGCTGAAGGGACCATTCAAGCCAAACCACAGTTTGTATTGGGTGGAGCCATGCTCATTGCTTCTGCCTGAAAAATCATCTTTATGTATCATATACAGCCAAGCCAAATAATGGCTAACATTTTCTAAAAATGTCCTAGACTCCCATTTGGGTCCACCAGCATCTCTTACTTCAGTAGAGCTGAGTCAGGCATAAAATAGAGATTAGGTTTCTAATACCTGATACATTCTGAGTCAGGAAAAAAAAAAAGTTTTGCACCATTTGGATGTCAAGATACTTGTATTTTGAAATTAGGATCTACTTGCATTTGACTGTCTTTTCTTGCTGTGGTCTCAGAAATCTTAGACTTGACAGAGATGTAAATGCTTTCTGAATATAGAAGCGTGGTGTTGTTTGCCTTAGTATCTGGGAGGTATTGTAACAAGATCTTTCTTATTGTGGGTCCTACTATGATTATCTCTGTGGGGAATGGTTTGAAAACTTCAGCTCATATACAGAGCAAGTACTTGATTGCATAGAATTTAGTATTTTAGTGCTCTGTGGATGACACTGACTTCTAGGTCATTCTCAGGCATAATCTCAGAGATACTTTTTGACCTTTGAAGGCCTTTATGGGGTTTGGTTGCTTTCTTAACAGCTAAATTAGCCTGATTAGCTCTGCCATTGATTCTCTTCCATGCCTTGTCTCACTAGTTAGTGGTGCACCCTTCCTTGGGGAAAGTCCCAACATCGTTTTACTGGGGGAAAGAGCCCTATCTGTTTTCCCAGGCTTGGGTAGAAGAATATGTAAACTGAGGAGAGGAGGGCCAAGATTGTTTCTGTGAATAGAGAGGCCTTTTTTTAATGTTGGTATAAGGCAAAGTGAGACTGTTCTTTGTATATGATTTTAGGCAATACTTGCATATATACATGAAACTTGCAGGTAGACTTATTTGATAAATCTTAGTAAATTTTAACAATCCCTTTACACTTAGAGAAAGTTGTCATAAGTATTGTCAAAGTGATAAAAATCACACTAGAGTCGCTAGGGACTGCAATGTTATGCTCGGTGTTTAGAAAAGCTCTCAGCTGTCAGTCTTATCAGCAGCATACATAGGGGTAGGAGTGCTGGTTTGGACAGGCTGAAGGCAATTAAAATGTCCCCTCGATAAGGACTCACAGAATGAACTCTAAAATTAGCCTGCACTTGGGAGAGTGAGCAACATTGCATTTCCTCCTCATATTTAAGTGTTTTCCTAGCCAGAATGGGCATCAGAAGTGCCTGTCAGCTGCTTGGAAGGTCCTCTGTGATGTACATGTGGCTTTAGGATGCTGGCCCTGTGGAAGCTGGGTTAAGCCATGAATTACTACATGAATCTTGTAAGTGTAGAGGTCAGGTTATCCATTTGCATCAGCTGAAAAAAAAGCACCTAGCCTGCAGCCACCTTTGTCACGAGAGTCCTTGGCACTAGGCAGACACATGGGCTTGTCTTTTGTCAGGCTCAACAAGAATTCCTTCTGTTCTTTAAAAGAACCTATGTTTGGTTCTGCAGATGGACAGGTTACCATTAGTTAGCAGGGACCTGCAGAAAGCTGATAAAGACCACAGGCTGTGGTTGGTCAATACATGGGCTTCAGAGACCAAACCATTTCAACAAATTTCCCTCTTTGGCTGCTCAGATTTGCCAATATATTGCACAACTCTACCACTCATCTCAGCACAGATGTTTATAGAGTCAAGCTACAAACAGAAACCACCAATCTTTCTTTAAATCAATAATTTTTGCAGGGATCAGGGAGTTATTTTTTGCAATGGCCTGGGAAGTACCTTATCTGATATTGCTTCTGAAATCACTGTCTCGTTGTCCCTCCAGCCTTGGGGCATGATTTGCAATGTAATCAGTACTGCATTTATGTTTATCATTTTGTGCAGGAAGCACCATTGCTGGTATAACCAGCTAAACTTCTTCACAGATGTATCTTAATGCTGAATTTGCAGTTGGGCCCTTGAAGGTAAAGCAAGGGGAAAGTTGTCTGGATGTCTTGACCAGTGAGGAAGATTAGCAGAAGTATAACTCAGAAGCCAACATAATCTTTGTATAGTGTCACCTGAAACTCTGTGAGATGTTCTCCCGTCACACTGTGGAAGGAACCAACCAGCAGTGCTGTATTCATAAGACCTCAGGCTGAGTGAAGTGTCAGGAAGATGCTGCAGTGTCAGGAAGGTGCTGCCTTGTCAGGACTACATGGCAGCATAAAATTGGAAGTAGCCCCTCCTATGTAAGGCCAGAGGGGAGTTAAATCACTTAGTGTCTCTGGTTCAAAGAAGGTTGTCTTTTTTCCCCTTGCTTCCAAAAAATATAAAATCAGACACCACTCAAATGAAGATACCACTAACCAAATTTTCTCTTTGGTAACACAACTGCTGTAAAAACAGACTTTGTTCTTCTTGCTGAAAACTGTCACTAAGAAGTTTATCTCTCTGCCTCTACATTCCCCTTGCTTCTCAATGATAAGATCTTTACTTTCCAGTTAAAAAAACTTAAGAATTATTTCCAGTGCAGGCTAAAATCAATCAGGATCTGGTTTGTTTTATGCAGTAACTTCAATGTCTCAGGTTTAGCTGGTGGTTTTCCTGTCTGCACTCCTTGCTGCTGGGGAGGTTATGGATAGGAAGTGACAGCAATGTTTCATCTCACTGTCCAGACACTTGCACTCCCTTCACTGCCACCCTCTGCATGTCTCTGTCATACTTCTTGTCTGTGTGTGCAGCTTTTTGCAGTGTTTCAATACTCAGGTAAGTGGAGTGTTATTTTTTTCTTTTATAGGCTTATATTAATGGTTCAATAGTATGGAAGAGTGCAAGGCTCACTCTGTCTGTCGTTTACTTTCTTAGGATACTTTCTAGAGAGAGACAAGCTCCCTTTTTTGCACACTCAGGTTTCTGGATTGTGACACAAGCATTTAACTTTTCCATAGACTAGCCAACTTGTGATTCAGGGTGTCACATATGCTTTAAAGTCATTTCCCCAACTCTATTCTCACATCTTGTTGCCTGATCTATATATAATGCTCTCTTTTTATGCAATGGATTATCCATGTCATGTGGCTATTCCTCTTTGGGAACTTGATGCTAAAATCCATTTCCGCAACCTGATGGGTTTTACTCCTTGCTGTTTTACTTCTTTCTTCCTATACAACTCTGCCTAATTCACAGGCTTATCAATGAACACGAATTAAGTCTCCTTTTGGTTAGTCATCTTCTAACCTACCAAAGTGTTTGTCACAGGTTTCCATATTTTTATGGATGGTTTTTAGACCAGAAAAACACAGTGTACCTTGGAGTCATCGTCATCAAACTGGACAAACAATCAAAACCTGCTCAGCCCATCTCTCCAGGGCCAATGAAGGATGTGTGCATTGCATGTCTAGTGTTTTGCCTAGGTCAGTCTTAAATACACAATCAAACTTCAGTTCCTTCCCTAAGGAGACTACTTTTCAGCTTTGTAATATTTTGCCCCTTGGAATTTCAGCTTCATGTTACTGGTCTTAATTTCATTTAACTTTTTCCATATGCCTTCACATTATTAGCTACCCTCTCTTTTCTTTTTTTTCTTTTTTTTTTTTTTTTTTTGGTCATTCACACCTTTCAATTATATGCACCTTGTTTTCATGTCTTTGTCCTCATCTGATAGTCACTGGCATGTAACCAGGCTATTGCAGATGTAGCTCTTAATTTCTTTCCCTAATAGCTGTCTTTCCATCACGCTGGTTGCTTATGAGGTTCTTCTCTGAACTGTCTCCTATCACTCTGATGAGGAGGTGCCCAGAAACAAATGTCACATTCCAGGTGCTTTCACCTCAGAGCAGACAGAGAGATTATTGCTGTATCTTGCTGTTATGTGATGTGATTACTTAGCTTTTAATGGTGATGATTTGTCTTGACTTTTGTCTGTGTGTTCAGTCTAGACTGTGGCCATTGTCTGTGGTTCTTTAAAAGATTCTCTTTAGAAGCCTCCAGGCCTGTTCCATTGATCTCAATTGTTCATTTTCCATACAGGCTCCTTCAGCCCCTTTCCTCCCTCTTTTTCCTCAAGTGTAGCTGTCACAAAGCTCAGTATAATCCTCTCAGGGTTGGTGTGTTTCAAATATTCAGTTAACAGTTCAGCTTTACCTGCTTCTGGAGCCAATTCTGTGGGGCCAGGATTTTTGAGGGTACTGGCTCCATTGTGTAGGAAATATTGGCACTCACCTTTAGCTAGTTAAGCCTATCCAAGCCTTCTATGAAAATTTTCATGCCAGTAATAAATCTTCATGAGACTAGGTTTTAAAGTAACATGTGCATTCAGTGTGGGCACTTCCCAGTCTTTGGGTGACAAGCCTAAATATTTCACTTTTGATGTTTATCTTTACAACTATATAGAAAGAACCAAAGAGAAATGCCATGTTGAGATATTCTGGAATTTTTGAAGGTGTTTGTATTGCAGTACAAATTTTGCTTTGGCACTTCCTGTTAAAAGAACGGATGTCAGGTTAAAGTAAACAAATAATCTGAGCAGCTTCTTAAAATGCATGAAAATGTAAAAGGCAAGGCTTCATTTCTCTCCAATACTGTCCACCAGGTAAACCTACTTTACCCACCTGTCAGTAGCATATTTTGATCCCTGTTATGCTTACAAGTGTGGGGGTGGTTTTTTGTTATCATGTTTCTCATTCCTTAAATATTTACTCTTGAGATGCATATATGCAGATATAAAAAAAATAGCTTTTGCATTTTCATATGCCCAGAGTGCTTTGGGTTCTTGTTTAGCTCTGGAATCCCTGGGTAGCGGCACTATATGTGACCTTTGTGCTCACTGCAGTGTCCTGAGCTCTGTGCTAATTGTAGCTTGGTATTGAAAAGACAGAATGTATGTCCTTGCTAGTAAAGCCTGTCATGATAAGATAAGAAAAAGATGCATACCTCTCCACTGTCTGCTAACTTTGATAGTGCAAGATAAGAAAAATACACAAAATACAGTGGAAGGCACCATGAGCTTCAAACAATCTGCTATAAATATATTTGTGTTGAAATGCATATTGAGTTCTCTCTGTCCTACATGGCTGTGCTAGTCCATTTGGCCTAGTAACACATCACTGCTTATAGGTTTGGTAGATATATTCCAAATCAGTAAATTGATTTGGGCAGTTCTGTTTCTTGAATTCTTTCTTAACTCTTACTAGAGACAGAAGTTGCAACAGACATTGATGAACATATTTGATTCTGCAGGTCTGACTCGTGCCATATTGGGGAAGGTTGTGTCAAAGTTGTATCAAAGTTATATCAAATCAGGTTGTTTTGTTTTTATAATCCTTTTCATTTTAGTGTTCTTATTTTGTATCTTGCTTGCTTGCTTTCTAATACCTAGCACTCCATCAAGCCTATTGCACCATATCTACTATTAAAAAACACAAAATTTTTAGAAAGCCAGGCCTATTTCAAACACAAGCAAAACAGATGCCTAAGGTTGTGGATTGGTGGAACAGAGATATCAAATGGTTGATCCCCAAAGTCTTAGAGTGATGTGGTTTCTTGCCTGAACTGCTGTGTCAAGAGTCTGTGCAAATAGACAACTCTCCAAGTAATGTAACTTCTCATCTCTCTTCCCATCAGGCCAGAAGTGTGGTGCTGCCTGGCAGGGAATGGGCACATGTACACAACATTGCAAGGCTGCAGCCACCAGGGCTCTCTGTCACCATTTACATGATTATGTTTGCATGGGCAACTTCTGTGCCCATTTGTCTGGGAAGCTTTACACTTCCTTTGGGAATAAAATGCAAAAAGGGACTTTATTTGTTCTCTTTCTGTGATTTGAGGAGATGGTTGAGTTGCAGAATTTCTTTTTCAAATGTTCCCCAAATCTTCAGATTCCTTTTTTTCTATCCTGCCATTTAATAGTTTCTACATAAAAAAGTGTTTGCTCAACATCCATGAATTAAGATGCATGGGAAGTTGATCTATTATTATCTTGATTGGTCTTACAGAGAAGCTGAAGCACAGAGCACTGAAATATCTTTTTCAAGGCCAAGCATAAAATCCCCAGAAGAGGTGTAAGTAGGACCCAGATTTTCTGATTCCTAATGCTATTCTTTAAAATAAATGTAATTCCTATTTGACTTGTGAGGATGTTCTTTGATAGTAATGGCCACCAGATTCATCTTTATAAAATTTTTATTTTACTTTTTGATCTTGCATTCTATTATTATTATTAGTGTTAGTATTAGTATTAGTATTAGTATTAGTATTATTTATTGACAGCTCTAAACAATTTATATTTTCATTTTGGCAGTCACAAGTTTTTCATCAAGTTGGTGGAACTGTCACTTACTAAACTTCTTCATAGCATCAAAATTTATTTGATTGAGTTGAGGCTGCTTTGACTCTTCTTTTTTAACTTTATTTTTTTCTCTTTTAATAAAGGAAAATCAAACTGATATGTTCCACATTTACACCTATACCTTCTTTTACTTGGTATGATTGATGGCTCTGTTCCTTACTACTCCTTTTCTATTATCACGTGTATCCATTTGCAGTAAAACACCCATCTATCTTCACTGTTGTATTTTCACACTGCAGTCAAAAACCTCATTGCCTCTCAGCCACCAATTGCAAACCCTTTTCTTTTCCATTCTTTCCTGGAGATTTGTGTGGCAGCTCAGTCCTGCTGCAGACTAAAACCTTTGCCTCTTTTTTCCTTACTCATGCTATGAAATCATAGCTGTCTGTGATATCACAGTGGGCTGCCCTGGGAAGTCTTGTGATATCTGAAGGAGAGGATTATAGCTAGGTTAACAAAGCAGTGCCAGGACTGGAATGATAAAGGTGTTTATCATACCATAAAGCATCTTGGTAATTAGAAATTTAAGCACAGGCGTTTCCTGTTTTTTTGAGGGAGAGCTGGAATTTTATCTGCTTTTCTCTCATGCTTCATCAAGGAAGTTCACATTTATAAAGCAAGAGGAATTGAAGCTGCACTTTGTTTTTCTCACTGTAAGAGGGAAGGGAAAAATGTGCAGGCAGGCTAAGTCTATAACATTGATTTGTAACCAACAAAGGAAATGTCTACTTATGAGACACAAATCAATGTAACCAGACTTTGAAAGTGCAAACAGAGATGTGAGAAAATTATTTGATCATTAGTCTTCCTTTTGAAAAGACAGAGGGCCAAATTCTGCTCTCATTTATGAGGATGTAACTTCCATGAAAACCAGAGAAGACTTGCCAATGTAATTATGAACAAAATTTTATATGGTGTCCTGATGGATGGAGGTGTAAGGCATTAGAGTCAGGAAGGGGGCTAGGCAGGAAAGGAAAAATGCTGTAGTAAAGAGGATATGAACCAGGTTTTGCTGTTAATGAACTGTAGACACAGAAAACATATTGATGTTCCCTCCCATGCAGAGGTGACTTGTATGAACTGTGCTCCTCCTTAATTCAGCTGAAATCTTAAAACAGTTTTCATTAACCTGAGAATTTGTTGCCACAGGCTAAGATATTTTCTTGGAGACAGACTTGTCTCCTGAGAATTATCTAATCTTGAAGATTCTAGACTACAGGGTTCATTATCTAAGAAAACCCTATATTAACAATAAAACCACTGTATTTTGAAGATAGGAAGAAAATTTGGTGGTCTAACTCCTTTTGGTCCATGAAAAGCAACAGATACTGATTTGGAAATGAACCCCTTTATTTTTCCATGGTTAGTCTTTACAGAGACAATGTCCTTCCCAGGTGGGGGATTTTGTCTCCTCTGGAGTTGTTTGCACCCCCAGATTTACCCCCAGATTTAGAACTCCTCTGGAGTTGTTTCCATGCAAAATCAGTTTCTGAAGCTGTAAGTTGATTGCATAGTGTATCTCAGTCATAATAAAACCGTATCAAGACAACTGTAGCTGTGTAACAGAAAATGTTGATCTAGGATAAATTAACACACCAATGTGAATGTTTTCAGAACAAATGGATCATTTTTTTATGTGGCAGATCAGGTGTCACCTGTCTGCACCACTGTGATTTCAGGCTAGATTAGGTATCATCTGCTCTTTTGCACACAAACTCCTGCTAATTTAACAGTAATGGGATCGTGTGCCCGTGCCCAAACCAGGTCAGTTCTACACTGACGACTGAGTCTGTTCATTGGTGAGAAAACTCATCTCGACTTCAGCTTCAGAAACACCCCCAAGTGGAGGCAAACTACTCCTTTAGCTGCACTCCCTGCTTCAGTCAAGGCTACAGCCCTCTTCAGCAGTTCCCTGCATTTGCACAGGTACCAGGATTCCCCCATATGTCTCCATCCAATTCCATTAGTGCAGTCACTGGAAAGAGAAACGCCAACACATACATACATGCACAGTTTTAAAGGCTTGGGATTCATTTGGAGAGGTAGATATTTTTATTCTGGTTAAACTGCTCTTAATTCCTGGAGATTTTGTTTTATTTATGCCACAATACAAGATTAAATCAGGCCGTGGCTTCCCAACAGACAGACAAAGCGAGTCTAAACAAATTATATTTTTGAATGCTTTTGGGATAAGAATAATTTTGAATCTAAAATTCATTAAAGGGACAATAAATAACAACAAAAAGCTTACATTCATTACAAGTTAAACTCCCCTTTAAAGAAAGAGGCGCAACAAGTTCCATCGTTTTACTTTGTAAACCAAAAAATGTCTGCTTATTGATTTTTCAGAACTATTCTTGGCCTTTTGAGATGGAGGCAAAACTCTCCCTGACTCTTGCCCCCAACTCTCACATGTAGTGAATATTTCCCCTTGAGTGTTCTTTGTGTCATGGTATCTTGAAATAAGTGTCTTTCTGTCAGGAGTTGCTCTTATATAATACATATTGTCATCTGGAGTGGGGCACAGTTGTGCATATTTAGCTGGTTTGCTTTGTAATGCGTCATTACAAGTGACCGAAAACATGGTACAGGAAGTTGTTTGTGTGCTTTTTTCATTGCTTATGCAACTCCCAAGCAGAAAATGTTCTTGAGAGCAGATGGTACAGAAAAGTCAATTGCAAGTTCCATTTTCCAGATGCATAGATGTTTCATGACTTCTTGAAGCCAGTTCAGATGGCTTTGGAAACTTGAGTATAACTTTTGTTTAACCCTTTACTGGGTCACCAGTTAAATTGTTTCCTACAGGCGTTTCAGTCCTAATAAAAATAGCCTGACTGCACAAGATCCATTGTGTTCTGCGACACTTAGCTGGAATCTGGGACATAGTGTTATAATCAGCAATTAAAATATTAATACTGCTCTTCTAGCAAGAATGCTGCAAGTTCAGCAACTGGTGCATGTTCTATGGTTTCCATTCATTTCTCTCTTTCAACTTTCCAAAGAATACACTGTAACACAGAGGGGCCAATATCTGAATTTCTTACTGCTTGACAAAGGGATTACTAGAGAGTGAAGGCAAATTAATTTGACTTCCTACAGAGAAGGTAAGAACTTCTTACCCTCGGGCAGTAACACAGTCAGCTCATGACTGCATGGTACTGATAAACTACAGTTTACAACTCAGTAGGTTTCTTGTTTGATTTGGTTTTTTTCACTTGCTTGGGTCTTTGGACTTTTCACTGTAGTCTTATTACTGCTGAACTGTAGGCTTTTATTTGATAACAAATAAAAGTATCGGTCCAATTTTTTTCCCCGTTGCACCCACAGAAATCAGTGGGAGATCATATGAGTATGTATTGTAGACTAACTTAGTGGGAGGACATCCATGAAAGTCGGTCTGCAATTGTTGAACAGATCAGTCACTCTGTGAGTTCAAACACAGTCTAGGTTTAGTTCATGTCTGACTCTACTATAAGGTGATCTGTAGATCCAGGGATTCATAAGAAGTAAGATACTTGATCCCATAATAACAATACCAAATTGTTGGTTGTTGTCCATAGATCCCACGAAAACAGAAAGTTGAATTTTTCCAAAGATACTGCCTGGCACACAGTATGGCATGTCTTAGTCAGAGGTAGGCACAGAAACAGTGTCTGAACACCTGATCCACTAAGTTTTGATGTTTTCAAGTACTCTCAATAAACTTTCAAGAAAGATTACCTGAGCTAAAAAAGTTAATAGATTTAGAAATAAAAGCTGAAGGAGGATGTTTTTATTATGTCACTACCTAAGTTTTTAGCTGTTTCTTCACATATATGTTCTATTCATGCAGTGGGAAAAGATGAACCTAAACTGAACTCTCAGAGCTGAACAAATTCAGAAGTGAAACTGACTTTCCAAATCCCTGGCTCCAAGACATCTCTTAATATGAGAGAATACAGAGGTCTGGGATGACTGAAATCTGGCTCTTATGTTGGTAATAGCATATAATTCAAGTTTACATGCCCAGAAATGGTGATTGATGATAAGAGAGGTCAGAAGGTACTGATTTCTTTGGCAAACCTTGTGAAATAGTCTAGAACCACTCCACGTGCAAACAGGCTCCCGAGGGAAGTGGTCCCGACATCGATCCTGTCAGAGTTCAGGAAGTGTCTGGACAGGCTCAGTTGTATGATTTAGTTCTAGGTAGTCATGCAAGGATGACTTCCTACTGAATGAAAGTTCAGAATTTTGTGACACCAGAGTAATCATCAGAAACTCCTTCCTTCTATAGACCACTTGTGGATTACAAAACGAATATTTTCAATTAATGGAGAAGTTTCATCTGAAGATCTCATCATTGATTTGCAGCATTATCTATTAGTCATGCAGTAATGAGGGAGTTGCATATTGTCATTTACTTTTCCAAGGGGGAAACTGAGAGGTATAAAAACAAGGGTTTGTCAGAACTATGAGAAGTACTTTATTAAAATGTGGGCCTTCCCTAAGAGACAGAAGGAGTTAACACCTAGAAAAACTCAAGCTTTCAGGACAGGATCCAACCATAGCCTTCACCATTCAATGTTCTCTCAAAACCAAACAGAGCTGTTGGGGTTTTTTCCACTCCTTCTTGCTCCTTGGACTGAGAAGCAAATTGCACACACCAGACTGGCTTCTCAAGGCAATAAGTGAAAATGGCATTTTAAAATAATGGTTGCCATGTCCTGAAGCTCAGAACTGTCATACTGCATGTGAAAAGCTCACTCCTTCCCAGAAACGAGGTGTAGAAAGTACTAGGAATATGTGTGTGTTTGCATGCATGTGAATGTGTCTGGGTCTGGGACACAGAATCCCTACCTGGGAATGGCTTACTGTTATTAGACATGCAGTTACCAGGGGTTATGTAAGACAATTGGAGATCTGTGTTTTAACAGAGACGTGATTCATGCTACTTGTAGTAACAGTAGCCACCTCCAAAGGAGACAGAAAGCAGACACAGACAAAAGGCTGAAGAAATCAATGTTGGCTGAACACAGCCATCCTCCTGATACCTTCTGCTTGCAAACAGGCTTCAGGTTATCAGCTGTGGAGGTTGGTGCTAATTCCAAAGAGTTCTGGAGTTACTGAGCCAGTGCATCTGTATTGGTGGTGTTTGCAGGGCGTCGTTGAGGCTGCAGGAGCTGTGAGGGGTGACAGCATTGGGCAGACTTTGCCATGTTCCCAGCAAAGTCTCTGGTGTTCTGCAGGAGGCTGAGGGAGCTGTGAGCAGAACTAGCACTCCTACTCTATTTTCTCAGTTACTCCTGCTGGGAAAGACTGGAACCAAAACAACTTTTGGCTCCTCTGCAGTTAACACTTCTACAGACATTTTTATAGTAATGTGGAGGGAAAGTTGAGACCTGGAGTAGCTTTGAACTTCTGCCAGTGCTCTTCATTAGAGCAAATTGTGAAATCTGATTGAACTAGAATAGCTCTAAGCTCCCCTACAGCTAAGATCCCTGATCCATCTCCTATGGTACTTCTTGCTGGTTGTGGCAGAAATCAGAATATCTGCAAGTGCTGATAATTTTGTTCATCTGGGCCATTTCTGTCACAAAATAGCAGGAGTAAGGTAGCTGCCAGATTGTCTACATTCAAAAACTCAAATCACCTCCTCACAGAATTTCTTTCCTGATAAGAAAAAATGTTGAGTTCAGACACTGGTGGGGTGCTTATTTACAGTGTCACTTTCCAAAATAAAAGGTGGGGAAGTTGCTATCAGGTCCCCTCAAGTCACTGCCATTCCCTACCATGCCTCCTCTTGGAAGATTGTGGATCTCCTGTAAAATTTCATTTCAGCATCATCTAAACCATTCTGCATAGTAACTTCTGCTGTCAAGGAAGAAGATGCTGAAGATTTGCAAATGGTCTTTTTAGCACTCAGGAGACAGCCCTCCTACGTTAGCAGAACTTATCCAACAACAGAGCCAACTGCCTTCAGTTTCATTCAAAAAAGTTTTGAAATGACCAGAGAAGAGGCCTTTAAGAGCCACAGAAGAGAGCTGAATACTGAATTACAATAAATCCCAAGAGTATCATTTGCTAATACTGAAGTAAGAATAACAATTACTGCTGTGTTATTTTCCTTAATGCATCATGCTGCATATACTGCACAAAAATCACTTCAGCTGCTATTAATGTTAGTAATCATTCTCCATCAGCCACACCACGTACAGTTTTAAGAGAATAGTGAAAAATAACTCAGAGTGCCTTAAAAATGGCATTGTAGTCATATCCTGACTGTGTTTTCCTGGCACAGGGTGTTTAAAACCCAGATCTGAATAACGCAGCTGGCACTGACATCTCTACATTTCAGGCACACTTAAGAAAAATCCTGGTTTGATGCAGATGATACATAACTTTAAAAAGCAAATAATTATCACAAATATACATCACACCTCAGGACACACTGCTGTCAGTGACTTGACATTTCAAATGATGAGTTTCACAAATGTGCATAACCATCAGATTTGATTGAACAATGTTTTAGAATAATTCACATGCTCATCTAGGACTTTTTTCATTGTGCTTTGGCACTGAAGCATGAAACAGGAAATCTACAGTGGTTTTCTCTTTGCTTGTGAGGAAGCAAGGGCTTTGATCAGTTCTACATACTCCAAGACTGTAGTCAGTTATTCCTCAATGGATAATGAAACTAAAGCCCAGGGTGACTTGGTTTCTCTGTGGATCTCATGTGATATTTTATATATACTTTTTGACATAAATCAAACAAGCTTTCATTTGTACAGTTTGAGGCCAGAGGCAGCAAACACACAGGAAGAATGGTACAGGAAAACACATTCGTGGTGCTTTTTACCTAGTTTTTTCACTGTGCTGGTTACCAACTCTTTAATGAATGACTGGCAAGGGAAATCTTCAGAGATGGAGACAGTCATCCAAAACAACAAAAAAAATTTAAATAATTTTATTTTTTTCATAACTGACAGTAACACAGTTATTTAGCTCAGCATTCGGGCAGTGGTGGTAAAATTGCTAAAACTTATGGAAAAGATTCCTTGTCTCAGACTTTGCCCATCAGAATCCATGCAAATGTGATTTTTAATATAAATCTTCCTCTAGTAAAGACAGATAAAATTGTGCAAGCATTTTCATCTCCTTATAAAACAAGTCACATAATAAAAGCTCAGGGAGAGGAAGGAATTCTATCAATAAAATGCTAAGGTTTTTTTTGGGGGAAGGAGGATGTTCAGTTTTTCCATTTATCTGTTTGATAACCTGGCTCTTGGTGCTTGAGAAAACCAGATGTGTCAGTGAAACTTTTATTTCTTAGTTTACCTTGAAGGAGATAGTCCTGTGACAAAGAGATCATATCTATTGAAATTTATAGCTGAAATTTATTCCACTGTCCTACATGGAATTCTACCTTTAATTAATGTAAACAGTATCTCATAGTTTCCATAAGCAACAAGCCATGAAAAAAAGAGTATTTAATTACTTTTATCATTTACCATTTTGTATCATGTTCCATATTCATGAAAGGGTACTTCCAACTTGTGATGGAGATCATCTTTCAGCATAAGAACCACAAGCTTGGTGGCCAGACATTGATGCATCAAGTGCTGTACCATTGTGACCAGGAAGGACGGGGGTATGACAGAACCAATGTCAATGGTGTAAATCTTGATTAAATTGTTATGTGTTGAGATTGCACAGTCCCTGCACTTCGGCGAAAGCACATTGTCTGTGTGAAAACCTGGTTACTGAAACAGGGAGATCTATTCTTTGAGGACATTCAGTACTTTCTGCAATTTGCCAGCATCTATGGCACTAAAGGGTTTCAGGGTTTATGCCAAAGTATTTTCAAGGACAGAATTTAATGAAACCAAAGGAACATGTAGGGGAGGAGGAAGAAACTCAGCTCATTTTCTTCGTATGCTTTCATTGTTTTTGTTCTTCGTGAAAAATAATGTCCTTTCAGATTTCGTTTGACATCTCCATGATGTTGAACAGATTCGGAGAAATCACCAATATTTTGACAGGGTTCCTTGGCAATGAAATGTTCATGAAGCTCATCTGTCATGAGCTAATCTGGCTCATCTAGCCAAAGCAGTAGCTTAGGCGGATATATTACTGTAACAATTTAATTTCTACACATTTTCTTCGTCTCTGGTGATTGCAGTGATGGCAATTCATATTTCAGTTTCAGAAATATTGGTATTAGTTGCAGCACAACTATACCTTTAGTTTTGTGAGAATCTTGTTTAAGGTAGCAAGGCGGTGTCATGTTGTCCAAGTGCCACCTTCTTGTCAACAAGACAATATTCTGATTGCACTGGCCATCCTGAGTGTTCATGGCTTCAAAACCTGAACCTCTTATTTGTTCTTCCACAAACCTTTTAAATTTCATGCCATAATGCTGATGCCTTGTAACCTACAGCATCAGCACATAAATGCCTGAGGCTGTTTATACCCTCAAACTGCTTCTATTAATACTAAGTATCTGTAGAAAAGTAGCACTCAAGATTCAACAACGCTCACAGTATACAAGCACTACCCACAAATCAGTATGTTCCAGGAAAGGTTATGTAGGTGCAGTTCCACTGAGCACAGATTATTTACTCCATATTCCACACCAACATCAATAAAATCAGGACTTTATCTGTTTGACTCAGTCACACCCCACTTTAAAGAACTGCTGTGAAAATTATGTAGGTAAAACTGTGAAGGCTACATAGTAGGAATATACAAAATTCCATGTTTTATACCCAGCAATATTTTGCAAGAATAAGATAATTTTTCAGTAATAAACATGTATATAACTCTACATACATGCATAAATATATGGTTACTTATATGTATATATCTATGTATGTGTACAACACTGTTTCTTCTTGTGAAAAGTAGTCTGACACACTGCCATGGTTCAATCTGGCATCACAGATTTTTGTATTCTTTTAAACCATTAGCTGAATGTTACATTAGGGCTTTTGGTGACCTCCTCTGATTAGGCCTACCAATTACTGACATTTAGTTTCCTTTTCCAAGTAGCAGTTATCTTAATTTAAAATCAGGTGTGCAAAGTCCAGTTGCTTGACATTGCCAAGCATGGTTTTATCCTGCTCTGCCCCTGTGAGGAGCAGCCAAGAGAGCGGCGCACATTCTGCTTGGGCACCTGCCACACCTGCAGGCGTGGAATTTATTCACCCAACACACTGAGCATGATGAGATCTTCATTAGTTGAAAATAGGCAGCACTCAGAGTTAGATCTTAAATGAGAGAGAATGTTCTGGGCTGAGGCCACTGCCCCATGTAAGAAGGGATTCAGCATGGGAAGTAGAAAGTCAGAAGGAGAAGAGTCATCCTTTTTGACCGGAACTCTTAGGCATGGTTAGCTGTTACACTGAGAGTACTGCTTGCAAATAGAAAGAAATGCCAGAAGAATCAACAGACAAAAGTGAGACCTCGAAAATGCCTATTCCACGTGCCAAAAATCAAACTTAAGAATTGCAGCTTAAGAGCAGTGAAATTCTATACTATCAGAAAAAAGGCATTGAAAGAAGGGAAAAAGAAACACATGCAGACAAGTAATAGAGGGCCTATGAGATAAAAAGTGGAAACATAATGTAGACACTCCTACAAAGTATATTGTTACTCTGGATTTCAGTAAATGCCTCTGGGATTTCAGGGAGAGATTTTTTTCTCGAGTGCTATTGCAAACACGTCCTTGTGGGAAATTGGCCTTTACCAGGCTAGAGCAGTCCAGCCTCTTTAAACAGTCTTTCTGTGAATATCTAATCCATTAACAAATTAATTTCTGATTTTTAGGCCAACTGATAGTGGACATACAGCATTCCCAGTAGAATACAGAAATGAGCCATTTGCTCTTGGAAATGAAGATTTGACTACTGTGAAAATCCATGCTTATGGCCTTCTCATAACATGTCCTGTGTTGCTAAATTTTTGTCAGCTTTTTTGCACAAGTTCTGGCCTCTGCTGGAACAGTGGCTTTTATATATCAGTCTGTCTTGATCTCTAGGACATAGGGGGTGGATATCTACCTATAGGTAGCCAATGGCCTAACCTTGTTCATACAATGTAAATTACATAGTCAGTCTTAGTCAAAGACAATGTCCTTTCTCCTTACAGAGAAACAGTAAAATATGTTTGGAATAACCCACTTCATGCAGGAAGTTGATTCTTGAATCCTGTTTGTTGATGGCTAACACTGCTGTTCTCATGTCATCCTTCATGTGGCTTTAAGAATTTAATCCAAAATGCTAGTCCCAGAGAGAAAAACCAAAAATAATTGAATTTAGCCTAGACAGCCCAGTCTGAAAATATATCATGACTGTGAAAGCATCAATTAAAACTCAACCCACCTGACTCAAGAGAGCTGTACAATATGTGGATTAAAATCAGACATGCTGACTTCTGAGGCACTAGTGGGTTACTTTCCATTGCCTCATGATAGACAGCACTGTTCCAGCACAGCAAATAAGAGTAATCAGAAATATGCTCACAAGAAGCTCATCTTTTAATTTTTTCATTACTAGGGATCAGAGGAAAGGCAGAAGGAAGCATTCTGAGGATATAAGGGAAAAGACTATTGCAGGAATAAAATAAATAGCAATTAACTAAAAACTTGAGTCTGCTTGATCGGGAATCACTAAAAATAAGTAACAAAAGATTGTGGTATGAGGTCTCAAGCAAAGAGAAGGAGCTATTTTGCTGATTGTTCCTTGCTGGTCAGACATGGGAGTGCCCCTTAGAAGCAGGGAATACTGAATGTGTTTGATGGTGTCTCTAAGCAGACAGAAGTACATCCAGGGGGAGAGACAGAAATATCCTGCAGGGAACTAATCTAGAAAAAGCCAGTTTCAGGACCACGCAACAGCAGTAAGTTGATGTTTATAATATTTAAGTCATCTGTAAAGGAAATATGATGATGTGTTGTGTAAAGAGCAGAGTCAGGCCAGTGCTTGCTTCTGTGTGTTTTAGGTAATACAATATGACAGACCACATCAGATCAATGGTGCTGATTAATGAACAGCCCTGGAAAGGTAGCTAACAAGAGATGAAAGGGTCAAGACACAAATTTCAGGAGGGAGAAGGAGGATCAGTGCCTCAGAATATAGAGTTATGGTCCAGGAGCCTATTAATCATCAGCATTATTATGGAAAGCACCACATTTTCTCCTGTCTTTGTGCCCACTGCAATTGCACTGAAGTCAGTATAAAACTGACCTAAAGTGTACATCTTAAATCACAATCTGTAGTACATCACCACTCTCATAAAATGGACTTTCCTTAATAAAAACACTGATACAATTAATGTTCCTCACGCCCTCTAAATTACCAGATAAAACTTGGAAAGAGCAAGGTGGAATAAAAGTGAGCATATATAAAATGCCCAAGTTACTATCATTAGTGGGAATATTTAAGTAATAAAGTCTGCATTTCTGGAATGCACTCATGCAGAAAATTTATCCTCCAAAATCTTAATTAAGCACACAGTACCCCATGGAACAGAAATACAATGCTTTCCTTTTCTGGATAGAAGAGCCCAGGTAGACAGGGGAGAAGTTACTTAATTCAATGTCACACATCCCATTCCTTTGTTGTCCTGCTTGTCTCTCTTTTTGCCAAATCTTCTTATGGTCAAAGATCCTTTTCCTCTAATTTTTCCAAAGTTTAATTAAGTCTTTTACAAAAATTTGGGGTATTTCATTCTCTGTTGTAATCCCAGTGTCTTAAGAAGTACCATCAGCTTTGTTGATTTTATGTACTTTAAAAATGCCTAACAACTGCTGAGGATCTCAGTGCTTTATGCTCATCACACTGGAGGAAAGAGAGATATCTTCCCAGGCCATAGCAAAAAACATGGAGAAAAATGAAGATATTTTAAGTATTGCCTTTCACAGAGATTTTTGAGCCCAGATTTTGTAGAAGACTTCCAACAGCCCATCTCTAACAACTTGTCTGCCTGACCCTTGATGTGAAGCCAGATTGAGTGCTAGGCAGTGCTACAAGAGAGAGCCACTTGGATTGGGATCCCAGAGACTGGAAGAGCAATAATGACACAAAAAGAGAGGTGACAAAATATGCAGGATTAGTACATGCAGTTCTTAGGCTTCTCTTGTGTGAAATTAGGAGTTCTGCTGAAGTAAAGACTAAAGACCTGATCCTGTGATTTTTCTGCTTCTAGTACAAGTTAAAAATGCACGTTATCTGAAGTACTAGGCAGTCTTTAAGGCACATGGGATTGATTTATGCCTTAAAAAGGGGAGCAATAGCCTGATAAAAGACAGGCTGATGTGTGCAAAGTGGATATAAGAAGCAAGGTCAGCATTAACAGAACTGGTGGGCCGTATATGGAGGTGGGAAGCAGAGCTTGAAAGTAAGCCATGCTGAATATTAGCAAGGACTTAAATCTACAGAATCCTTGGGTGTTACTGCACTTTTGAAATTCAATCCTTGGTTCTGGTCAAAAGTGTCACTATTATATGTAATTCTTTCAAACTAACCTGATGCATGTGGTTCCTCTCCCAAGCTCTGGTGAAACTCAGAGGTTCAGGCTAAATTGTAGATTTTTTGTGTATGTTTGAATTTACTTAATTTGCAATTCAAAGCAGACTCCAAGAGGGGAGAATCTAAAAAAACTGGAATCAAAGACAACGTTTACTCGACCCACTGTGAAATGTAGCTGCCAGGTTTCATGTAGCCTGTTGAAATCAGAATTTCGTATGTGTCCCAGTCACTAAGAAACATCATCATTACAAAATGTGCGAATTGAACATAAAACTGAATGCATATTTTGTGAAGTACATTATTACAGTGTCATCTAAATCCTTCATTGTGTCTGTTGGTACTCACTGGAGTGTTCCTGCTGCACGAGCATGAGGTTTTTTTGTGTTGCATTTTCAGCCATAAATTCCAACTTGCACATTAGCTACCTGTGAAATAACAATTACATCTCTTACCATTTTTCATTCGTCTTCTTGATTTCTTTCATAAAACAAATATTTGCTTTATTGGTCTGCTCACAGTAGGCAAGATCATTTTTTCATGGAACTGGCACCAGGGGCCTTGCTGTGGACAGGACTGAATATGCTGGTGTCTCAAGAATTCTTTGCATAGAGAAGTGAGCAGGGTTTAATTCTGACCCTGGATGTCAACTTCAGACATACTCCCAACATACCCACAGTGAGCCACCAAAGGATAATAAGAAGCTAGCAAAGGAGGAGTTCTCTTAGTCTAGAGAAGGATTCAAGTCCCCCCAAAATGTAAATATTCTCAAAAAACATAGATCTGGATGGTGAAATCACCATTTAATAAATATTAGAGATGAGGTTTTTCTGTGGATCCTTTCCATCTCAGTCCATTGGTTCCAGCTGTCTCTTTAGCTCAGAAGATTTCAGAGATAAAACTGCTGCTGAACTAAACCTTTGCAGCAAGGCTGGCAATAAGTTACTTCCCTGGTGTCGCTGCAGTAGACCAGGTGGCTGATGAGGGAAAACTGGAGTTGCTGCTTTGATAAGAGCCATGCTTTTTGTGATGTAAAGACTGCAAAAGAAGGAGGATTTTTTCCTTCCCTTTCGTGCCTTTCAGTCCTGAGGAAGTGTTTGTTGCTGCTCGGAACAGGACTGGCCTTGTTGTTCTGATGAGATGCACTTGAGTGCCAAGTTTGTGCTAGCTCTCCATCAGCGCTCCGTGCTCATGCCATTGCAGTGAGTGACTTCTCAGAAGCAATCCTGCTGATGGCACTTTGGTGGCTAATGCTCCCTCTCCTCCTTGCCTCACCAGATTAGGTCGCATGGGCAGACTGGGGTAACTGGGGACTGACTCTGTGGTCGTTTGCAGCCTGGGTGGAGGGGTTGAAGCAGGAATTCAGCACTACCAGGCTGCAGCCAGCTGTACTCACAGCACAGAATGCCAGTTAGAGTTGTAGCAAGTTTTCTTGCTCTCAGTAAATAATTATTATTTCCCCCTGACCTTTCCTTTTGATTCTTCCTGGTACAGACACAGCCTCTCTCTGTTCCCTGCCCCAATGAACGTCTGCACTAGGTCCAAGGCTTGGAGTAATTTACCTGAAGAGTGATACCATTTGGAAACCACTGTAAGTATATTTTATCTCTTATAAAAGACTTCTTGTTCAGCAAAAAAAAAAAAGACATCTTACAAAAACAAAAACAAACTGCAGCACCTGTGAGCCTTACTGATGAGGGTAAACTAAGTTTTGCTTTTGAAATTTGCAAGGAAATATGTGGGCAAAAAGTATGTCAGTAAAAACCTGTTAAATATTTAAGTCATAGCCTCACAGCATAGTTCAGCAATGGCTGGTTTGATCTGCTTGTATCTTTTACTTTGGCAGGTTCTCCCTACTTATTGCTCTAGTTTGTGCTGTTCTAGTTGGCTCATCCATGTTTGTCTTTGCAGTGTTTATCTTCTTTTTTATTCTTATCACTTTTTAATGAGACACCTTTCCTCTTGTTGGTGTTTCAGGCAATACAGATGGAATCTACTACAACTTCTTTAAGGTTTACACTGTTCTTTCTGGGTCTTGAGACATTTGTGACTTAAGGCCATTATGCTTTGGTAGATTTGGCTGGATTACATAGGTAATGTTGCCTGAGAGAATTCTGACATTGCATTGTGGTTTTATTGTGCTCTGAAATGACCATTTGTAGGGTATTTGTACTTTCCCCCCATAAATATAATTGTTTTGAATTATTTTGATCAATTCTCAGTAATTGTCAGTATTGTCACAGTGTTAGCACAGCTGAGATGCTCTGATGTTACAAGTCAGGCAAGCTCTGTTGTCAGGAGCCAACTCTCATGAGAATTGTGGTTTAGATGGAATAAATGGACAAATTTTGGGTCATATAAACCCTACTTCAGGCTTGAAAAGAGCACAGCAAATTTCAATCTTACTTTAACTTAATCTCTGAGTTTAATTTAATTATGTTAATCAGTCTCCTGTAAGGGATTTTGGAGTTTATTTTACTTTTCTGTGTTGATTAAATTTTCCAGGCTTTTATTGCACTAGAACATTGGGTCTCTCTTGTCAGTTCTCCGTGCCTCCCATTCTTGCTTAGCAGTGTTCCATTGGGATTTCTCTTTCATATTACATTTTATGGCAATGTTTTCAGGAGTTTGTGTTTTCCATTGTATGACACAAACTTGCAATCAGAGATTTTAAACAAACTGCCAGTCATGTAGCTACAACAGCATGAAGATCAGTGTGGCTGCAAAATCATCAGAAAAGCTGTGTGAATATTCAGCCAGTCAGACTGCGCAGGACTTTTAACTACTGAAGCAACACTTCTGGCAGGAAAACTGTGATGGCTCAGGTGGTTTAACGTGAGCTTGTCTTGGGAAGCTTCAGCCTCAGCTTTGGCATTCAGTGTGTCCTGAATTTTGGGGTGAGGTCTCTGGGCAGATTTCAGCTGGGTTTTGTTGTTATTTCAGGCTGATTTTTTTATATTCAGTGATTGTACTCATCTCTCTCTCTTTACTTTGTCAGTTTCTAAATATGTATTGTCAATGTCATGTCTGGAAGAGACACAACACTGGCAGTGATAAGCACTGATATCAGGAGCTGTGTTAGTCGCACACAGGCAGAGGAAGAATGTGCAGCAGAACACTCAGGAAAAATACTGTGTAAAATCAGACGTGAACTATTTTCACACTCTTATTTTTAGGATCTGAATAGCTGGAGGTTTTGGGGTTTTGGTTTTTTGTTTTCAATTATATACAGCCTCTGTGAATTACTAAGGTTACAAACTAACTGTGCACCAGTGAGTTAAGTGCAGTGCTTGGACACTACAGGCATCTCTGACCTGAGGGCACTTTCTATAAAGGTGATGCTATAGCTGTGAGGAGACAAAATAATGCCTGGAACACAGGTGGGCAGACTCAGCCAGCAGCAGCAGTTAAACAACATCAGCAACCCTGTGGCATGTTCCCTCTGTGCTGTTTAATATGCAACGAACAAAGGTCTGGTTGGTGACCCAGCCCTCCCTGTATTCAGAAAACTGCCTCATTATTGTTCATTATGTAGTATTATTCTCATGCAGTCACATTATCATAGGTTCCCCTGAGAGCCAGGATGCTACTGTGGGCTCTGCACAGCTACACTGGTTCCTATACCTGAGCTAATTTGTTCAGTGCTAACCTGATGTCTCTTCAGGACAGAGAGCTATAACTAATGCTTGAACCTTCCCCTTGTAAGGGAAGGTTCAAGCATTAGTTATAGCTGCTGTGTGAGAAGTACAACCATACACTGTCTATTTTTGACAGGGACCTGGTTTGCTGGCCCCACTGTGAGAACGTGTTAACTCATCCAGGGGAAATTCATTCCAAACTCAAGTAATGGTTGCAAGGGAAGTACATGCAAAGAAATCAACTGTGGGGAGCAAGTGGAGGGTTGAGGGAGAAAAAGTTGTATGCAAGAGTGACAGCAAGAAAGGGGAAGTGTGACAGGGGTTTTAAAGGCATTCCAAAGCTCAGAGGTAGTAATTAGTTTCTAGATAGCTTTGAGGTTAGGACATCCAAAATATTACCCATTCTGCCTTCAAATGAAACAAAAATGAGCCAATTCTAGTTTACAGCCAGTGCCCAGATCATTGCAGCTGCTGCATCATTGTGAGTTGCCCACCATTTGAGATCTTGTATGATAGTGCAGTGTTAAGGTATATAGAAAGGAGCAAACGCCTCAGTGCAATGAGGATGCTGACAGAAAATAGAAATAAAATGATGGCACTGATTGTACATTTTGCTTTATACATGAGCTGACAAGTACTGATACACACTGTTTAATTCAGGGATGACAGTGGAAGCAGATAGCCTACTGTTAGGTATTGGAGAGCATACAATGAAGAAAGAAGATAATATATTTTAAGTGGTGTAAATTAACATAATGAAAAATAACATAATAAATATAAGGGAATGCTGAAAGTGAATACCAACAAAAGGAAATTACATGGACTTTATATAGGATAGAAAATGGAAGTGATAGAGTAGGTAGGATGTTTAGAAATAAACTGGATAAATCCCTTGTAAATCAGTAGCAAATATAAATTCTGCAGGGACCTTCTAGACTTCAAAGTCAGTATCTCTTCTATTCCCAACTTCTGGGATTCCATGCATCAAGTTCATGTACAAAATGGTCATCTCTTTGCTGTATTGCTGTTCTACCATTCTTCACAAGGAGCAAGGACGATGATAGCCCTCTGACAATGTTAAGAAGGAGTTCAGTATTGGAAAGGATTTGTAATGCACCTAAGGTATGTGTGGAGAAGGAGATAACCAGAGATCAGAACAGAGCCCCTTGCTCCAAGAGCACATTCCCAAGTCTTTTACATTCCAAACATGGCAATTATTGCCCTTACTAACAAGTAAATAACAGACAGCTCTTTCCCAAGATTAGCACATAGAGAAGAACATAGTCATAAGAACTAAAGCAGCAAGGTCGACTGACCCTTACTACTGAAATAATACATAGGATTGCCAATCAATGAAGTCCAGAGATGGGACATAAATAGCTGCAATTTGTGAAGGTTCCACAAACAATATTTATTACTTGTTTAATTCTTGTTCCTACCTTTGTTCTTACAGGGTTTTTGACATGGTTGTAACAATTCACAGTTTTCCAAAGTTAGGGTACCATTTTTACCTTCTGGAACATGGAGAGATATTAGAGAGCTTGCTGATAGAAATGTTCATAGAAGTAGTGTGCAATCAGAAAAAAAATTAGGTTGGAAGGGTTCTCTGGAGGTCTGTAGTCCAATTCCCTGCTCAGAGCAGAGCTGACTTCCAAGCTGGATTAGGTTATTCAGGGCCTTGTTCAATTAAGTTTGGAAAATCTCCAAGGATGGAGATGCCACAACCTGATTGAGTACTTAACAACTCTCCCTGTGATGACTTATAGCAATAAGATAGCAGAAGAAGTAGACTATGTAAGAGAATGTAAGAATATTTAATTAGAATATATAGGTGAAGATCATGGCAATAGGAGCTTTCTGTAGGAGTGATAACCTAGAACAAAAGAATAGCAATGCACTTAAAATAACATCAGGATTGCTGTGGCTTTGTTGGCAACAGTACCTGGACATTGCAGACTGGAGAACTTTGTTTGAGTTTCTTCACAGGTAGTTTTGATCACAGTGTTCCCAGGATTTTTCTTTTCGGAAAAGCTTTCTTTAGATCCTTAGCTGACTTTGCTGATTCCTCAGTTTCCCTCCTGTGGAAGCCTGCATTCCTTTCAGGTGGTAGTGACATGCAGCCCATGTCTGAACAGGGAGAGAAATGAACTGCTGTGGAGTCGTGTCATCTCCAGTGCCAGTTAGCACCACTGCTATATTCTTATCATCCAAGTGAGCAAAAGTCACCGAGCTGGAGGACTACAGTGTGGAAAAGTGATGACACAAGAGCATCTTATTACACAGTGTCAGCCTTAGGGAAGAAGTAGAATATATATGTGTTTGGATAGGAAGAAGCTGGGGATGTTTTGCACAGTCTCCTTGGAGTCACTACCTGTTGCTATAATATTTTTTAACCTGTCCCTCTAATGAGTTTTGAAGGCCTGGGAGGCACAGGCAGGATCAGATACACGATGAAACATCAGTCAGTGCTTGGTTTAACAACAGAACTATGGCTGTGCTAGTTGACTGACAAGTCTTGTTTACTCAGACTAAGCCCCGACTCTGCAAATAACAGCAGTCTCCTGCCCAGGGTGAGCAGCTTTGTGTGTGGATAGACCTTAAGTCAGAGGCTGTATTCCAAGCATGTAACTTGGACTAACTCTGAGCTGAAAACTCAACTTCCAGGTATAAGGAGCTTTATTACCCTGTGCATCCAGAGCCCAAGCCTATGCACAGCCTTAACTCCCTGGCCAAAAAGGTGTGCTATCTAAAAGCTGTTTGGGTAGCAGTGCTGTAAAACCCCACCGGTTTATGCACAGATTTCCTGCAGTCCCCAGTGCACGCAGGCTGCACATGGGAATATCCTAGGATCGGGAAATGAGATGTGTGAAGGTGTACCGGAGTTTGTTTGGATCATGCCACAAATCCATGCAGACTGTTACAAACAAAACATGGGCAGTCAATGTACTTTAAAATATATGGGCCCACGTACAAGCTCTGGTTTACAGCAGCAGTACCATCTGCCCATCCCGTGGCGTGGAGACTGTAGTCCCGGTAATCCAAGACGCAGCAGGGCTGCCAGAAGCTGCGGGGTGTGAGTTTGAGCCCTCGCTGGCCGTGGTTCACCTGCAGAGCTCAGCTCCCCAGCCGCACCCCGCAGCCCCGGCCGGCTGCCCCTCGGCCGGGCCAGGGCATCCCTGCCGCGCCCACCACCTCCTGGGAGGGGCCTTGCGGGACGAAGCGTGGGGAAAGACTTGTTGTCTATCTTTCTGGCCCGTTTAACTTATCCTTTTATTCTAATCGCAGTTTTTCTTCCCCGCTCTGCTCCTCGGGCCGGGCCGGGCCGGGCCCGGCCGTGCGGGTGCTGCCTCCCGGCGGCGGCCGCAGGCAGTGGCGGCGGGTCGGGCCCTGCCCCCGGCCGGGCGTGCCGCCCTTATATAAGGCCTTTATGTAAGCGGCTGGCCCGCTCTGCCCCTCCTCGCCCCCCGCGGGAACGGCGCTCTCCACGCTGTAGGATCCCGTTAAAAATGGAGAGGCCGGTGCTGCCCTCAATCCCCGTCCCGGGTGGGACGCGGGAGGGCAAAGACGCGCGAGGAGAAGGGGCTCCCGTCCTGTCCCTCCATGAGGAGAGTCCCGGCCTGTGGAAAGGGCTCTGCGGGCAGGCGGGAGGCCGGCCGTGCTCCCGGGTGCCTCGACACTGCTCGGGGGTTGGCAGGGGATAACGGGCTCCAGCGGGGCGGCTCCAGCCTGCCTGGCCCCTGCTGCTCGCCTGCGAGAGCGGCCTCGTTCTGCCCCCGGCCTGTGGCGGCAGCGGCCGCTGTTAGACGGTGCCGCGGGCCGCATCCTGGGCCGGGCAGCGCTGTTCCTCCGGGGCTGCGTCCCCGCTGGAGCAGCTCCCTGGCTCGGGGAGCACGGAGAGGGCACCCGCACCTGTGTGGCGGAGCGGGGACACTGAGACGGGTGCCCGCTGTCCTGTTCGGAGTGCTCGCTGTGGGATTTAAAACCTGCCGCTAAGCACGGTGCCTCGCCTTCTACAGCCGTGAAACTAAGGCGGTGACTGACTGCCTGCTTGATGTTCCACTGAGGCTTAATTCCATGGAGGTCCTGGATGGAGGAAGGTGTTGAGAGCTCGTGTGCACAGTGCTCATAGACACTTGCTTCAGGTTCCAAGTCTTAATGCTTTACTTAGATTACCTCTGCATCTCAAAATTGCATCAGTGCTTTTCCCTACCAAGCAAGTCTCTGCACTGATTCGTTTTGAACTGGAAACTTGCATATTTGTTTGCTTTTCAGACAATTCTATTATATTTCCGTATAACTCTCTCTATTCAGAATGCTACAGCCTTGGTTAATATTTGTCAAACGGCGCTCTGTCTAAACTACTGGGACAAATTTCATTTTATATGTCGTCAGTAGGGGCAGAATAAGGAGCTTCGTGCTTGGCCTATTTGCTGTAACGCAGTCTCAGGGCCATTGCATCAGAGTCAAAACAAGGAGCAGCTTGTTTCCAAACAAGAAGTATGGAGGAAAGTCTTCTCTGCCTCCTTCCCTGTAAGGGAAAAGAGAGGCAAAAGGAGGGTGGTGGTGGGGGAAGAAAGTTATCTTTAACAGATTCTAAAAATGCCTTTTCCCAAATATGCAGTCAGTCCCTTCAAAGGTCTCTTTGTTTATTTTCAGGAAGAAACCCAAGACAGCTGAAAACCAGAAGGCGTCTGAGGAGAATGAGATTACTCAGACGGGTGCATGCAGCGCCAAGCCGGGCCTTCCCTGCCTGAACCTTGAAGCTGTTCCTTCTCTGAGCCCGGCCCTCATCCACTCTCCACATTCACCAACAAACCTGCACGCACACACAGGGTCATCTGATTGTGAGTACACCAACATGCTGCTGGGGTTCTTGAAAACACCTCCCTTACTGTGCAGCAGGTTTTCCCTTTGGATGCTCTTCCCATAATGTCATAAGCAGAACCTTCTCAGTACTTACCTTTTCCCTTCTTTGAGAATTGCATCTAAAGCAGAACATTTTTGTATTGTGGTTGTGATAATGCAGTCAGCCAGAGAAAGCTGAGAGCATGCTGTTAGGTCAGGTTGTTGCTTATTACAAATTAAAAAGTGAAGACCCCTCAAGCATGTCCCTGTCCAACTAGAACTGTTGCTCTTCTCCAGGTAGTCACATGCTTCTCATTACCAGCTATATCTCCTGACTGGAGGGTTTCAGCCTGTGCTGAAAGCAAGTGGCTGGCTCTGCTGCCCAGGACTGTAAAGTTTCCATGAAGAAAGGGAAGTATTTTGTGGAGAGGATCAGTCTGGGAGAATCTGCAGACCTGTGTGGTGGTACCAGCTTTAAGGCTGTTGTTTTGTGGGCATTCACTTTCAGATTACTCAGCATGGGTTAATTGCCCTTTAGAAAATGTTGTTCTCCGTTTTGCCAAAAAATACAAAAATAAGGGAGAGAATTATTAAAACTGGATTTTGGAAAGTCATCTTACCTTGTCAGCTCTTCAAAACATTGTAATTTCAGGTCCTTGCCTGGAAGTCTCTTGGGCAAGAATGGGCAGGGTAATGTGAATCTCATCACTCACTAGTTTTAGAATATATGGTTTTCCTCTTCTGCAGTAGTTTCGGTTGTTGTAAAATTTACAAGGTAGGGGGGAAAGGAGAAGGATGAGGACACCAGGTCTCAACAGCTCAGAAGCCAATCAGACTTCGCAAAAGCCTGTAAAAAAAATCAGGGCATGACAATAAAAAAATCAGATTTAAAAGTATGTGTATCTTTTTTAAATTAAAAATCCTGCCTCAGGGCCAAGCTTGGAAGTAGTCAGGTTATAGGGATCATCACTATCAAAATCACTTTAGCTGCAATTCATTCCTGTTGGCTTCTGACTTTATTCATTATGAGCTTCTGCTAGAGATCTTGATTTTAATAGAGCTGGTAAACATTGGGGAGACTTTCCTAAATCTCACCTGGTGATTTGGGGAGAAGAAAGAGGTGTGAAGCAATTGAACAGCAGGGAGCATGCAATTTAGTACATACAAGAATTCTCTTCAAATTGGAGATGTCAGGCTCTTTGTTAAAACTGGGGTGCAGTTTTGTCTTGTAATGTTTTTTGAAAACAATAAGCTTGTGAAAAGATGAAAAAAAATGAGCAGAACAACAAGAAAAAATAATCCTTATTTTCAAACAAAGAATCTCTTTATCCCATTCACAAAGATGAAAGAGTTCATTAGTAAATGGGATTTAAAACCTCACACTGATTTTTTTTGACAGTACAAATGGAAACCCATGAAAGCAACTTTAGGACAGAGGCCAGCAGGGATTGTAGGGAACTTGGAGAATGAGCTCCTACTTTTGCTTTCTGAGGTGGCCAAGTTCAGGGTGAGGAACATTGGCAGAGAGCAGCAGGGGAAGGTGGAGCCTGCAGCTCTTTATGCTTTACCTGTTCTGTGCAGTGTCTTTTAGACCCCTAAGTTCTTAATGTCCCAAAGTCACCTTCCAGATGATGTCAAAGGCCTTTTCCAACCTAAACAATTGTATTACTATATAAATAGGAATAAACTGCCAGCCCAGGTTAGATGCTCTTTTCACACTGAAAGTGTGGGGACTTTTTTTCAGAAAATGGGTTTAATAGCAATTTCAGCATTAACATTATCCTGTCTTGCGAATTGTTGAAATTTAGTTCCCAAAATATAGCTAGAGTCCTGCAAAAATTCAGGAAATGGTAAGACTTCTTGTGGTATTGATTTCTGTTAGCTGATTCCATGTACTCTGAAACCAGTAGAAGATCTCACAATTATTTATGACAGGTTATGACCTTTATCAGGTTGTATTTGTTAGGGGTGGTATGCATATAATTAGTGTTTGGCATGTCCTTGCAAAACAGCAAGGACCCACATGAATTAAAATGAGGCATGATGAATATTTATTGCATATTTACTGTAGCTTTCTACCATGTTTTGTGGTATTCTTTTTTTAATATTGCCTCACTCCTTATTGCTGGAATTTGTTCATGGACACAAAAGATTGATTTTTGTGACTCCCAACATGAAAAACAGGTTTCCCTGTTGTTACAAATGCTTTCTCCATACCTCTGATGTGCCTTGTCTTTTGCAACAATTACTTCCCCTCACTCTAGAATCTTTCTTTGTCCTCTCTTCCCCTCCTCTCACAGCCACATTGCCACATCCTTCTTCCTCTCAGCTTTTGGATGCATGGTGATGCTTCTCTTCTTTGGGCCAGCAAGACTTTCTGTCCTTCCCTCTACCTTTAGACAACACAACATTGCTTCTCTTCCCTTGCCCAGACCATCCTACTGCCTGTACACCCACAGCTGGGCAGAGACTTCATTTTAAAAGGACAGTCTTCATTCTGCTAGGGAGTTTTCTAGTAGATGGCAAATAATGCAAAAATACTTTAAAACTAGAGTTAGACAGGAAGTTTTGGAGGAATTTTCTCTGAAAGTACCAGAAACACCCAGAAAGGGTCAGCATGGTAGGATATATTAATTCTTGGAAAAATGCACAGATATACAGATGGCCTCATTCTTGTATCTGGGGAAAAAAAAAAGGCTTGGATTTTGTGGATCACCTATTCAAATCAGTTTGAAATCTTCACTGACCATTTTGCATGCACAGTAACTAGTGCTTGGCAGAAAACACTACCACATATTTATTATTATGAGAAATGTTCAGAAACCAATCTACTTTAAAATATCAGGGTGCTTTTAGAATGATTCAGATCAAAATTTTTTTCCAAGCATAGCAAATAAAAACTCTGTGATAGCCATCTGCTCCCCAGCTATAAAAGGCAGAGGTGAAGAAAACCTAAAGCAGTAGCCTGAATGCCAGTCTTACTTATATGAAGACCTAGCAAAAAAAAAAAAAAAACCAAAACAAAACACCAAACCTGGGTAAAGCCATATATGATGCACAACAGTAGTTTAGGGTTTCCTTCCATAGCATAGTGTGTTCTATATGCTGCTCTGGTGCTACTTATTCCAAATGAAATTGTATTATTCCTGAAATTGTTGGTCTGGGTCCTAGTTTTCTGGGTTTGAACACTGTATTTCCAGCACAGATGAATTCTTGAAGCTAAAGTCAGAACACAGGAAGCACTGTGTCCGTGTCCAGTCCTATCTCCTTTAGTCTTCAGAAGTGCTGACTCATGCAATACAATTGGAGAAACAAGTCAGAGAAGGAGGTGCTTCCTGAGGTAACTATTTTCTTGGAGAGCTTGGCAGATAAAAAACATCACTTTGAATTAACTTGGAATTAAGTGATAGAGTGAGCTGCTAGAACTCCAGCAGTTATACCTGTAGCCTACTCAGCTGTTGCTAACCTATCTATCTCCTTACCCAGAAGAAGGGTTCTCGTGCAAGGACAAGCACAGGTTCTGGAAAGGATTTTAAAAAGCAAGGGAAAGCAATGAGATTTGTGCTATTTGCATTTTTTCACATATTTCCGTGCTTATAGATAGAGAGTGCATAAAGTGCATAATAATGTTGTAGCTCAAAGGCTGAACAGCCTCAGGTAAAGTTTCTAAAGATTTTGGTGAGAGGAAGAAGGTCATCAGGACCTGGTTGTATTTAAACTGGTTTGGTCTGCATAGGCCACTTATTTCAGGAGCCTTTCAGAAAGCATCTATTACTGTATATGTTTTGCAAGTGCCAAGAGATAAGATCATTTTGGCAGAAACTTTCACGAGTTCTCAAAGATACAATCAAACAAAAACTTCTTTCAGGCTCTGATGTATGCATCTTAACAGATGTGTCCAAACTCAAAGGAATCCCACGGGAACAGTGCAACTGAATCTCTTTGTCTCTATTGATAGTTTAAAGAGTTATTCTTAGACATTGGATGGTCCATCTGTGAAGGAATTTGTTCCAGACAAGACAAAAGCAACATCTTTGCAAAGAGTTTCCATGGGACTGAGAGGCAGGTTGGACAATCACTGGAAAAACTTCTGAAGCAGTATTCATGATTTTAGAGAGCACAGAATTCTTGCAGACCTGAGACTCTGGTAAGGAATGAGTTGAGAAGAAAAGCAAGGCATTAATAATTTTTTTAAATCTGTTAAACAATCATTGGCAGGTTGTCGAAATAAGTGAGGACTTTCTAAAGTTATGTTTTAGCAAGGGACTGAGGAACTTTTTTGCATTAAATAGAATGCAGTTTATAAATACTGTCAGTGATAGACCACATCTGAACTCTTTGCCCCTACATGCTCAAGTACCATGGCTAACTTGGTCCAATTCCAGCATGTTTCAGCTTTCACAGGATGGGAACATTGAAGCAGACTATTTGCTTTTTTTCCCTTCTAAGTGCTGATTTTTGTAGCTTATTAGCCTTCCAGCATGACAGGGAAAGGCAGAGTGGGAACCTCACAAGATTCCTGAACTCCCCAGAGCATTGAGTGTGAATATGGAAACTCTGGGGTTTCATTTTCTTGTGTAGCTAGAGGGACCCACCATTCCCTTCCCATGAATCTGCCAGTTTGATTTGCCTGGGGCTAGTATAGAGGCTGGGTAGATCTGAAGGTGGTTTGGCCTCATCTTTACCTTTTAAGTTTCCTGTGTTTCTCTTCGAGGTTCTGTGGCAGGAAGAGTGATTACATGCCCTGATGGTCTTCTCCCTCTCCCTGGAAATTTGTAGCTGTGATTCTGTAGGAACTGCTCTGGAGCTTTCAGATAGTCTTCACTCTCAGTGAAGACAAGAGGCACCCTGATTCTACCAGCTTCCTTGTTTAGAGAGTCAGGCAGTACGTCAGTAGCCATTTCAGCTGTATTTTTGCTTATCTATGTATGGCATGTCTTAGCTAATGCTGAATATTTTTAGGTTGTTTTTGGTGACCTAGGAAATGATGTATGTTTAGATATCTATTTTAGATGATATAATAATAATGATACAGGCTTTTTCTGTAGAAAGCTAAACTTAAAGCAAAGATATCCACAGTTCTCAAAATACTGATGTCACAATACTTAATTGTACTTTTATCTTGCAGAACATTTGAAGTTTTGTTTAGTAATTGCTTTTCTTTTTTAGTAGTTGCAAGTGATTTCTATGTCCTGTGCACTTATATTTTTGTTTGTAAAATTATCAAAGACCCATCAGTCAGGGATAACTTGTGTTTTCTTAGAAGCAGATATATGTTGCTTGAATTATATAGAGACAAAAGTAGGTACAGAAATGCATATGCAAAACTATTAAGCTGAGCTCACCCTGCCTCTTGAAAAAGCTATCACAGTTCACTGAAGAACTGGTAGTGAAAATGTTGTACTAGTGGTAGGAATTGGTCTCTATATTCTAATCAGTGCACTAAGTGAGTTTTGTCAGGTTGGTCTCTCGGGCTTTTGGTCTCTTGAGAAATGACTAATAGCATATGGTACTTCAGTTACAAAGTCAGTGAATATGTTTTCAGAAGCAACTGTGGAGCCCAAGTTTCACTGATGCATAAATCACTTTTATTTGTAACACATAGATGCCTTTGAAAACTTGTCTAATTATCCTAAATGTTGGTTCTGTTATTTGATGTCTCTGTAATACTGTCTTGGTGTTAGGTTGTGGTGTTCAGTGCTTTTCTTACTGCTCTCCATTTAGAGACCTGTCAGTGATAACATGTAGAATCTCAGCTTTGGTTTAAACTGGCCCTGCATGTTCCTAACTCCCATGATTTCAGGGGACATCTTGAAGCTATTTCTACAGTGTATCTATCCATCCTTTCTAAATACCAGGGAAAAGGTTAAGACTTATTGCTCTTTACAGTTCCATAGCTTCCATTCTTGAGGTGACTGATTTGGTAATGCTGTAGTGTTTCTCTTTGTAAGTCATGCTGCAGCCAGTAAGGCACACTCTAACTGTCCACTAAGATGTCTGCAGTCTGTTTCTGATTTTCCTTTGTTGTGTCTCCAAACTTAGCCCCCTCTAAGATTTTAGTTACTGTTCTTTATGTTTACAGTCTTCAGCAAATCCTTCTTTTGTATGTTTCAGCTGCTTCACTCGTAAAATAAAGGAAGTGATGAATATGTACAAATATCTATCACTGTTCAATGTATCAAGGTGTTCTAGTACTTTTTTCAATATTTGGGATTTTGTTGGTTTGGTTTGGGGTTTTTTTTTGGGGGGAGAGGGGGGGTGGGGAGGTGGTGTTGTGTTTGGTTTAGTTTCAGGTTTTTTTATAAGTCTCCAGAGCAGTGCTTTTCTTTTCTCCCCTTGAGCTGGCTTACCTTCTTCCATCATACTCCATCTTGAAAATGTACCAATAATGTCAATTCCAAGGTAGAGTTTCTGAAACCTCCTTGCTTACCTTTACTGCTTTCATAGATAGTAGTGTAGTCTTGTTAACAAGACACTATTACTTGCCTATGTAATCTATCAATCCACATAGTCTTCTGCACTTCATAGATACCAATCCTTGTTCTGTTAACTTTCTCTGTCTGATATGCTTAAATAATGTTTTATTACAGTATTTGTCTTTATGCTTTTAGTGGGTTTTTCTTTAAATTTCCTCTTCACCCTCCTAATCTTTGTTTTACATCTAGTCTGCTACAGTTTATGCTCAGTTCTATTAATGTCACTTGGGCATGATTTCCATGTTTGGAAGAATAAATTTTCAGCTTTAATGAGCCCTTATACCTTGTTGTTTAACCATTGTAGCATTTTCTACTTTCTCATTTTTCTTTTGTTGTCCTTCGATATGCATGTGGTCTCTATTAAAATATTATTAAGGCCACCTCCCTGCTGTTCTTATGGCTTTTACTTCCTTATCTTTTCCTTTCAGACCCTTTCTGACTAACTTCCTCTTCTTTTTTTCCTTTCAATAGTTGTTCTTCTCAAAGTTGCACATACCAAAACTGTCACTTTGCGATCTGCTTGAAGGATGTCAAACGTAATCATGCCAATCATTGTTATTTCATGTCTTAACCATACATGCTACTGCTGTCATCTCCTCTGTCTTAATTGGGTGAGAAGACTAAACCAAATGTGCCATTTCCCTAATAGGGTCTTCAGAGGAATACTTCACTGTTTGACAGGTGACTCTTGCTTGAAGGAAAACTAAAGCAGCTGCATCTCCATCTCCTTTTGTCCTACTGTGGGTTATTAAAATGATATGCAGCTCAGTGGTTGCATCTCTTGTGGTTAGCCCCTTGTGTGCTGTTGGGAGACACCTTCCATGCACTGAGAAACATTGACTGGTGTAGTAGTGGCCTGGTTTGTTGCAGCTACACAACTCCAAAGTTACAGGTGTAAAAACGTACTTTGTCACCTACTGTTCCTTTCCACCACTGTGATCTGTTTAGCATGGGAGCTTTTTGCTCTTTTCCTCTAAGCTTCCATAGTAACTTTCTCCTCCTTTGTTTACCTGTGGTAGAGTAGCCATATAATCTTTGTGCTGTGATCCCCTTAGTAACTTTAGAACAAGGTATGGCCAAACCAGTATTCAAATTAGAGAAAACCAAAACAATTCTTGCATTGTTCTCCGCTGAACAACTGAACAAAGGGAGCTGTTTCATTTGAAGCTTTTTTTTGAACTGGAGCCTTAACACAGTAGTGGGAGAGAACTGAAACATAAAACCAAGAGATTGTTTAATACCACCTACTAATGTTAATAAAGTGTGCAAGGAGGTGTTGTGGGGTAAAATCATGTTCACAAGAAATGTAGCTGTTTGATCTACTCCACGGGTGAGAGTCAGTTGTAAGCCATCAGAATATCACTAAACTTCATTTGCATCAGGCTGTTTGCCTGGCATCCGGGGGTATGGAGACCACAGCAGCACATTCTGTCTGGCACTGTGCATTTGAATTCCTGAGGACACCAAGTACTGTTGTTTCTAGAGGGAATGCCATTGTGTCATCTCTTCATTTATGTTTTCTGTGGCTGTTTTCATTGTCCATGGAGTCATTCACAAGGCTAAAATATCATGAGATCCTGTCTTATGTATCTACCACTCAGGAAATAGAGTACAATGAGAATTCAAGAATCTGTCAGCACAAATGCTACTTGAGGAATTAACTGCACCTATGAAAAAGAGATAAACAAATCCTAGAACCCCTACTTATACCAGCTTTGTTGTGTTAAACACTGAAAGGATCTCTGCCGGGCTGGGATGTGCAGTATATACTCTGTATCCATCTGTGACTTGGTGAAATGCTTCTTGAAAGCCCACGAGAGGGAAGTAGTATAAATTAAGAGTAATCTCACAGCAGCTATTTTTGCATTCTTAACCAGTGAAAATGTAAGTGTAGCAATATTGTGCATCTATTAAAAATCTTGAAAGGCTCTTTATAACTAGATGATAGGAGTGATAACGTGTAATTTATTGATGTTACACAGATAGAGGAAGAAACCCACAAAGTAGCAATTTTTGTGTGAAAAGGGGTATGATACAGGAAATAAAAACAGAGAAAGGGACTTCCCATAGTTTCATGCCTGTGTGGGCAACCATGTCAGTTTTAACAAGAATACCTTGTGCTTTGATCCTGTGCTACATTTCAAAACAGGGCATATTCCCTGTATCCAAAAGTAAAACTCCCAGATGCTATCTCTAGTGTATTTGGATGAGTGGAGGGTAGAATGTGCCTGAAGGCAGACCTGAGAAATAGCTCCCATGCACTGCATTAGTATCACCTGTTGGTGTCTGAATGTTTGTGATGCATGTAATTCCAGGGCCTTTTCCCCAGGGAGTGGGGGGTAAGCATTGGAGCTGACAATGTACATTTAATGCTAGAGTTCCATCTGATGGTATCAAGCCACCAGGAATGCTGTGTTCTTGCTTATTGCCTTGATTTATTAGTTTAAAGTGTTCTGCCATACACTTCTATTCTCCTATCAAAGCTAAGTAGGTGATTTTTGGAAATAATTCTGTTTCCAGAGACTGCAGAGGTCTCACTGAGGACAGAAACATTTCCTGTGGCCTTCAGTATTGTAGATACGAGCATGTTCTGTTTCCCAGTGATATTTAAATCTGAATTATAAGCAGGAGTGAACACTTGTCCCATAAACTCAAAATAAAGAAACTACAGTCCAAACCAGTATGAATGTGTCTCACGATATTTTTAAGTTGAAATATTCACCAAAGCACCCAGCTGTACTAGTTAACAATTACCCTTTCACTAGTAGATAAAAAACACAAATGGAAAAAATAACCAAATAAAAATTTAGCATTTTCATGTGATAGCTTTCCTCTACTCAGGGGTGAGACAGAGGCACTGGATGAGATAAAAAGCATCTTTTCTCAGCCCTGAGGACTGGCATTTACAATTTTACATCCATCCCTTGTTTCTCCCATCAACCATAGTTCAGTAACCAGAGCAAAATCTCCACTGAACGGCTTTTCTCTGGAGTCATGGAGGAAATAAGCAGTGCTCTTCCACAGGCTCTCCCACAAAACTCAACCATAACTCACTGCACCCTTTCCCTAACAGACTGCTACAAATACTCCCTGTACAGGATTCTGGCTTGAATGGAAACTTTCTAAACAGGTAATTACCTTAAGAGGTTCTAATCTATATTTTCCTTTTAACCAAAGCCCACAAGCTTTCATGCTTACTGTATTTAACCACACTCAGGTTGACAAGCTTTCTCTCCTTGTCTTTCTGCCTGGGAGAACACCTAACAATGCAAGGCAAATGTGAAGGAGTTCATGGAATAGCAGTTGTATCTTTTGGAGACATGTTTTAATATATTTGCACCTGTTAGCCTTCTATTTCATCCCTGCTCCAGACACAGCTCCCACCTCCAACCCCAGGCTCTTCTCCTCTCTAAGCAAGGTTTATGAGAGAGGATATAAGTTTATAGAGTCCCCCATAGCAAGACAATCAAAAGCAATCCTTATCCATCTTCCTTATGGGGGTTCAATCTGAAATACACTATTAGGATTTAAATAAAAGCTTTTAAAGCAGATGGAGGTGTTCTTAAGGACTAGAATAATCTTTTGATTGGGAACATAGAGTAGCAGAACAAATCACCTTATTTGCCTACATTTTCCAAAGAATTTTTTTTGCCCCCCAAGAAGCATCTGCCTAATCTTTTTTATAGTAGGGAGTGTTCACACCAGCATTGCTGGCCCATCTCCCCCTTTCCCTGATCAGTGACTCTCTTGCTGTGTGTCCACCAGTGAAACATGCACTCCAAGTAATAACACCTGGCACTGGGAAGGAAAACAAGCAATAGATGCACCTAGATTTTTAAAGAGCTGAACTGCCTTAAACTTACAGCCAGTTAAAACAGTTGGACCATGCTGGGGCTTGGCAGGATCATGCATGAGCAGTTGAAACAGATTTCATGTAGAACATAAAAATATGCCCTACTGAAGAAGGGATGAGCACAGCATCATTTCTCTTCCTATGAAATGGTGCCATCATGTGGAGACATTGTTTTCTCTGTTTCCTGTTTTAAGAGGGCAGTTGTGAAGTTTTCTCCCTTTACATTTTAAAGAAGGGCATTAAAATGCTATTTGGCAAACTTATATTTCACTAGCATAAATAGATTACAACTGACTGGGGCACGGGAATGAAGTGGTATGGCCATAGCCTGCTGAAATCCCTGTTAATGCAGCTGGGATGACAACTCCAGGGCTGCTTCTGTACTGTCATACATGTTGCTTGGAGGTGGTGTAGATGGCCACAGAAGTATCTCCTATCTATGGAGTTCATTTCTATGCTATGGAGATATAATGGCATGACTGTAGATAGTCTGCAGACAAGGTCTGAGTGAGGAACTGAGATAATCAGAGAATGTGTATATGTGTGCCACTGTTCAGTGTTTAATATTTGACTGGACCCCAGATATGTGTCTGGGAATAAAAGAAGGCTTTTGCCTATGCACTCTTCAAAGCATCTTTGGAATTTCTAAAATAGCAAGTATACAAATTGGATTGCAAGTGGGAAAAGTAAATATCCTGGCTCAAAATGTAATACTTCTCTAACTTAAAAATAGCTGAACATGCTGTAACATTGACTTTGGTCACTACACTGCTATGAATTAGAGGCAGTTTTTATCTGGTGTTTTACAATTGTAAGTAGGATGCCGACCCTAAAGAGGAATGGAAGAATTAAGGCACTAGAGTACCTTGAGAAGAAAACTAGGTTTTTTTGTAAGCTTGGAGAATAAAATTTGAAGAGACTTGTGGAATTAATTCTTGATATTTCTGTAGTATTCTGTATCCAAGGATGCAAAACATTCTATTACAATTCCTTTGAGGCAGGCAGTCCTGCAGGATTGGGTACCTGATGCTGTCCCTGTTCTAGGTGTGGAGAAAACTGAGGCACAGACATTGCCACCTGTGGTTTTCAGAACTAGTGCTGATGGACACCTGCTGAGGTGTGTCAGGCAAAACACAGGAAGGTAACTTTCTGCCTGCCCCCCAGGCCTGGAGGCTGAAATAGAGGCTTTTGTGCTTGACACTGGGGATTTATATCCACTGGGTTTACAAGCCATTTTATGTACACAGCACCTATGGTTTAGACTTCAGTTTTATGTAAAATGGATATCTCATCATTCAGTAAATGCTAAAAAAGGACAGGGCAAATAACTGAATAAATTATCCATAGGAAATTTGCTGAGCATTCTCTAGTCTGCAGAAAAAGTCTCCTGAAAAAAAGTTTAAGCAAACTCTTTCTTATTTGCCATCTCCTTGGTGTGTTTTCTCTTTGGAGAAAAGGGTTGTGTTTGTGTGTGCATGCATTTCTGTCTTTCAAACAAATGTAGTTATTAGCTACAAAATTTAGAGAAGTTTGACAGCTTTCAGAACACAGTGATTCTTTCTTCCATAGAGTGTATTACTGACATATTAATAGATGTTGTGCTGGTAAAAATACAGTACTTCCTGTTAAATGTAGACTGCTACATATTTTGATTCTAACAACAATCTGGTAGGGTTAGGGCAATTTGTGTAGTGTCATCTGGTGTTTGTTTTGGATAGATATTATAGAAGGAGATACTGATTTTCAAGATGTTCAAGCAGATGATTGGGTGAAAACTCCAGCAAACCTTTAAAGCAACAGAAAGCAAGGGCTATTCCTGGTCAGAACTCCTGCTGAGGATACAAATGTTCTTCTGTGTTCCTGAAACTCCATAGAAGCTTTTCCTCTTGCAGGCCCCTGTTTAGAATGAGGCCACATATTCAGAAGGATCAGTCTGAGCAGACGTGGCTGAATTGCTCTCTGCACCATCTTTGAGATGCACTGAGAAGTCACACATTGCCAGGTTTTCAGGATTTGAATTCTGGTCACTTCCTTGAATGGAAGAAATGTTTCTCCACTAAATTGGTCCCAGAAAATTGGAAGCTGATGCAGGACTAATGTTGTGTATGGAAACACTAGATAGGAATTTTTTCTCTGTTATTCTAGTTTTATAGTAACTAAATTGATAGCAACAGAAAATAAAGCTTTATCAGTTGGAATAAATCAGGTCATTGAAGCTGAAGAAAGCACCCACAGTTGTGGTGCAAAGTTTGGAATATAAGACACTAATATATGGAAATGAGAGCTTCCTATGGAAATTGTGGGGCTATAGTAGTTTTCAGATGTTGTGATGAACATGCTGTATTTTGACCGAACTGTTGTGTTTATGAAAGAGTTGAGATCTTCTTTCCAAAATAAGAATTCTTTACTTACATGCATTTTTTTTAAGGAAGATCTGTTTTGATAACAGGGCTTTGTTTGCTTGGAGTTATTTATTCTGTAAAGTCTTTGAAGAGTATCATAGACAATGATATATAGGTAACTCCTTCATTCACCTCCCTCAGCCAGAGGACTTTATGTTTGGGCTGCATTTTAAGTGAAAAAAAGACAAGTTGGAGAGAAGATGGAAGAAGATAAGGAGAGTACCTATAACCAATGAGGATGATATGGAGACCTGAGTTTGTATTTTTAGAAAAGACAGGTCTGAAGAACAAAAGTGAGGCACCTACCAGTATATGAGGGAGTACTGTAAAGAAGAAAATGGTCAATAGCTCTCCCTGTCTGTTAGGGGAAGGGGTTGAGTAATCAGTTTCAAAGTTAAATACTAAGAAATCTCTCTTGTTAGAAGGACAATAGACAATAGTCTGTCTGGGAAGAGAGTGCTGTTTTTGCAAACATGGTAGACAAGTTTCTGAAGAGATGGTGCAGGTAAATTATTCCCACATGAGGAAAAATAGTAGACTAGATGACTGTCTGAACGCATCCATTTGATACAAACAGGAGGCCATCCAACAGTTGGTATGGAGACCAAGGATTAAAGATTTCCAAAACTACACATGGTAGAGGAAGAGAGTAAGGACTAGATGATACTGCTTGTCTCCAGCAGCAGCAGGTTATTAGGTTTGTTGTGCTCCCAGGAACTAGTGGCTGGATTACTAATGCACAGAAAAGCAGTTCCAGAAGCAGGAAGACCACCTACCAAGCCTAACTTCAACATCTCTGTCCTATCCCAGGGTGTCCACCCAAGCAGGGAAGCACTTGTCTTTTTGATAATAAGAATTAAGATAATAAGCATTACTAATAAGAATTTTGATAATAAGAACATAAAGAGATCATATTCTGAACTTTTCCACCATCTTTCAAAGTGTACATTCTTCTCAATCCAAGGTCTTTGAAGGTTGTCAGAAAGACAAACTAGGCAAAAATACCAAGTTAGTTGATCTTACCTAAGTGAGACATCAGTGAGATGTTTTGCCAGACAATTCTCTAAATTCTCCAAATTCACCTGTGTAAGATTGAGGCAAAAACTAAATCTATATCCATCTCAGCAAACCCACCAGTTCTCAAGGATATAGAACAATTATTTTCTATTCCCCATAAGTATGAAAGCAAGACACAGCCTTTGGGTTTCACTCTGCTAGTCATTCCTGTGAAAGAGCACACACTAAGTTTCCAGAAAAGCTTGGATTCCAGCATCCTAGGCATTTTTGCTTCAGGTGCATGCTGTGCTGAGACGCTGAGCCACTGCTGGGTTCCAGTACCTGTGATGGGTTCATCACCACTGTGTTTCTAGAAATGGTAGTCATTACTGTGCAAGGAGCTTTGAGATACCATAATTTTAAAAAACACTAGAGAAAATAAAATTCTCTGATATCCTTCAGTTTTGAGCATCAAGACTTTCAGCAATTGGCTTTGCAGAAAGAGACATCTAGTGGCTGTACAGAAAAAAAGCTTGCAAAACGCATTTTCAAGTGTACAATGTAGCCGTTTGTGTATGGCCTGCAGTGTTCAATATTCTGTACATCTTTTTGGTTCTACTGCATCCTGTGTTTTCTGGGGGTAAATTTTTATGGTTTTGACAAACAAAAAAATCACCATTTCGATCCATAACTTTCTAGCTTTATGTAGGTCTATGTATAGTAACTCTGGCAAATAGAAAACTGCCTCAAGCCATGCTTGATATACCTCACTGCTACACTTCCACGTTTTCTATAGCATCTTCCAGGAGTCCACTGCCTGCTGTTTCCTTCTGCCATTGCCTTCCCCCTTGGTACTGTACTTGGAGAGCTTGTCATTGTTATTGTCATGGTAAAATCTACTTTCTTTTGAATGCCCATAGCATAAAAGTCAGCAGGAGGGGTGGATGAGATTCAGGGAAACACTAATCTAAGCATTCAGTCATGTATTACACAACAAAAGTTTTTTCCTTTCCCATCCACGTTGTGCTCCTTCTTACTAGTTGAGGATGAATTCCATGCATGTTTCTGTGAATAGCCTGACAGTTTAATCGGTACATTTGCATACGGGCAAATTAAGCTTTTTTCAAAGTTGCACAGTAATATGTTTCACCTTTATGCCATGCCAGCTTCAAATTCTATCCCAGGAGGATTTCAAATGTGCATAATCTGTGCAGTTGTCTGGGCTTTTTTCCTTTCTTTTTTTTCTGCCCTTTTTTTTTTTTTAAACTGGCAAATGCCTATTCATTGCCCATCTGGGTAAGAATGGCCTTTGCATTTTCACACCTATTCTTTCCTATATGGTTTGTGAATACCCCTCCAATCAGAACTTGCTTCACAGAAAGAGGACAAAACCATTTTACAGGAGTTTCTCAGAATAAGGCCATTGGGATCTCTACATCATGTTTACTGGACAAAAAAAAAACGGAGTACTTAACAAAGACCACTTGAATTTCACAGAAAGTTTCCCACTGTCTCGAGTTTAAAAGAGTGGCAGGCCTGAGAAGAGCCCTAGACAGGAGTCTTTTTCCTGAGCCGGGCATTCTGTGCAGTTGTGAGTAGGTGAGTGTGCATGTGTGCAGCTGAGCCTTGTGAGGAGGTGACATACTTTCTGGCTTGTCCAAGGCTCTAGGAGTCTTTGTCAGAATGTGGCATTTACTTAGAATCAAAGCTGCATTGACAAGTCCATGTTTTGTGGGCAACACCACCTTTGAACTTTCAGCTTAGAACAGCAGAAAATAGGAGTCAACCACAAAATTTGGATCTGGTTTCATGCAGAGAGGGAAAGGATCTGCTTGGACAGCAGGTTTTGCTACAGATCAATCTCTGGAATTTGTTAAAACTGCTCTTTATACTGATGTGGCTTGTGTAGTAGTGTTTCTGACACTTATGCAAATTATTTGGTTGCCTGGACTTTGTATAGATACGGTTTACAGTGTTGAATGTCAAGGAAGGTAGCCTAGAAAAGTCATCCTCAAAATCTGTATCAGCTTTTTATTTTTTACCATTTATTGTGTATATCTTCCAACCACCCTTCTTCTTTTCTCTTCAAGGAGTAAATTTCAGTTGCCTCTCAGTTGAAGAAGTGGTAGATGTTCCAACAATCTTTTGTTGGAAAAGAATGATCTTTTCAAGGGCAAACTCTATTAGCAGCAAAAAATAATGCCATTTATGAAGCTGGCTTTCAGACCAGCCTCCTATACCACAAGGAGCATCCTAGATCAGTTTCTATAGAGAGCTGTTCACACCACTCTTAGAATGCATACAATCTCCTTTTCTGTAGCCAGGATCAACCTCAACTGCCTGCTTTCATCACTATACAACTCTTAATTCCCACAGCCAGGACCTGAGAAGAGCTGTTGAAACGTACAGATGAACCTTGCCCTTTCTCCTTTCTGTACATTTATGGGTAAATGGCAGAATTCACATTCCCAGGAAGTCATCCAGTCTCATGATGCATGTACCACCTTTCTGGAAAGGAGTTGTCCTAAGGATGCATTTTTCAGAGTTCTGCTCACAAAAATAGTTTTATCTGCCAGGGAGCATAGTAACAAAGTAGATTTCTTTTCTAAAATCAAGTGACCTGTCTGTAGCATCTCTGGTATGTGTAGAATATTCCACATTATGCATGTTCAAGGTAGGATTTTTGGGTTATTGGGTTAGACTGCTACGTATTTCTTATTATTATCAAATACCTGCTTTGACAAAACTGAACATAGAGCTGTGTTTCTGTGAAGATGAGTCCTAGGAGCAAACCAGGTAGTCACTGATATTACTCAAAGATAGATGGAGATAAATGGGTAGCCTGTACAGTCACTTGCTATGGCCTATAGTAAGGTGTCACCTATTTATCAATAATTTTCCACCCTTCTGTTGCCGTACTGGTACGAAGCTTTTGCCAAGAATTCTGACTTTGTGGATTCTTGTATGATCTGACATGTTTAACAGGGAAGTATCTGGAACTGCCCTGAAGGCCTCTGGAGAATTGCTCTATCAGGAAGGAGGAGATGCATCTCTTCTCTACATTATTTTGTGTAATAATAGTTGCAGTGCCCTCAAAGGAAAGTCTCCTGGTTTCTAAGATGTTTTTCTAGTCCTATGGTCAGTCCCATCAGAGAAAGAAGCTCAGGTTTCCTGGCTGAGCTTATGAACAAGAGGGATGTGTTTCGCAACCTCCATCATGGCATTAATGATTTCCTTCTTGTTTCTTCTCTGTGAGCATCCCCTCAGCATGCTAATCACACATGGAAATTAGTAACCTTCTGGTACAAGTTGGTTTACATCTGTTGTCATCATGAGACGTCTTCAGACAGCTTGGCCTCACTGTGATTTCCAGTTCCTGACCTTCGTGCTTCTCTTTAGTCATCAGCTACTTCAGAGGATTAAAAGAAACACTTGTGTCCAAGGTGGTTTCTCTGAACCACCAGAAGAGAGGGTGCTTGAGATGTTGGTAGTGAATAAATGGGAAGGAGAATGTAGAGCAGGGAGGATGCCACATTTGCCTACAAATTGCAGTGAGTAGTATTCTACTGCCTGTGGATGAGACGTAAAGCACTCCTTAGGGTGGAGCAGAGAGACATTGCTGGGATAAAAGGCATGTGTATGCCTTTCAGCTGCTTTCAATGCTAATTATTTGCTCTGTACATTTGTTAGACAGTGACAATAAGCTAGTTTAATTTACTCACACTTACCAACTTCTGTTTTTCTCACATTACCAAGTTATTGTGGTAAGAGTGGTTAGATCTTTGGTGGGAATATTCAAGACAAAATGCCTGTAATACTACTGGTGATTTAGCATTACTTTGTCTAATTTTCTAGAAACCAAGGTGATGCATGTACTACAATTGCTTAAAGAAAAAAATTATTAGTAGTGTTTTATTTGTTTACCATTCAAGGAGCAATTGATTCTTTGTAATTAAAAGTTGAAACCATAGTTTCTGCCTGTCAACATCTAAATAGATGAAAATTTGCTAAAAAACAGGAAAGGAAATGGAAAAGCATTGAAACCAAAGCAAGTAAGATGAAGATAGGGAGCAGCGGATTGGGAGATTAAGAAATTTCTTTTCAGTCATCTGTAAATTTTGAAGATTATGTTGGCTCTGTATCCAAGTTGGTTAGATGCTTTTCTAAACTGTTCTCTGTTTAGATTATTCAGCCAAACTAAGACGAAATCTTCCTTAGAGTAAATGTCTGTAATTTTCCAGTTTCTGTCAAGTAAATAACAGCAGGAGAACATTTGTTTTTATATGATGGCATTCTGGTGCAAGTCAGAACTAGGGATATGCTAAAAATGAAGGGGACAGCTCATGTTAACTTTCTGCTTTGGGTTCTTTCAGAGAACTGTTTGTCACTATTGGGTAGCAAATGTTCTAAACCACAACCCCAGACAAAACTCTGCGTGGGATTTTAGGAACATTTGCAGCCTAAATCTTGAACCAGATTTGGATTTTACAAAGTGACTGCCAATTTTTTTTATACAAGTAACTGTACTGTGAAACATAGGATCTAAATTCCTTAAAATACCAATCTAGATTTAAATCATATTTTCATCCATACTCTTTGCATTAACAACTTAGGGTCTTTAAAGATTCTGATCTCTTCTGGCAGAGGTCCAATCCAAAGCTTAAAATCCAGCTTTAATCCGTGTACTCAGTGTTTGCAGTTGGCTGGCTCTAAGCTTTTTAAAGCCAGATAAACTGATAGGAAGTCCAAGACCCAGTAGTGTGATTGGAATTTAGGTCCAGCTACACCTGTCTTCATTTGGTTTTGTCCAAAAATTCAGGACTTGAGTTTCTGGAAAGGCGTAGTGAAGTTTGCTTGTAGCCTTACAAAAATGATGGGTTCTTACTAATGCCTCTGTGTGTTTTTTTTCCAGTACAATCAATTTTGTTGACACAGTGGGAAGTTACTTTTGGTAGTGCTCTTGCTGTAGTCCTGTAGAGGACAAGACTCATTCTGTTCTTTTTTGTTGTTTGCTTTTGCCACCTGCTTTGCTCCAGGTAACATCAGTTGCAAGGGGATGACAGAGCGCATTCATAGCATCAACCTCCACAACTTCAGCAATTCTGTGCTCGAGACCCTCAACGAGCAGCGCAACCGTGGCCACTTCTGTGACGTGACGGTCCGCATCCACGGGAGCATGCTGCGCGCCCACCGCTGCGTGCTGGCGGCTGGCAGCCCCTTCTTCCAGGACAAGCTGCTGCTGGGCTACAGTGACATCGAGATCCCCTCAGTGGTGTCGGTCCAGTCTGTGCAAAAGCTCATTGACTTCATGTACAGCGGGGTGCTGCGGGTCTCACAGTCAGAGGCCCTCCAAATCCTCACGGCCGCCAGCATCCTGCAGATCAAGACTGTGATTGATGAGTGCACAAGGATTGTCTCACAAAATGTGGGAGACGTCTACCCGGTGATTCAGGATTCTGGCCAAGAGACACCCAGGGGAACACCTGAATCAGGCACCTCGGGGCAGAGCACTGACACAGAGTCTGGCTACCTGCAGAGCCATTCACAGCACAGTGTGGACAGGATCTATTCAGCCCTCTATGCCTGTTCCATGCAAAATGGCAGTGGGGAGCGCTCCTTTTACAGTGGAGCTGTGGTCAGCCACCATGAGACAGCCCTGGGACTCCCCAGGGACCATCACATAGAAGATCCCAGCTGGATTACCCGGATCCATGAACGGTCGCAGCAGATGGAGCGGTACCTCTCCACCACTCCAGAGACCACACACTGCCGGAAGCAACCCCGCCCTGTCCGAATTCAGACCCTGATGGGCAACATCCATATTAAGCAGGAGATGGAGGATGACTATGACTACTACGGCCAGCAGAGGGTGCAGATCCTTGAGCGCAATGAGTCTGAGGAATGCACCGAGGACACTGACCAAGCTGAAGGCACTGAGAGCGAGCCCAAAGGGGAGAGTTTTGACTCAGGTGTCAGTTCCTCCATTGGCACCGAGCCTGATTCAATGGAGCAGCAGTTTATGGCTGGTCTGGGCCGGGATGGACAGCAAGAACCTTCTCAAGCAGATCAAAATGATGTCCCTGCTGATGGCTCTCAGCCGCAGCAGCAGCAGCAACATGTAGATGCCAACTCTTCCTCACCAGAGAGAAGCAATGACGTTGAAATGGACAGCAAAGTGCTCACAGTCAATAACAGCACCGAAAAGGGGGCTTTGCAGCCTTCTGTCAACACATCTGTTGCCCAACCATTGCCAACCACACAGATCTACTTACGCCAGACAGAAACCCTCACCAGCAATCTGAGGATGCCACTGACTCTGACCAGCAACACCCAGGTCATTGGCACAGCTGGCAACACCTACCTGCCTGCCCTTTTCACCACGCAGTCTGCTGGCAGTGGCCCTAAGCCTTTTCTCTTCAGCCTGCCCCAGCCTTTAGCTGGCCAACAGACACAGTTTGTGACAGTGTCCCAACCCGGCCTGTCAACCTTTACTGCCCAGCTGCCAGCCCCACAGCCCTTGGCCCCATCTGCAGGCCACAGCACAGCGGGTGGGCAAGGTGAAAAAAAGCCTTATGAGTGCACTCTCTGTAACAAGACTTTCACCGCCAAACAGAACTACGTCAAGCACATGTTTGTACACACAGGTAAGAGTTCTTCCCTTTGGCTTGCATATGGAGCCACAGAAAGTCCTTCACAACCATGGACCCAGATTCTGTTTGCAAACCTGCCAGCCCCCAGCACAAATAGGAGGGAGGGCTTATCCAGGGAGCTGGTGTCACTGAACATTTCCTGGCCTTACTGAAGTTGAGTCCCTGCAGCAACACGCAGATCCTAAATAGGGGCCTAACTGTGCATGATACGGAAACAAGCTCATTTCACTTGGAGTAAAATGTGTCTTGCATCCATCCAAGGAAATGGTGAGCATTCGTTGTTCCCTGCAAGATGACTAGGCAACATTAAGTGGAAGAGAGGAAATTAAAAGTTCATAAGAAAAACTGTATCTACTAAGAGAGGGCATCCTCCTGTAAGTTTTACAGCTTCAATCTCGAGTAGTGGTGAGGTTAGGGCAAATTCATTACTGGTGGGGCTATAGCGGGAGGTCCAGGCCTGGACATTAGACATACTGCCACATTATTTTCTAGATCTTGCATATTACTGTGAGAAAGTAAATCTGGAGATTTGTCAGAAAGTCTTTCTGAAGCTGAATCTGATTACTGTAATCCCTTGTCTCTTGGTAAGTCAGAGGTATCACTAGGTCTGAGTACAGAAACATAGGGTTCAATGAGAAAATATTTCAAGAATATATGTGGAACACAATGGAACATATCAGCACTTTTGCTTTTAAAACTGCAGCTGCTTTAGTACATAGTTTATGGTCTGTTGAGATAACATAGGTAAGCGTATTTTCCACTGAGCCAAAACTGCCTTTTCTAGCTTTGCCAAGTTATGAGACTTCAAAGCAAGGATGTGTGTGTATTTTACATGGAGGAGTTATCATGGGTTCAGGACTGTTTTGCTTGCTTTAGCGCTTGGCTCCTTCTGCTGTTGGAGAGAAAATCTAGTTTAAAGAAAGAGTAAATATTTATTTCACCAAGCAGTGGCTTTGTTAACATCAGATCTTAAAATAAATGCTGGGTTTGTGATATGTGGAAGAGAACCTGGAAAAATTGCCCAAAGTATGGGAGGAATGTAGGTCATGCCTCTCTGTTGGATGCAATAGATTTCAATTTCATATGTATATCTAAACTTTTAACTTCAATTTACCTGTATTTGTCACTTAAATGAAAAATTCCTCTAGACATCTATGGCAGACATGTACATATACAAAAAGATCAACTTCTCAGGACTGGTACAAATTGTATTGCAAGGATTAAGAGTCCTGAATCCCAAGATTTCCTTTGTGTCTGTTTATGTTCTCCATCTTTTTGTCGTGGATGAGTAGCTAAAATGCTACATAGATAGTGTTGGTATTCAGAAAAATATCCCCTTCAGAACACAGTCAAATATATCTGCTCACATCCTTGTTCTAAAAGCTAAAAATACTTTTTTTACAAATAACTTAACTAAGATTAGGTACTTTATTTCTCCCACCACTGCACTTCGGTTTTGGAGTCAGATAAAGAATAGTACTGGAAAACCAGATCTTAAACATTCTTAGCTACCACATGTAACACCAATGAAGGAAATTGATAGGCATCTCAAATCATGAATTAATATATTATTTGTATGGGTCTGAGAATGCCCTAAAAAATGAACTGTGCTGGCAAGGAAAGATTTGGGTAGATAAATCATTTCAAAATTCATTTAGGAGCTAACTGGCTCATGGGAGAATAATTTCACCTTAACTAACAGAGAGCTAGGCCTCAGAAAACCCTCCTGAAGATAATCTTTACGTGTGCAGCCTCAGAGAAAGTCTGTTGGCTACCTTGTCTAGTGCTGGACAGGATCATTACAAAAATAGAAGGGAGACAGCTGTTCCCACTGTCAGGGAACAGACTTTTCCTTAGCCCTGTTAAAAGAAGCCAAGCAAAGTGGCTCTAGGAAAGACCCACAAAAAAATTGAGAGGTTTGGGAGATGCAAATGTTTGAATTAATCTTTCTGTGTGGAGGGCTCACAAGAGAAGTCATGGAAGAGTCTAATCATAAAGCAGAATTCAGTAACTTAAACGTCTCTATGTGTCTGTATGTTTTTATGATTCTGAAAACTATTTTCTGATGTGGCTTTCCATGCAACAAAAACCAACCACCTTCTTTCACACAGGTGCAAACATATAAGAGATTGCTGTTTTTCCATGTTCTGTGTAGACTCCCACAGTATTGTGGAAATAGAGTACTAGAGTGCATGCAGTGTCTGCACTTTATAAAGCACCATTGCTTTTTTCCCCACATATCACACTGTGATTAATACTGGATTAAAGGCTGCAAAAGACATGCCAAAGGGATCACAGCAGAGCACCAACATTGCTGCCTCCGTACATTTCTAATCTGGTTATAGGATGGTGATGGGATGAGGGGAAGTCATTTGAGGAGTAGCTGAGGTCACTTGGCTTGTTCAGCCTAGAAGAGATTGAGGGGAGACCTCATTGTGACCTACAGCTTCCTCATGATAGGAAGTGCAGGGGCAGGAACTGACCTCTCTTGTCCAATGATAGGATACAAAGGAATGGCATGAACCTGTCTCAGCCTAGATTTACATTAGGTATTAGGAAGATGTTCTTCTCCCTTTGTTTGGGGTTGTTGGGCACTGGAACAGGTTCCCCAAGAAAGTGGTCACAACACCAAACCTGGCAGAATTTGGGAAGCTCTTGGACAATGGTCTCGGGCTCATGGTGTGATTCTTAAGGTGGTGCTGTGCAGGACCAGGAGGTGCACTTTGATGATCCTTGGGAGTCCCTTGCAACTCAGGATTCTGTGATTCCATGACCTCAGTGTCAGCACCAAGTATCCATTATGGTTAGGGTTCAAAGAGCCACAGAGCCTACAGCATCAGGAGCACAGGGGCTGGAAAAGGGGGACATGGCCAGGCGCTGACATTGCTTCTTCCCCCTTCCTACTCAGGATATACTATGATTCTGTTATACTAACCATCCCATATTGCTGTCTAATACCAGCCAAATACAAAATGAAGTATCAAAAGGAAGAGCATGCACATTTAATTCACTGAGCAGTTTTCTCTGACTTAAAAATGGGGAATCATGGGAATAAAGAATCTACAGTGCTCACTAAGGAAGCACAAAAATTTGCATACAAAAAAGAAAAACTAAAGTTTTGTAATTCTTTGGAGAGGAGAAATCCCTGGAAATCTTTGAAGCTGAGATTAAAAAGCTACAACCCAGTGTATCTTAGAAACATAAGCAGGGAAAAATTAAGGTGTTTTTATAGCACAATCTTAACAGGGTCTAGAGTGGAGGAGACAAACTTATTACAAACTTTGGGACATATATTGCCCAAGGCAAAAATGAGCTCCATAAATGCAATCAGCCTCCTGTAATTTAATCAGATGTTATTCTAACTGACACACTATCATTTTCCACGTCACATGTCAAGCATATTGGCCTGTCTGCACACAACACAGCACTGTGTGTGGCAAAGCCATCAGGAAAGTAAGGACTTAGTGTTTTGAGCAAGTGTCTTTCATTAAGTAGGGACAAACTCCTCACGAGTGCAAGGAAGAGCAGCAAGTGGATTTCATTCATGGATGTCACCATCATACATGCAAACCATGAAATGAAAAGAAACAGATACTTGGGAAGACCAAAAAGTAGGTCTCACATCTAATCAATTTAATGATCTTCTTTTAAAATTGAGTATAAGTAGCATACAGTAATCTCACTATACAATGAGTGAATTATATATTACCACAGGCATGTCTTGGTCTCTGGAGATTAACTCTTCAGGATTTAAAACAGTGTAAAAAGAGAGAAGCAGGATGTCTGTGGAGAAACAAAAAAAAGAAAGAGCGGAAATTGCAGAATAACCACGAGAAAATTATTTTCTCAATCAGTGAAACAGAGGATCATTTTGATTCTTATAGAGTTATGGTGCCATCTCTATCCCTCACAGCTTTGGGTATGATGAGTTCCACACATGAAATACACAAGTGATTCAGAAAGCAAATGAAAAGGTAGCTTTAAATAGGGCATTCAGGCTGTTGGTTCTTGTCTACACTACCCGTGCAGCAGCATATCATGAAAACATTGCTTGATACTATGAAACATGAGACCGTGCCTTATCTTTCAGAACCCTGAGCATGAGGAGGCTTTAAGAGTAGTCTGATAAAACCAGTGTATGTCCTTAGCTAAGTATTTTTCCCAGTTCATCCTTGCAGTCACTGGTTTGTCTGAATGTGATCAGAGTTCAATTATATGAGTTTCCATAATAAGTTTTACAACAGTCCTGGGCACACAAGGCAATGTGGAAGATTAACTGGCAGTCAAATCATTCAAGTTTTCTGTCTTACACTGAAAATTATCTGTTAGGTTGCCCTTTGCATGGCGCTGGCTGGCCTAGGCAATTCTGTGTCCTGAGATTCCCTTTTCTAATGCTCTTGATACATGCTTCAGCTATGACATTTGACCAGAAAATGGAGCAACAAATGTAAACCTCTTATAAAGTGTTGGATTCCTCTGACAATCTCTATCACTCCTTTCCTTAGAAATTGAAAGCAATTTGACTGAAATGAGTCTGGCCCAGGTGAGCTGTCTGGTGATCACTGGCTTTGTCCCTGTTTTATTGCATGCTGGTAAGGAAATGGAAGCACTGAAAGGTGAAGTAGTATGGCTGAGACCTTCCTGTATAGAAATGAGCATGAGGAACAAGACAGGAGAGGCTGTGCCATTGAAACTGGGTGTAGATGTCAGGATCTTTTAACTCTAGTCCTGTCTTTGTCAGTGCCTACCTATGTGAACTTGAAGAAATCATCTGAGCTCCTTTTTGCTGTATGTGGATAGGGAATTCCTGCAGCCCCCTCTGTAAAGCATTTTGAAACCTCTGGTTGCAAAAAATGTTGTGTGTCAAAAGATACTGATTAACAGACTTACTCTTTGTTAGCCAGAGCACCTCTCCAGAGACCCCCCATGAGACCTACCATTAGTTTATTGCAAAGAATTCCACCGAACTGGTTTAATTTTATGATTTTTTTTTTTTTTTCTCTCTTTCTCTCTCTTTCTCTCTCTTTGGTAATGGGCAGGTGAGAAACCACACCAATGCAGCATCTGTTGGCGCTCCTTCTCTCTAAAGGATTACCTAATCAAACACATGGTGACACACACTGGCGTGAGGGCCTACCAGTGCAGTATCTGCAACAAGCGCTTCACCCAGAAGAGCTCCCTTAATGTGCACATGCGTCTCCACCGCGGGGAGAAGTCCTACGAGTGCTACATCTGCAAGAAGAAGTTCTCCCACAAGACCCTGCTGGAGAGGCATGTGGCTCTGCACAGTGCCACCAACGGCACGCCTGGAGCCGCCGGCACCGGCGCCAGGGCTGTCCCTGCCGGCGTGGTGGCCTGCACGGAGGGGACCACGTACGTCTGCTCTGTCTGCCCGGCTAAGTTTGACCAAATCGAGCATTTCAACGACCACATGAGGATGCATGTGTCAGACGGATAAGTAGAATCTCTCTCTCTCTCTTTGTTATGAACAACAAAAATAGAAACAACAAAAAAAAGCTATGGCACTAGAATTTAAGAAATTATTTTTGTTTCATTTTTACCTTTATTTTCCTCCTTTTTTGGGTTAATTTTGTTTTGTTGTTTTTTGTACTACATGAAGAACTGTTTTTTGCCTGCTGGTACATTACATTTCCGGAGGCTGGGTGAATAATAATTTTCCCAACCTCCCTTGGATGGTGGCCTTAAGGCCAGGTAGTGCTTTATGAGCTCCACTGGTTGGATCTCTAGCTACTGGCCTCTAAATACAACCCTTCTTTACTACAAAAAGCAAACAACAAAAAAAAAACCACAAAAAAATTTAAAAAAACCAGACAGAAAAATAATAAAAAAAAAAAATCTTTTTTCTCACTTGTGAAGAGCACTACAAATAAAGAAACAAAACAAAATATATTACAAATCTACAAGGCCTACTGTCGTTATAAGTACACCGCTTGCAGTGTTTCAATGGACACGATTCACATTGCTGACCGCTTTTGGACTTCACAGTATCCAGTTAGAACTGTGGAATATTTTGCTTCTGGTTGAGCAGCAACCAGAGGAAACAAGGCCCTGCTGGTTTCCACCACGTGTCTGCTTTCTCACACACACACGCATCCACAAACATGCAAAAAGGGCTGAGGGGAATGAATGCGAGGCAGTGTGGCTTGGATAGTGTGGAGTCCCTGCAGGGCGAGGAAAAAGAGTCAGAGGTTCCTCACCTGGATTCTGCTCCATCCCATGTTGTCTGGCGCACCCTCCCCACTGCTTTTCTCGTACCACCACCACCACCTTATAGCAGAAACCAAGAAGATTCAGACAACAAGCAACAGTGGCTTTTTTGTAATTTATTCAGTGTCTTCGCTGAGCACAGGGCCTCAGCACAATCAAGAGAGACTTTCACAGAAGGCAAAGAGAAACACAGAGGAAAATCAAAGCTATCAGAGGTTGCAACCTATGGATCTAGGTACAAGAGAAGGGTTAGTTCCCACAATCTTTGCAAAAAAAAAAAAAAAGTTGCATCAGGATTTATTCTTGTGGAAGTAAAAGGAATAGAGGGTGGGAGGGGAGGGGAATAATAATTTAAAACAAAAGAGTTGTTGGGACTTTTTAAATTCAAAATTTTATAGAGGGGCAAAAGTGACGTTTACCAGATAGAATGCTGATTTTTTTAATATATTTACAACAGTATTTGTGTAAAAAAAAAAAAAAAAGTGAGATTGTTAAAAGTAATTTTTCTTTGTTTTCTTTTTGGTTTTGCATACACTGCCACTAATATCTTCTCTTTTATTATATATATGAATATATATAAAAATATATATTTTATTTTAAATTGAGACTGTTAAGGTTAGCTAACCTGCTTCCAGATAGAGGGGGGGAGGGGAGATGATCTTGATTTTTATTTTAAAAAAGAGGAAGGATGTTTTCTTAATTTTCTTTTCTAGTATTTTTCTCTCTGTTTTCTAATGGAATCAAGAATTACCTGGGTCGATGAGGGGCTCTGTGAAGTCATCTATGAGATTATCTAGTAGTGTTTGTGCATCCTGCAGTATCATTTGAACTGCTACTTTTTTTTTTCATTACATGGTTCTCTTTTCATCTCTTACCAAGCTTCTGTTATTTCTTTCTTGGTTCTATCTCAGAATTTATTTCTGCTGAAGGACATTTCCTTTTGAGAAAGAGATTTTTCTAGTAATGTTCCCATGGTTTTGGGGATGATATAAACTCTAGTCTTTCTTCTTTGAAAAAGTAATGAAAGTTTTGGAAGTGTGTAATAACTAGGATTTCCCTTCATTTTGGTCACTGGACAAGAATTAATCTGCTGTATTGTTCTCTCATCCCTGCCTTGCTTACTAGGGAGCTTCCATATTTGTGTGGGAATCTGATCCTGCCCCTGATAATTTGCGCTGATGCCAAAACAACTTAAAACGTTACCATTGCAAATAATCTTCCCTTCATTTGCAAAAAGTCTAACTGAAGGGCCACATCCCACATTCTCTGCATAGGCAAAGCTATGAAAGGAATGTAGGATCAGTGTGAAAGATTGATTCCTGATCTGCATATATATGTTGGTGTTTTGTATTTTGTTTTATTGTGTTTGGACTGGTGTTCTCCCTAGTTGTCTTCTGTGTATCTGTGTAAGAATTTTTCCCCCAAAGCCAACTCCCAAAGTACGTGGGTCCTTAGTTCAGTTGGATCAGTGTTTGACACTATCTTTGTCTTGTTTGAAATCAATGTGAGGACTTACACCAACTGCACTCTGGACTTCATATTTTAGGCAGAGAAGAAGCACCTAACAAAAATATGCAAAAAGAAAAAAAAAGAAAACTTGCTAGTTTAGCTTTTACTTGTGTCTATATTTAAATAAGCTTTCTTAATTTTACAAAACTTTTTGCTTGTGAACACTGAACATTTCACATGAGACTTCTTTTATGTTGGACAACTTTCTGAGTATTGACTTGGTAGATCTCCATATACAATTTTGCATGTTCTTTACACCTGCGGCTTCTCTATTCGATGTCTGTGATCCAGTACAGGTAACTTAATCCATATGTTCTATGCCTGTTCCATTACCATTTATTTGGGAAAAAAAACTGACAGGTGGTTCAGTCTCCAAATCTTTCTGTACCCTTCAAGGTATTGTTCAGCAGATCCTAAATGCTGAAGCCCAGATTCTTGGCTGCATATGCAGCATAGAGAGACTTTGAGGTGAGTGCCAGAGCAATTGAGACTTTTTTACGGTAATGTCTTTCCTTGTTACCAGCTTGTTTGGATAGTTCAAGAGGCTGGAGAAGGAGCATGAGTTAGTTAACAAATATTGTTCCAATAACCTCACTGGTAAAAGCAATGCTAGCATGTAAATCAAGACATGAGAAGACAAAGCCCAAGACACAGAGAGAGAGAACTGATATCTGCCATTTAGACACACACTAAATCTATACAGAAAATAAAGGTTCTGGAGACCGGGGTGCAGAAGAAAATGAGGAAGGTGAACTTAGTCAAAAAGATTGAAGGTTTTTCTCTGGGTAAAGGAGTGTTTTTTCTTAGATCTTTAGTATAATCTTTAGAAGAATATTCTTCAATATGAGGAACTAGTGAAGAATTTTACCCAGCTTACAAATATGTAGCTGCTCATTTGTTATCTGAGGTCTGGGGAAAAGCTGTTTAATTTGCCACTGTAAACCTGGTGAAGTGTATTCAAGATGTAGCAAATTCTGGAATATGGTTCTGATACCAGAGGAGATATGCGAGTAAACAGGAAATAAGGATCAGGGTCTACATCCACCAAAATACAAATACAATCCAAATTTTAATCCTTCAGTTTTTCATCCTTCCCTAAATCAAAGTATTATCTTTGAAATGCAGATCTTTGTAAGGTCTAATAAATTTGAAATTAATTAAGGATAAGTTGTGAATGAATGAATGAATGAATGAATGAATGAATGAATGAATGATGCCAATTTTAAAAAATAAACATATTTCTTAAAGTAAAGCTAATGTGTTTAGATTGAATTCTAAAGCATTTGTCAAAGAATTTAGGCCTAGGTCTTTACAAATGACTGTCTGTAATATAAACTTATCTGGTTGGATTTCCAGACATGATCTTGTAAAACGTGGAGCAACTTGCAGCATGATTGCAAATGTAGCTGAAAGTGTTTGTCAGGTCACCATGAATTTAGAAGCTTAAACTTAGTCCCCTTTATCTTTTAAAACGTTAGGTTCTCTTCCTCACATCTTTGAAATACTTATGTGCTACTTGGAAACAACAATAATATCTGAATGTTATAGGTATATTCAAGTTTCATATATTGCTACAACATGCCTCTGCAAAAAGAATAGCAAAGTGATCTGGAAGCTGCTGCTGTCAGTGTTTGAGTGAATCTATCTCGGTACGCTTGAAAGGCTTGCTTCAAAACTCCTGATTAAATGATTCACATGAGAAAATGCAGACTGTAGCACACATCCTTTTGTTGAAGCATGCAATATCCTGCATTCCTTGAGCTGGATTCTCACTTTCCCTAAAGCTCTCTTTATATTGCTTTGGTAATGAAAAAGGCCATTAAATAGAACATAAATTCAAGCTTACAAGTCAAGGCCTCTCTGCAATGCAAAAGTGCAATAAAGGAAGCATTAGAGTGAATGGGAAGTGCCTTCTCTTACTGCTGCTGAGGAAGTGAAGTGAATTGGAAATGTAGGACTGGCCAGAGCAGATCTCCCTTGTGGTCCATCTCACCCAGTACTGCGTCTCTGCCATGTGGCAAGTTAGAGATTATTTGAATGAAGATGAAGGACCTGTGTTGGATTATTACAAAGCAATAAGCCTAAGGGAGAAGATTTATTACATAATCCTCATTAGCTATTTCTACATGTAAAATACATATAAATACAAATAAAATATGCATTTGCCTGTTAGCTTAAGACATAGTAATTTATGGCTTTAACTTTTTATCCCATATAAAAATTATATATTGTGGCAAATAATTCTCATTGTCCTTCAAAGATCTAGCTTATTCAATTTTAGGTGGCCTCCATGCTGTCCTGTGGAAGTGAGTTCCTCCAGTTAATTACCACACTGTTGAAATTACTTGCTTTCAAGTCTATTTTGTTGTTCATTGAAACACCCTTATTCTTGTATTATATGAAATCACGAATCAGAGAACCAAAACTTAACATTCTTAACCATTTCGCTGAGGTCTGCCTCTCTCTGGGAAGCTGAATCCACAAGGAATGCAGGACCACAGCTCAGTGTCTGCTGATTAGCAAGGAGAGGATAGCTCCTGAGCATGTCTATGTGTGTGTCGGGCATATGTGCATTAGCAAGCTTGTCCTACAGTGATCTCTTGCAGGGTACTGGCAGGCACATAAAAAATGGGAACCTAACAGCACAGTAACCAGTCTGTAAATTGTAATATGATATTTCAGTCTGGTCCCTCCTCTCAGAAAACCCATATTAATAGTCACTCTTAAGGGAAATAGGTGTAGGTGTTTTGCAGGAACTGTTCTGAGGACACTTTTAACATCCATCATGCTCTTACTGGGCCCACTTCTGGCACATGCTGTTACCTTTAAAAAACACTCAAGTTTCCCGTTAAGGTAACAGGGGAGGGTAGCATTTAATTGACTTTCTAAGTGAATGAGTTTTCCCGTTGCTCTAAGATCAAAGAGCCCAAGTGGACCCCATTTTTCCTCTTTTGATTTTTTTTTTTCATCCAAAGGAGAATTGAATAATAGTCCACATACTATCAGCACCCCACTTCATATCAGCCCCACTGACTGAGGTCAGTCAACCTTGAGCTACCTAATTAATGCTGGATCACTCACATGGTGGAGGAACAAGTCTCTTGCCTTTAGTGAGTAATACCCCAACATCTCCTGTGTCCATTAGTAATGAAAACAAGTCCCATAGGGAGAAGATACAAGACATGCTCTTTGCAGGGGTGCTGAGTCCAGTGCAAAGTCAGAAACATCCAAACCATTTCAAACATAATCAGGCCTTCAGTATGCCTAGATCTATAACCCTCCTGAAAGAGTGTAGGTTTAGATTCGATATTAGGAAGAAATTCTTTACGATAAAGGTGGTGAGATATTGAAATAGGTTGCCCAGAGAAGCTATGGGCTATAGGTGTTCAAGATCAGGCTGGATCTGGCTCTGAGTAACATGGTCTAGCAGAAGGTCCCCTGCACATGGCAGGGGGGTTGGAACTAGATGATCTTTAAAGACCCTTACAACCCAAACCATTTTGTAATTCTATGATAATATCATAGATTAAATAATAATTTACAATAATATCATAAATTAGCTCCTAGTGGTTGTTCTGCCAAGAAAGACTAGGCTTTGATAATCAACCCTTTCAATTCACCATCCAGGTCCTCTGAGCCATTGCAATAAACGTGATGGTAAAGAGTCAACAGGTAGCCTAACTGAAGCAGTATCTGATTGGCATGAAGCAAAAGAACTACTTTTCACATTCCCCTATTGGCTTTTATACTGGCTGTGAAAAGGAGGTATAAAGTGATGAGAACTTGGCCCTAAGAGGTTTTGAGCCTCCTCTTCTCACAAGAAGTTTATCGTCATCTGACTCCTAAACTATTAGAATTCTGCTGAAAAAAGGCTTATTAGGGAAACTACAGATAATACATTATGTCTGGAATCTTGAGTTTGTAAATGCAATTAAAAACTTTCCCAGCACTTGACAGTCCAACTGACAGAAACCAAATGCAGCTAGAAAGGCCTTCAGAGAGGCAGATGCTGAAAATGGCAAGTGTCTGCAGCATGGCCAGTAAGACAGGCAAGTGTGTGGACGTGACCTTATGCTGGGTACACGTTCACAGGGCCATGCCAAGTCAATATTCTCACTGCTCACCTTATTTGTCATGCAAGAAGTAATAAGCTCTCAACTAGTTTCCTTTAAAGCTACTCAGTGATCCATTTCATTTCAGCCAGAGCAAAGGAACCTCCATATTTTCACAGACCACTAAGCTGGGAAATATGGAGACAGTTTGAGGTATGTGCATATTCATCAAACTGACAAAACAAAAATGTGAGTTATGCCTTCCCTAACATAAAGCAGAGAAATTTGGTCCACAAGGGACACAACCTGTTTGAAAAAGATGAATACTTAACTCTCTTCGACCTATTATTATAAGGCAACACAAGGGGGAATCTTTGTTTTGTTTTTCTAAGAACGTATGTAAATGAGAAACAAGATGTGTTTGGTATTAGTGTATATCTGTCTAATTATTCCCAGTGCTAATAACTAATCAATTATATTAGTGCCTCTAAGAGTAGAGAAAGTATTATGCATTCATTGTTCTTATTTCTGCTCTCCCTCTGCTATAGATCAGGAGTACCTAAGGTGAAAAGAGCAGAGTTACACAAATGTGAAATTTTGGTGAACAAAAAATTATATCCCTGTGTAGATGTGCCAGTATCTGGACAAATATTCTCTCTGAGTTAAGAGAGGATATCTGACGGTATATCTAACAGGATAATTAGATAACTTCAATTTTTAAATTATGTTTCTAATGGAGAAAAAATGCAAAGTTAAATATTAATCACTATTTTTTCATTATATATTTAGCAGTGTTGCTGATCTTTTTTTGTATTTTAGCCTCTGCAGTAGTGTTTGACTCGCAGGAATTAGGAGAACAACCAAGCATAGGAGAAGCAGAGATTACTCATGTACTGTGAATAAGATTAAAAAAGTAAATTAAACCCATAATGTGCTTTAATTCACTATTCACGCTGCAACTGGTAACTCAACTAAAGTGTTTCTAGGCTTATTTTAAAATAAAAGGAGTCAAATATATTCTACACATCATTCTAGCAAAGTCATATCAGGAGAAAAATAAGTCATGTTTTTTAAATGCCAGTTTCCCCTAGAATTGTTCATTAATACCTTTTAAAACAAAAGAGGCCAGTTCAAGATAAGCAGAACTCTGCTGCTGTAACACAGTTCTTCATGTTACACATGACTGTAGTTTCCACTACCAGACTTATGTGAACAGTCAGTGAACTGAGATTTTTGTGCACTGCCACATGTGCTCAAAGAAACTCTTCACGTTTCCCATAGGAAAAGGAGTGTAGCAATGAGGTAAGCAAACCAATCACAGAACCATAGAATCGTTAATGTTAGAAAAGGCCTCTGAGGTCATCGAGTCCAATTGTTAACCCAGCTCTGCTAAGCCCAACACTCAACCATGTTCCCAAGCGCCACATCCGCACGTGTTTGGAACACTTCCAGGGCAGTGATTCCACAACTTACCTGGGCAGCCTGTTGCAATTTTGCCTCCCTTTTAGTCAAGAAAATTTTCCTAATATCTAATCTAACCCTCCCCTGGTACAACTTCTGGCCATATCCTCTCATCCTGTTACTTGTTACCTGGGAGAAAAGACCGATCCCCACCTGGCTACAATCTCCTTTCAGGTAGTTTTAGAGAGTGATAAAGTTCCCCTTCAACCCCCTTTCCAGATCCCAGATCCAGATCCCTCTGTGGAGCCTTCTAAATACTTTGGTAACTGTATTTTAACACCCCAGTTTATAAGTTTGTCCTCAACTATTTTTCAAAAAGCAAAGAACATTAAGATACTTACTCGGGAAGTAAATGCACTACAGCCTTGAATACACTACAGCCTCATAGACAATTGCTTTAAAATGGAAATACATCTGAGCAGTTTGAAGTGTGTTTATGTTTGGTAGCTGTAGCAAAGTTTCATCTAAAATGTTCCCTTCTTACAAAATATTTGTGTTTTCCTCTTTGAAGGGGTAGAGAAGAAGTGAGACATAGTGGTTTCTTCATACTGGATGGCACTCTTCTGCTGTTTCTTACCTTCAGTTACAGCTCCAAGTTTGTTCTTCTTCCATAGTTATCTACCCTTGATTGATTGGTTGGCATGAACTCCCTGTAAGACACTGGAGAGTAAATGTTCTTCCTAAATCAAATTAATAATATGGGGGTAAGGCTATGTGACTTGACTTCAGACTCCAATGCCAGTGAAATTCATAATAGAAAATCCAGTGAGAAGCTACTTTTAATGGACAAATTCTGTACTGAATTTCTATCAATGCATCCGATATTGGCACTTTTGGGATTTCATGCATGTCACTATAGATAAATATAGCTCTTTTGAATAGTTTAGTTGTGATTCCTTTTAAGAAAAGCATATTCTAAAAATATCCTTCTGCTTCCATCATACCATTACACAAACAAAAGAACTACCAATATTCCATCACATATGAGAACTTTTACCTAGTTCAGCCCATAGGGACATTCTTGTTTTCACTCCTCATGCCAACTTTATTAGCACTTGAGCCCTCTTTGAGCTGCAAAATTTCCTTCTTAGCCATGCAGCCGCACCGGAAGCATCCCTCATAAATGCTTTCTTTCATATTGGGCTTAGGTATTACAGTACCCCATATGCTTTCATGAGTTCCCCACTGGAGCCTTTCCTGCTGGAAAATCTGGTACCAGTGTAATAAAGCATTGCTTGCTTTAGGTATTTTTCAGACAAAACTGCAGACTTCTACCGTCTTCCTACTGTTGACTTGTTGATGATTTTTGCCAAGTTCACAGTGGCACTTGAGGAACACGCAGAGCTCAGTTAGGTACTTATTGTTGTGCTCGACAGTCTGATTCTGCAGTGTCCAGTTCCTACAAAACAGACAGATATCTTTCTGAGGTCTTTTTCCTACAAAATGAACAGATACCTTTTTGAGATCTATATGTTAAATAGGAACATTTTCACTTTGCTTCTTCTCTTTTTGCCACCTGGATACTGCCATATTCTTTATTAAACCATGTAAAGCCCCTTAGGAGTTCAGCCCTCATGTTGAATATATATGCTTGATTAGAGAGGATCATCACATTCAAGAAACAGGATTACATTCACTCAACTGCCCAGCTTTCTTTTAATTTTTCACATTTAGTCCTTTACTATAACTTGTTTGTTAGGCTGTTGGTACCTGTGGGATCTTTGAGTGAATTCAAATTATATGGCCTCTGTGTGTGTGTGTGTGCAGTTGTATGTCTGAGTGTGCATGAGGAAGTGTGCATGTGCAGGGAGAGCCAGTTATCCCTTCCTGACTTTACAGACAGGCTGCTAATTGAGTGTGTGGACATGCGTGGTTTAGATGCAGGGAATACTTTAGATGACACAAGGCTTGCAGCATTAACTGTGGAGCATTAGTACATGGCTCTAATGAAAATCAAGTACACTACTCATGCACTATATATGAACACATATATTCATAAAAAGCATTCTCTTAGCCAGATGCTCTTAGTTGGATGTTTACTCAAATTTGATGTTTGCCCTCATTGACAATGTGATGCCCAAATTTGGTCCAGGATATTTTTACGAGTACACATTGTGAAGGGAAAGCTGAAGTGTGCATCCCAGAGCCTTATGTGGTCATTCAGCCACAAAATAAATAAAACAGTCCATCTCAGCAGGCTTCACTAGCAGAGAGAGGCATCCATGGGGGATGACAGCCCTGGAACAATACTGTTGAGTTCAGTCACTAATTTCCATTGAATTTCAACATGTTTACCTGACAAAGGAATAAAATCCAAGTGAAATAACCTGCCAGCTTGCTCCCTTAAAAAGAACAGTAAAAAATCATCAAGCCTTTAAATAGCAGCACAATATATTGATAAGCTTTAAATCATTCCAGGTCTGAAGTCTCTAGTTTCCAAAGCAGCATGTCAAACAGCTCTTTCCCGACCTCATGTATTCTGAAACATGTTCATTGAGTTATCCATTCCAAATGTGCAGTAACTAACAAAAAGCAAGTAATGTTCTCTCACTTGGTCTTTGCCAAAATTCTTTTAGGATCGTACGTGTCTAGAAGATCATTAGATATTCAGGAGGAGAAAAAATTGGTCAGTAAGATTATTCAGTAATCCATGAGAGCTGCAGGATTTCTAGAATTCATTTTGCACCCATTTACTTAGTGTTTAACTACAGCTGCCTATTTTGGTATCATGCTAGCCCTAAAAGCAGCATTTTATTCTTTTAAGTCTTTTGCCTGACATGGGGATTTTCCTTGTTCCAGAAAGGGTAATTAAAGTTTTACTGGGATACCTTTTTTATTTCATTTTCAGTCATAAAAATGTGAGTAAATATTATTGTTCTTAGATTGGTGGCATATCCCTTCCCCTTTTGAATAAGACAATAATGCAACAGTTTTGGCTGGTTGATTTTCGGGTGAGATTTTTATTTTGGTTTGGGGTTTTCCTTTGGTTAAATGTACATTGTCTCTCTGTAGTCAAAATGTCTGTGACTGTAACAGTATGTATTTCTTTTACTGGAGAAAATAGACTTTTTGGTTTTTGTTAACAGTACTAGTGACTTTGTGGAAAATGACAAGTTGCTATTTAGATCTGCTTAGTTAAGTACAGTACACTACAATACAGTATTTCTGAAAGCTAGAACATACAGTACACAATATATATAGCAATTCTATATCAATATATATACATAGTATAATCATTTAACTTTTGCATCTGCCTACAATCATAGAAAAATAATTTTTCACATATATCATTCACAACCCAATCAGCTGCTGCAGCTATTTGAAGCATTTACCAATAATTATTACAGCTCTATTGTGCTTTTTCATATTATTGGCTTCTTTATTGTCTTTACAAGCATTTTTTCAGGCTTTTTAAAAATCTCTATGTAGTAAGATGTAGAAAAGTAATTTTTTTAAAGAAAAGGTAAAACAGTATTAGGCTCTACAAAAAATTAGAGATTGTTCCCTGCTACCCTTTGATATCAGAAGAACAATTAATCAAGACAAATAAGGTTATATATTAGCTCTCTTATAAGATGTCCTATTATTTCATTTGTAAAAGTGTATGTCAGACTTTTCCTCTTCCGTTCCTAGCCTTGGAGAAAGATGCCAAAAGTGGTCTTTCACTCCTTCCAAATCCTGTTTCTTTAAAGTTTTAAGATTTCCTGAAATTACCCTCTGCACTGGGGTGCAGAAGAAACATTGTTCTCTGTATAGTTACACAGAACGTGGCCAGAATTTAATAAGAAATACCTCCATCCATGACTATTAATATATATCCAAATAGGATTTTTACTTATCCACTTGATCATCCCTTTTTCAAATGAAAGCAACCTCTGAAAGTTTAGTTTTGGTTCATAAGTTTTTCTAGGTGAATGTTCCCTTTACCATCTTCATAGTACATTCCTGTTGGTTTTGAATTTTGGGTCAGTCCCACTGGACTTATAATTGTCACCACAGAACTGCTGAAAAAAGTGTCACTAGGGATATGTCAACATCCAGATCCAAATAGCCCAGGAACAGCTGATTGACACCCAAGCCTCATGACTTTGGGTGTCCTTTCTGTGTTCTCACCTTGCAACAGATGGCCCAGGCAGCAAGCCTTGGTTCAAAATTAGTAAGAGTGCAAACTTATGAGAGCATGGAAATTTATGTTTCTTTTTCTGATTCAGGTACATCTAATTCAGCTGACCTTCATTCCTTTGGTGGATGACATATCACTCCTAAATGAAAATGTACAAAATCAAGTGGATGACAGTTATGGAGGAGGTATTCATTTTGTCTCGTTTCTCCTAACTGTGAAGACAGGAAGAAATGAGAGATGGTCACATCAGTTCCAAACTATTTTTCCTGAGAATGAGCAAATGTGTCACTGAAAATCAGTGAAGTTATTTTGAAGTAACAAGAGAGGGAAATAGTTACCTATGCCACAGCTTGGGGTATTAATATGAGAACTTCAAGAATGGGAACTATCAAGTGCCGGTGTTCCTAACAGTCTCCTGTCATCTGCCATTTGCACGTACATGGAAGCCACTACCACATTCTTTTTATTTCTACTAGCAGTTTAAAAGTTATGGTCTTCCACTAGTGAATTCATTACTCTGTTTATACCCATTTGTAAGGAAAGGAGGAGACTATCAATATTAAAACAATAGGTAACAAAACTAAATTATTACATGAAAACTGGGCTTTGTTCCGTTAAGCCAAACAGTGCCATTTCCCAGATTAATTCCAGTTAGCTGCTGCAACAGAGTGCTGATTCAGTGATCCACATTTTCTGACCATGCTCTTTGCCTTTTCCTTTGACTGAATGCTGAATCATACATACTTTTGTAGAGAGTGTTCTCACTTCACTGAGAATACCAGATCATTTAAATGGCTGCATACCCATTCCACATTTGCCCTGCTAATCCTTTGTAAGGTTCAGTAATTCATTTAGCATAAATACTAGTTTAATGTGTTTCTTGATTTAATTTCTTTGTTGCCTTTTATTTTTCCTAATGCTTTTTAAAACACCTCAATTCATTTTGCATGTTATACAGTTTACAGTTTATATTTTTAGGCTAAGAAGTGGTTTTACGAACAGAATGGTACCAAACAGGTAGATTATCCACACTAGAGATTGTACTTTTAGAATGCAGTGTGTACAGATACAATTGCCTAAGGGAAAGTGAAACTAACAAAATAATCAGCTGGTGAACACTATTTTAACATATCTTCTACATAAAAGACAGTCAGTCATTTTTGATTCCAGAAATCTTGCTTTTTTTGAACATGTATCCTTTCTTTTTTCATTCTCTGAAGAGAAACTGATTTTGAGAATTGTGATGTTCTGAGAAACTCATTTCATATGTGCGTATTTTCTGCTTTTCTAAGGAGACAGAAAACAGAAGGTAATATCAATTTTACAGTTCTATAGATTCTTGCATTGGCAACTTTCCTTGAATGATATAAACATCAAGGGAAGACTCTCCAAATAATTATTCTAGTATATGGTTTTCATTATTACTTTCATTTTCCATCTCCTTGTTGACCAAGTAGACTTCCAGGACTAATGCAAGCAATGGTCTCACGTTTCTGTGGTCAGCAGCATTTATATTCAGCTCCATTTTGCACTTCTTTTCTGTTTTGTACAGCTTTTGAGGAACACAACAGTTGAAGTAGGTAACACTGTCACCACGAGAGGGAGAACCTTGTACTAAGAGAATGTTGCTACTGTGCTGGGACAGAAAGGGATTTTAAAGCTCTTTGCTGCAAGGTTAAATAAGAGGGGAGTTCCCCACTCTGGGGGTGTTTGCACCAAAGACAGGGGGCCTTCCAGGAGAGGGAGATGCTTGAACTCCATACAAGGGATTTGCTCTTCACCACTTAGAGGAAAAAATTGAATCTCCAGTATCTGCTGCTTTTTTTTTTTTTTTTTTTTCCTTGTAGGAATAACTTGTAAACAATTTGTAGTTCCTATTAATTGGTGGAAGGAGTGTCACCACATTTATTAGAGTCAGAACTACTTCTTCACAAATATCTTCAACAAGCTTCATTGTCTTTTGGGGTGTCCTGTTTCCTTTGTCCTAATGCCAGGATGTAGTTTGGACTGCTGTGAAACTCATAGGAGTCCTTCAAATCTGGAATTTATTCCCAGTATTGTATGTCCTGAATAATCAATTCCCTCCAAAGTTCAGGTTCAAAGAAATTCTTATGATGAGTTGAATTGGAAAACTGGTGGTTTCCCGTTCACTCCACCCATAACGGGCTTTTGTTTGTCAAACATAATAATATAAAAAGGCTGCTCAGTTCAAGCAGGACGTACTCCATGACTTTGCTTGTCAGTAGGTGAGGTCCATGCTTAATCCTGAAAACTGATTGGACCAATACTCTGTGGGCCAGATTCTGCAGGCAGGACTCGCATGCCCCTTTGTTTATTTTAGTCCATTTCCTCTGACAGAAAGCATATGTAGTCCTACAGAAAGCTATAATTCTCAAAAATAGTTTCATATACATTATTTAAGATGCCACAGGACTGTTCCCCAAAATTCCGCCTGTTTCTGCCCAAAGTTTTTACTCCTCATAAAACTGACTCAAGTCTGGATTTCACTCCACCAGGCAGATATTGCTTGTGTTAAGGGCTGTGTAATTACATAATCTCTCTTTTTTGCTGGGAGACTTAATTCAAAAAAGTCCTACAGAGCATGGCAGTTGCTTCCCTTTATACAAGGCTTGGAATTTGCTTTGTTCAGAGGGTCCTAAATAGCTTTGAGTCTTTCTTTGGGCTTGATTGGTGATTGTATGTTTACCTTAAGGAATTAAACAGTGAGCCACAAGAGGTAGTGTAGATACAAGATTCGCAGCAATCCATTTTCCCTAATTTACACCCTTGACTTGTGACTTTTCTATTGCCAGAACAGTGTAAAAGCATTTGTGTATTGGATATTTGGAGCTGATTCCAGACTTCTGACTGCTATATCCAGAACTGCTCTGGCCATATCTTTTCTGTTATGGTAGTCACATTCATGTGGGTAAAAGAAAGTTGTTTCTTTATAATATCTGCTTACATAATTGCAAATTCAGACTATACATCAAACTTTTTGGTAGACTTTTAAAAAGTGCTGCTTCATTGGGTGTGTGGGAGAATAGATTGTGTGAACAGCATTTCAGCAAAAAGGTAGGACCCCCTTGAAGTACATACAGCTGAAAAGCAAAAAAAATCATTGCTGCTGATTGCAGTGGCTAAATTGAAGTTTGTAGACTTTACAGAACAGCTGGCAAGTGTTACTCATTTTGTGTCTCTTGTGCTCTAGCATGGGATGCGCCACTCTGGCTCTGCACCCAGAGACAGTGGCTTTAGGTTCAGTCCCTTTGCCATACCATGGTGAGTCCATGATGTGCTCTTTATTTTTCATTATAGGCTCATTGGTAAAGATAAACAGCAAAAGTCCTTGCAGCCAGGCATTTTTCTGGTTTAGAGGTAGATACTCAGGATCCCTGCACCCCTATTTAGATTCTTTCTCTTAGGTTCTTTCCTTGTTTCTATGCATGTGGATGAAACAGTGCACCTGCCTGGAGGGAAGGACACAGTATCTTTGCAAGAGAAAGAAAAATGAGAAAATTGCTTCTTGGTTGTAATTTGGTTTATCTGTTGGTATTTGCTTTTGTTCACATTCTGGGGTGGGCTGTCAGCTTCAGCAAGGGGCTGGGAGTGAGGGAAGTGGCAGAAAGTAAGAGGAAGCATGTGCCTGAGCCCAGATAAAGCAGCATGCAGTATTCCTCTATACACTGAGCAATTTACAATGAGATTAGTTTAGCAGCAGCAGCAGCAGCAATGCCCTTGCTCTTCCTTCCCTGTTATGGCCTCTTACACTGTTTTAGTGGTTCCCCACACTCCTTTCCAGCAGTTACGAGGGTTTGATGAATGTTCTTGTGGCTGTCCAGATGAAAGTTATAACCTCTGCCATAGTTCCTCCCCCAACAGTGAAATACAACAAACCTCCAAACTGGTGAATACCCCAAAGTCTTTGTTGTGTTTTCCCAAGTGATGTCTTAATGAGTAGCAAGCCCTGGCAGGTGTTTTATTTTGTTAAAAGAGATAGGCTAGGGGAGGTATGGTCTGATTAGGATTCAGTAACCTGTTTGCCTTTGTAATTAGTGAACATTATTTTGTTTTCCTTTTAAGTTTTCATTTTGAGGTACCTAAGAGCTTATATGCCTGTCACTAAAATTCCTGCTTTTCCCACCATAGCCCTAGATGGGCTTTGAAAAAAATACTTTATATATATATCCCCAAGTATTTGAAGGCTGGAGTAGAGAGTTGTTCGTGCATGTGTGCCTACTTGAGCAGGAGAAAACTGAAGTTAGTGTTGATCTGTCCAATTGCATTAGGGTGGCCACGTAGAGCTGCCACTTCGAAAAGCTGATTGCACTACAGAACCTTAGCTTGGGCACTATTAAAAGAGGGACTGTATATTTGGAACAGGGAAGCTTTTTAGGTTTTTTTATCCACACACTTGCCCTTTGCAAGATGTAATCTTGCAAGGATTTGCATCAGACAACTTTGTGTAAAACCACTACTGAACTTTTCTAACTCTATCCATTTAGTTCTCTCTTCTTTCTGCAGCCCCCAAACAATGGCTTGTCTCCTTTCTGATTTCTGTCATTTGACTTTGTTTTTGATAAATGTCCTATCTGTTAATGAGATCTCCACATTGACTGGGAGGAGAGAAAACGAGGCATGTGAAAGTGTGGCTGGGAGACTGCAAATCCCCCTTTGTTTAGGGGCATTTATATACTTTTACTAAGAGCTGATTTCTTGGGGGCTGGGTGGGGTGGGGAGGGAGTTTGTGCTTTTTTGGTCTGGATAAGGCTTTTTATTTTTGCACTAAGTATGACTGCACTGCACTGCACTGCATTGCACTACTGAAATGTATTTATATGTGTTGGGATTGGAAGGGGCCAATTAAGCAGAAAGGGAGAAGAGAAAGGCATAGGCTCAGAAAAAAGGATGTACCATAAGCCTGACCAGGTTGAAAGAGAAGTGAGGTTACCTTAATTTTAAGCAACTAGTCAGACACTGAGACAGCTATATTGGATACCTTCTGTTAAGAAATAAATAAAGCACTATAATAGAAACTAAAGAGGCATCACAAGTTTCTTGGTGCTACAGATCTTTTCTCCCCTTTTTGTAGAGAGTGTTCTTCGGGGTTGTGAGAAAGTTGAGGGAACTTCTCATTGTGTAAACCAGTGTAAGGCTTCACCATAAAGACACAAATTCCCAGTTCCGATGTCAAAACTTGCATTGTTGGATAGAAATCTCTTCCAGAGGTTTGACTATGATTAGCATCCCTTCAGTAAAAGCAGGATCTCTGAGATCAAGAAGTGAAGTCACAAAGCAGACTTTGCCAAAGGGGAAGGTCACTGAAATAAAGCATGTCTTTCCGAGGCTGTAATGGGAACAGTGCAATAAACAGTCATCCTGAACACTCAGTTACAGGTGTTCTAGTCAAGCCTTTGGGGCAGAGGAAGCAGGAGGGACATTTGAGCAAAAAAAAGAGTGATGTGGAATTCAGTACATACAGAAATATTCCTTCTTAGGCAAAGATGCTGTCTAGCATTTTAAGTTCTTCTCTCTGATTTTATTTCTTAAACAGATAGTCTAGCATTGTGAAAGTTTTCAGCCGGAACCAAATGAAATCCTAAGATGGAAAATATCTTTACAGTCAAGATGCCTGTTGGCCTATGCTTTGGTCATTTATTTTGTAACAAGCATACTATGAGAAAAACTAAAACGTTAGCAATGTGTGGCAAAATCCATCTCTGCTATACCTCTTTGTGATCTGTGAACTCTAAAAAATTTGTCTTGAATGTCTTCAGTAAGACTATTATTGCATCTTTAGCCAAATGGTAAAACAGGATCCTGAAAAATGTTCTGTAGGGAAACTGGGAGAAAAACCTAAAACATGGATGCATCTTCTTTGGTCCTGTAGTGGAGGGATCACCTGTCTAATGTACCACAGGGTTTCATGCACAAAAAAAGAGAGATACTTATCCAATTGCTAAGAAAAGGCTAGAGTAACTGGGGGACTAGAAATCTATTCATGCTCTGCATTTTGGCTTAGATTTGAAACTAAGGTATTTTGGCTTCATTAGCACCAAGACGTGGGTAGTACAGACCTTTCACAGAGAGCACAATGCAAAGAAGATTGCTGCTGTTCAGTCTCTTGAACTGCCTCATTTGATAAAAGTGTCAAGATCTCGAAAAGGAATTCAAGAGGCAGGTGTTGGGTGGGAAGGAACAAATCTGGAACCAGGAGAGACTTCAGAGTAAAGGATGTGTTGTTCTGGTGAGCTTTGAGATTTCCACTCTTAGATTCCAGCCATCCTGGCTTGAAAGAGAAGAACTGGAGATATGCCCTGATGTACTGTTAGATTAACTACTGAATGATTCTTCCCTTGAAAGCAGGTGGGATAGTGGAACATACAGCCTGTTTCTTTGTCATCTGCAGGAACCCTCTAAGATGAAAACCACTGGAAGGTCAGCTTCCAGTAGTGAGTCATTGGATGCCCAACAAAAGCACAGTTCATTTGAGATCCAGCATAATACAGAGGCAGGAGAGCACCTTTGTTTTGTAAAGGGACATTTGCTTCCAAAAGAGTAGTGACAGCTACAGAGCTTTGATATGGGAGGAAATGAAGTCTGTCTGCTGGAGTTATTTCATGTAATGAGCCAATACTCCTGTTTTTTGCTTAGGTGAGTTTTTCTTTGTTTCCTTGTTTAAGGCAGCTGCATATATTGCTACTGTCAGAGTGGATTTGTGTTGTCAATGAGGAGTAGTGGACTGCTCCAGAAAAAAAGGTGAAACTGAGGGTTTACTGAGCCTGCTGTGTCCAGAGTGCCTTTCTTGCTGTGGTAAAATAAAGAACTTCTGTAGGTTGAGCTGTTCCGGCTGACTGATTGCTGCATATTCCTCCCTTGTGGTGTGACCTGATGGCAACCATACTTGGACAAGGAGAGGAACACTGCATGTTTGCAATGCTGTGATAAGATGCCATTTGCACTAGTTTTTTAAAAGTACTGCAACCTGAAGAAATGGGCTTTGAGCCATGCTCCAAATCTGGGTTTGAATTCAGCCTGTTTAAACCTGCTTCCAGCTGACTCAGTTTCAACAGAGCTGTCTAATCCATGTAAACAGGAACCAAACCATTTTTTAAAAGCCAAATTCCGGCTTATGTTCCCACTCAGTTACAGTGCTCAACCACACCAGTTCCTGGGCATAAGTGTGATTGTATAGTTTCAATGGCTTTTAAGTAAGTTGTTCCTTTTTACATGGTCAGTTTGAAACTAGTTTAACTGGAACTGCATTTAAATATAGCACAAACTCTTTTGTAATTTTCAGCATGGTACTATAGCCCCATGTAGACAGTGCTTGACTCAGAAACCAAGGATAACTTGAGGTTTATTTGAAGAAGCCAAAACATATGTTGCTGACTAGAGATGCCGCATAACTTAATGCCCTATTTTTTCTCCAGATGGAGAAACACTAACTTCCATAATTCTCCTCCATTTGTCATCCTGCTTCATTGTTGCACCTTTTCTCCTGAACGAAAATCCCTTTGGCCAGTGGGCTAGATCCAAAAGAGAACTTCCCTGTACTGTTTGATCATCTTGTTTCTGTATGTTGCTTTCCTCAACATTGACAAGCACTGCTGAGGATCAACTTTAGTTTTTGCTGGGACTGTGGCATAGTTATGGTTCAAGAAAATGCTAGAGAAAATTTCAGCATTATAGTAATTTCACAGCTTACCCTTGAGGAAAATGTTATGTTTCAGAAGTTCCACAGAAAAAAGAAAATGCCAGGATTCACAATGGAGCTTCAGTCACAGTGCTGTAGCCAAGTTTGTTGGGAATGTATTTCTGATGGCTGGCAATGCTGACATTTAAAAAGGCAATTCAGAAGTATCAGAGAACATATGCTTTCTCATCCCTGCGAACTAAGAGAATTTACACTAATAGAATGATCCCAGGGTAACCTGTCAGTGTTCATCACTTTTCCCCTAAAGGAGGAGGCAAAGAAACTGTCACATCACTTTAGACAGTCTGAGTTCACTTCAAAACTGCTCCCTAATGACCTGCCAGCCAGATGCCCTCTCACACTGATCCTGGTGTCCCACTGGCTGAGGATTTGTCACATCAGCCAAGGTGACCGAGATATACGCTTGGCCTCAGCTAGGAGCCTTTCACCTTTTCCTTTTGGTTTTCCATCGAACCAGGTGTGCATTTAGTGCTGAAGTAGATGTCAGGTTAGCTGTTGCTCCAGGTGACAGGAGTCACAAAGCCACATTGCAGCTGAGCTACTGCTGTCCTCAAGGATATTGCTAAAGGTGAAAGACAAGGCTCTGGTTGGTGGTGTAGTTGTAAACCTACATCTTCTGCTGCTTGCCCGTCCAAACTTGTTTTGGTCAGCTATGCTGTTGCCCTCGAATATGCTTTGTGTGTGAAAAACTGAAAGCGGTTGTTCTGTTGTCTGTCTTCTTCTGCATCATGGATGTGGCACCAACTTACTCTCACAACAAGCTTGAGTTTTGTTTTGCTGTTGTTATTAACATGTAATTCTACTGTAGACCAAAAAATATGAAAAGGAAAAAAAATCAGTTTCAAGACATAAAAGACCAGTGAGTGAAAGGTGAAAAATTTAGGAAGTGGAGGTGTGAGAGAAGCAGTGGTTAACTGTGTTAAGTTAGAAATCTCAGAATAGCCTTATATATTTCTTAACCAATGCTTACCAATCATCCAGTAGTGGGGTTAGATAGCTTTCTTGGCTCATTCGTACCTGTATCCTAATATTTTTTTTTTGTTTGTTTTTAATTTTTATTTCTTTGGTATTGCTGTTGCACATCATGTTGTCTTTTATAATGCCTGATTTTTATTGTATTGTACTTTATTGGTCTGTTTTGGTTTTGTTTCCTTTTGAAGGATGGGAAAAGTAATGTTTCCTTTTTGTTTTGAATTTTTGAGAAAAAAATGCACTGGAAGTAAACACAAACACATTTTGCCATTTGAAAAAAGGAAAACACACAGCCACGCAGTGGAAATGGCTAAGAAAAAGCACCCCTCTTCCTTCTTGTTATGGAAGCATCCTTTAAAAGATATGCTAGAAAGAAAACAATCTCAAACAGAAGAAGAGAGAAGCCTTTTTGATCCTAGCTCTGCCATCTGGAGTATTCTAGCACAGTTTTCTACAGGGTTGGTTTCCTACATGGCCAACAGGCATAAAATCCAGAACTACATGGGGCAAATTCATCCCTGGTGCAAGCAGATGTTATTGCAATGGAGTCAAAGGAGGTACACAGAGGATGGATTTAGCCACATGCATGCAGGATACAGCTGCCTTCCCCATAGTACCCAACTCCCCACTGCTAGAGTTTATTGCTGTCAAAACAGTTGGTCTTTTGGCTGTGTTAATCGCATAATATCCCTTGAACATTGTTCAAGGTAGGCAAAACACTTTCCCAATGAATAAATCAGTTCTGGATGCACCTTGGTGTGACACTTTTTGCCTACCAGCTTTAAGCTGTTACCCACTCCCAGCCGTGAACTGATGTGATCTATCTCTGGCTTGCCTTTGCCAGAAAATGGACTTGACTATTAAGCGTAGTAAAACTTTTGCATATTTAACTACTATGATCCAGAAATGGCCCTTGCACTTTTAAGGCATATGGAAACATCCTCTCTGTCTTTCAAAATGGAAAGAGTTCTTTGCAGGTGGAACACCGCATGCGCGCACCCACCCACGTGTGGTCTCTGGGCTCCTGACCCCAAATTCTTCCTGGATCTTTCTGTGCCCAGCAGTGTCCTGTCTCCATAGTGCCTGGTCATTTGAGTACAGCGGGGCAGAGACTCATGTTGAGATGAATGCAAAAAGCATACATTTTAAAAGACAGATGATTTTCCTATTATGCCAGCATCTTTGAATCCCCATATCAGCTGATGGGTTTCCCCAACCTGACGACTTTCAATCAGTTGTTTAAACATTGGCTTTTTCTGTTTTGTTTTCTAAGGAGGGAATGTGGGGTGGGGAGAATAATGAGGTGTTGTTTGTAACTTCACAGTCCTGCTAGTTGGTTTTTATCTTCCATATTTTATGCAAAAACAGACATTATAAGTCAATAAATAATTGTGCCCTTGGTTGAAAGTTAAGTGTTCAGGAAAGGAAAAAAATGGTTGGCATTTTTCTACATTTTTGTGAAGACTCTTTTGGAAAGGAAGGGTACATATTTTTGTTGTGTAGTATTTTCTATTTTTGAATGCATTTTCTTGGTACAAGACTGTTTTGTGGATTTTTTTTCTTTTTGGTGAACACATTATTTAAAAAAAAAAAAAAAAAAAAAAGGAAAAGAAAGAAAAAACTAATTGAAAAGTTTGCCCTTAAGGATATGCTGCAGTTTTGAGGTTTAACATTAAAAAAAACATTCAAGGCGCGTGTTAAAAGTTGGGGAATTGTATTGTTGGGAGTTTTTTTGTAATTGTTACAAGAAGAAGTTTGTAGCCACTGCTGTTTATTTTGTTTCAGATGAGTAAGTAAAGGGATTGTTCTTGTGTTATTCTTTTTTTAAAAAAAAAGTTATTTATGAAATGTCACAAACACTGGACTGTGAGTTTGTAGGGAAGCATTTGACCACCCTGTGTCTTCATAGTGCTGTTGGTGATCCTACTTCTCATTACTCTGCCTTATGATCTCCTGAGCAAATTTGGAGGGGACGGCAGGAGGGGGAGAGAGAAAATTAATGCATTTTTGACTCAGAGACTTGGTGGGAAATTAGGAAACAGTATTTTGGAATTCTAGAGCTGGACCATCAACTCTACTCCTTCTCCTATCTAGTAATGAGAAAGGAATGAGAAAGGCTTGCAGCCACTGGAGGAGACAGAAAATTTATGGTACCTGGATGTGGCAGTGTGCAAGGGGAAAGTGGCTGAGAGAGGTGATGCTCATAATGACCTCTGTAAATGACATCTGTTTCTCAGTCCACAGCTCCCTTGGTTTTCCCTCATCCTGCCAGTGACTTTTGTGAACAACTCACCAACCCCACAGAAACCAAGAGGTTGGTTTTGCTGATCAAGCCTTCTTGGGTACCCCAGCAGTGGGAGTGACCAGCAGGGAGCACTACTCAGTTTGATCACTGGTCTGGATTTGAGGAGGAGTAGAGGCTGAGGGTGACCAAAGAGGTGTGCCATGTTCTCAGTGTTTGAAGAACAGGCTTAAAAGACTAAAGCAGTGCTCCAAGTATTCATGGGACTGGAGAAAAGGGAAAGAGGAAGACACCAACAGCCATAACAGAAACTGGAGATATGTAACTGGGCTACATTTGAGACCAAACAGACTCTTTTTCTTCCTGGACAATAATGCAGCCAAATCTTGAGACTGTCAAGCAGACAGAAAGCTGAATGTGGCCTTCATTTCTCCTGCCTTTCCTTTTTATTCTCCCACTTCCTTTGCCCTGAGATTTCTTCTCAGTGAGCATTCGCTCCACTGAGCACTTTTTTTCCCTCCACCCAAACTGCCCTTCCTTTCAAAATGTGGGTTCAGTCAGGACTGAGTAAAATCATGTGCCTTCTTTTTCCCCTTTTGTAATTATACCAGCCTCCTCCCCTTCCCCAACTTACATGTGTGAGAGACTACAGGAGGAGGCTCTTTAGAAGTGCTACTTGTCTATAGATGTCCAGCAAAACAGTAAGGTGGTGGTGAGAGGAAGGGGAGCTGGGAGATACTATGAGCTCCTTTCCCTTTCCACACGTAGCAGGTCTTCCCAAGGAGACACCCTCCACCACCACCTCCTCAGATGCTCCTCTATCCTACAGTGCAGCTGTAGTGAGCACGTGGTGGCTCTTCTCTCCCATTTCAATCCTCGATTTGTGAAGCACTCACTCAATTTCAATTCATGCCATTTTCAAGCAGTCACATTGACAACACAAATGCAGTTTGTGGCCTTATCAAGATGACTTAAACCACTAAAAGAAAAAAAAGGCAACTCATTTCCTTCCCAAGGTTTGTGTCACTTCTAAAAACCCAGTCCATAGCAATCCATAAAAACTCCTTTAATCTCAGTCCATTTTGATGATGGTGACTAAAATGACTTGTCTAGAACTTAAATGCTGGACTGTCTGGTCCCATGTTTTCTTTGCTATTACCCCTACTGTCTGCTTGCTTTTCTCATTTTCAACTACACTCTGCTTAATGAGGCAGCCCTAGCCTTTGGTGAAAGTTGAGAAGAGCCAATGGGATCTTGGCACAGAGAAGGTAGTTCATGGACATTTTAGCAAGAGAAGGATATACTAGCTGCCACAGCAAATGCACATTATTATGGGTGCAGTGGTTTTAGGGCAAATGAACCCCACCCAGTTACTGGAACATCACTTGTTCCCAGGTCAATGCCATGGAGAGAAAAGAGCACGTTGGCACAATGGAAAAGCGGCTTGCAATCCACAGCTGCTCACGGGCAAAGACAGGGACCCAACAGCCACCCAGCTTCTCTGTGCACTTGGCCACTGCACAGTCAGTGTCCCTGACTCCACGGAGGAGCCAGATTTGCTGGAGAAGCTTTTCTTTGCACTGACTGTAAGAATCAGTGCAAAGCAGCCCCTGAGAGGTGTCTGTCTGTTCGGCAGGCAAGGCCAAGAGTGGGTGCCTACCTGTGCTGTTTCCCTGCAGAGCAGAAAGCTCCATGAAGGCTTTCCTGGTGCTTGCCCTTCCAAAAATCCACCTGTAAAACCTGTAGCACCTGGTTGGTGGAATGAAAAACCTCTCAGTTGCTTCCATAAATGATCCAGTAAATGTAAACCTTGGGATGTGGTATTGGAAGTTTTTTTTTAGGTTCGGCTTTAAAGCCTGGGAGGAACAGCATGGGAATGGTGATGTTATTTCCCCTCTCCCAATTAACAAGTCTGCATGTGTGTACACACAAGAGAAAGGGTGCATTCCTACCCATCTTTGGTGCTGGTGGACTTAAAACATTTGTCCAAAGCCTACTTTTGACACATTTAGAGAACATAAGAATAGAGTCTTATCGCATGCAATATTTGCCCCCAGAAAAGGGAAGGAGGGGGAGGCAGTTGGGATTGATAGGGTTGGATTATTTTGCATCTTTTGTAAAACTGTAATTTTAACAGTGCCTTATTCCTAATAGATGCTGGCACTTGGGACACACACATATGACAAAAGACAGAACTAGGGAGAGTCAGATGGGTACATCCATAAGACAGAGGTCATTAATCATCATAAAGGAAGCTGTATTGGGAATGACATGGCTGTGTCAGAATTGGAAACAGTTCAAATATTCAACCTTGAAAGCAATTTCCCTTCCACCACCTTCTGCCTTCCCTCCTTGCCAATGGTGCTGCCCAAGAACAGCTGCCTACACCGAGGCCTGTCACTGCCCCATTTGCTTTTGGCGTTGTCAAGTCCAAGGAGTTTAGCATGGTCATGCTTTCCACTGCAATCATGTTTTCCATGGGGTTTGTGAATGCCAGTTCTTTTGCTTTAAATGCACTTTAAAAAACAAGAAATCAAATCAAAGCTCCAGACTGTTTCAAATACATAGGGGAAGACAGTGCATATGTGTTTGAACCCAGTTGACTTTATCTCCAGTTCCAATGTACTCCATGCAGTGTGTATGTATAGAACAATGTGTATGCATACAGACACACATGTCAACCTTAAATATCAGCAGACTAACCTTTCTCCTTAAGCTCATGAAACCAGATGCTACACAAACACAGCAGCAGCAGAGGAATTACGGTTGGGCTCTTGAAACAGATCACAAAAAATAAAAACAACTATTTGGTCCTTTCTGTACATTCAATAATTACAGAAGGAATTGGGTTGTAACCAGAATAAAAAGGAACGGTGCTAAATGAATGAATGGGCAAAAAAAAAGAAAGAGAAACAAAAACTCAACCCAATAACACAGTTAGACTTTTATGCTAATTCACACATTGGGTTGGTTTGTTACTTTTTTTTTTGGTTTATATGAAAATAAAATTGCATCTAAACTAATCTACCAGTAAGATAATAAAAAACAAACCAACAAAGCAAGCAAACAAAAATGCATCCTGCCCTGAGGAAGTGCTTATTTATGGAGGATGTTAGAAATCTCAAAACTCTCGGCCTTGCTCTCACGTACCACATGCTCAATCAGTCTTTTTTTTTAAATGTCTGAAACTAAAAAAGAAAAAAAAAAAAACAAAAAAACAAACAAAAAAACTTTTTGAAGCACCTTATGTGGCTTCCCATTCTAGGAGTGGGAGCTGCCTTTTTTTCTTTGAGCACCTTACTGATGTGTTAATGCTATCTGCTGTCTTTTTGTTTCCCGTGGGCCGAGTGGCTGCTGTGAGCACGGGCAGGGATGCAGAGCACTGCACGGGCACACATCCATCCGCATTCCCATTCCTTGCAGTGCTGGCTGGGACCCAGACAGAAGTTTCTCGGTTGGTCTTTGCTCTCTGACATGGATGGGAGCTAAATGCTAGAGGGGAGAGCACACACTCTTGTGTGCAGATGTGAAAAGTAAAAATTGGACATTTTCTTCTTGGGGCCAAAAGAATTCCCAGCAGTTAATAGATGCTGAGTGAATAGGAAACTGCACCCAGGCCTAAAATTCTAAAGTCTTTGTGCCCACAACCAGTGGCAATGACCTTGGGCATTGTCCTGCCGAGTGGAGACTTCGGGATTTGGCCGCAGCTGGCAGAGGTGCCTGCGCAGGACATGGATCTCTGCCCGTGTGATGAGACAGCCACCCACCTGCACAGCCCTGCACGCACCGCTGTGCACACACACACCCCACAGCTGTACAGGCATCTCTCCAGAAACATGGTTTGTGATGATGTGAAGAGCAGGTCGAAAGTTTTGAGGGGTTAAGTTCCTTTTTTTTCTCTCAGTATACTCTGTAAATGGTATGTCAGTTATCAAAAACAAGCAAATAGAAAATTGTTTTAAAAAAAAAAAACCTTGCATACGCCTTTTCTATCAAGTGCTTTAAAATATAGAATAAATACACATCCTGCCAGTTTTTTCTTACAGTGAGAGTATCCTTACCTGCCATTTAATATTAGCCTCGTATTTTTCTCACGTATATTTACCTGTGACTTGTATTTGTTATTTAAAACAGGAAAAAAAAATAAAAAAAGAAAATTAACTGTAGCGCTTCATTATACTATATTATTATTATTATTATTATTATTGTGACATTTTGGAATACTGTGAAGTTTTATCTCTTGCATATACTTTATACGGAAGTATTACGCCTTAAAAAAATACGGAAATAAATTTTACAAGGTTTCTGTTTTGTGTGGAAGAGTAATTGATGTTGCTAAGAATGATGTTTGTTTTTTTGGTTTTTTTTTTTTTAATGTTACCAGCACTTTTTTTGTAAGTTTCACTTTCTGAGGTATTGTACAAGTTCACACTGTTTGTGAAGTTTGAATATGAAGGAATAATTAAAAAAAAAAAAAAAAAAAGACAAAAGAATGTGGCTGGTGTCTTTGTGTGTTTCTTTGTCAGGAGAACATGAGGATTGCAGGTGTCCTGTGGACCTCTCTTAGCTCTGATGGGGCATCACAGGAGTCCTGCTGGCACCTGTCTGCAGGGTCAGCCACAAACATTGCCGTGTTTGGGTCATTGTCAAGGCTGAACATCAACAGTAGTTGATGTTGGGGCCGCATGTCTGACAGTCTGGGGTACTGGTGTCCAACATCCTGCTCAGAGATAATATTAGATTCTTCCAATTCATCTGATTTTAAACAACTCTGCACCAAGCCTATGAAAGCAGGACATTCCACTTGCTCAGCCCTTGCTAGCCCCCCTCAATACCAGAAAGGTTTTCTGCTGGTCAGTTCAGGCCCTGAGAGAGCAAAGTGCTCCTTGGGAGCAGTGGGATCAGCACCCACTTTAAGGAGGTCTCATGTGCCCTGGATTTCCACTTCTTGACAATGACTAGTCCTTAGTCTTCCAGTTTCAATATTTTTCTTTATCATTGCAGCAAGTACATTTTTTAAAAGTTTTAGCAAAAGTGATGTGTGATGTGAAAACCAGGGCACAGACACTGCCAAGTTTGGGCTGCTGAGGCTGACAATTAGTACTGTTGCACAAACCAGAACTGAAAATGCTGCTAAGCGCCTGCTCACTTCCAAAACACTGTTCCCACTTAATCAAAACCATGTTGGGTCCAGAAAAGTCCCTGATTTTGTTTCCAGGTCATATACTACAAACAGTTGGGTTTACTTTAGGATAACCAGCTTTGTGCTTGGAGCAGAGTGAGACCCCTGAGAAACTACAGAACCCTCTCTTAGCTCTTTCTCCCTGTGAAAATTAGGACCAAATTTGGCCTTTTGTTTCCTGCTACATGAACTGCATGTGAAACAACGATCATCTTCATTTTCCTTAATGGATAAAGGATAATTGTCCTTTAATATATAATTTGTCAGTCTTCTGACCCATGAGTGTTAGAAGAAAAAGGATCCTCTCAGCTGAGAGAAACCATGTTGGATAAACTATTGCATGAACAGCTACAAGGGAAGTTTCCGCATGGAAGTAAAATGCTGTTTGTCAGCCCCCTTTAGCAGAAATGCCAAATTATCACGTCTAACTCGTCACACCTCCCTTTGAGTCACCAGGGCAAATGCACAGAAATCAGCTCCTGATACTGAGGTTTGCTGGGCCACAGGTGTCACAAGCCACAGCCTTCCCAGGCATGTCCCCTGCGTGTCCCTGGCAGTGGCCACCCTGGGTGGGCTGAGCCATCGAGAACCTGGGCTTGGTCCTACCTGAGCTCTTACCACCCGAGACCTTGCTGTCACCTTCACTTGTGACAGACCTGGGAGGAGCCAGAGAGGCCCAGGTACAGCTCGTGCCAGGAACAGCAGGGTTGGTCTCACGTTCACATGCTGTCCCCTCTCAGCCTCACCTTCCTCCCTCCTCACCAAACCAGCCCATCTTTGTTGCGACGTTCCCACTATTGACCAGAGTTTCAGTGAGCTGTGGAGATGGGCTGGTATGACCACACCAAGGGTTTTACTGTCTCTGGAGGAGGTTTGAGATGGGAACTCAGCAGAGGAGTAAGAAGGGAATGGAACAGAGGTGATGTGGGATGTGTCTCTCTATCAACCCCATAGGCTGGATGCTTCTTAGTGGTGTCACACACAGTCAGTGAGGGAGAGGCTCCTACAGGAAACCTGTCACCACTCAAGGAAGAAATAAAGTCTCCCAGACTGTACCCTCACATTTGGTCTGTGGGGGAAAGGTTGTTCCCCTGTGGCTTCTCTGTGGAACACAGTCAATCCAGCTGTAGGATATTCCAGCACACTTAGACACACAAGATTTGCCTAAAATGAGAATCCTGATGAGCCTCTCCTCAGACTCACACCTGTAGTAGCTGGGAGTGGGAAAACTGGGCAAATGCCTAGAAATAGGCTTCTGGTGAGCCACTGCATGTCCTCAGTAAATACTCAGAAGAAGGTAGGACATCTCACACGGACACTTATGGGTGTGCACATGCAGACATTCATTTCTACCATCACCGAGAAGTTTCCCCAAGGGACACTAGGTCATAGCCTCAGCTCAGCTTGGACCTCACGCCCCAGATTCTATCTGAAGGTGCAGTTGAACACAGAAGCACAACATTAGGGTGGGTTCAATACCCTCCTTCAGAATTGCTAAGGTCAGGAACTTCTGGCCAAGAGACATTTGTTTTGGTTTAAAATGGTCAACCAAGAGCCCACTGGCAGGGCTATGCTCCAGCTGCCTGCCAAGAGCTGGAATGGCAGGGTGCCACCCCAGGGAGACCAGCCATGACTCAGGTATGTTCAGCCAGGGTCTGGGCTGGTTCCTTGGCCCAGCCTGGGGTGCTGGGTGTGCTCCAGTTGTCCCCCAGCACGGTAAGAGCCATGTGGCTGCATGGTCTCCTCCCCTCACCACATACTTCACTCAGTCAGAGGCAGGTGGCAAATATTAATGAGCCCCATATTCTTGACTTATTTCATGATTATAGTAATCACAGATGGGCTGGGCCATGGCCAGAGCTCTCCCTTACCTGCTGGAATGAAATAGCAGCCTGAATCTACCAGCAATGCATGTACTCCCTCTCCAAACTACAAGACTGTCCAAGGAAGTGCAGGATTGCTTTCCCAAACTAAACATGGTCCCAAGAGTGCTCCTTGCAGGCCTTTCCCCCAGCCCTTGGGCTCCTTGCAGCCATGGAACTGGGCAGTGGATGTCCTTTGCAGTGGTAGCCTCCATTCTTGAAGCCTCAGTTCCCCGTGTGTGCCTGGCACCAGACATGGCTTGACAGCACGTGCAGGCCTGTCTGCCCAGACACACAGCAGGAGAGAAGGATGGCTCAGTGTGCTGATCTGCAAGGGCCACGTGATATCAGCCAGGTGATAAGGCAGGGCCACGACCAAGAACCCCCTCCAGAGTCACCATAAGCAGCCCAGAGCCTGTCCCACCCCACCAGCAGAGAGTGAAGCTGCACTGCCAGCTGGCAGACAGGCTGAGCTCTGTCAAAATCAATCTTAAGTTGCTGGGTTTTTTTTCTAAAGACCCCTCACTGCAAGAGTCAATAGCTAAATTGCCCACTCAGGAAAAAGATTAATCTTATTAATGTACAGTTGTTTACAACATTAAGAAAGAAATGCAAGATCCGTACCTGGAGATCTGTGGCTCAATGCTCAGGCTACGGCACCACTCCCAAATTTTCAAAATTTTCAGGAATGCATATTTAAAGCTTCACCCTTGCATATCTCAGAGTATGGAAAATGGAACATGTGGGGTTTTTTTGAAAATAACAGGAAACTCAATTTTTTTGGGGCAAACATTCTCACAGAACTAGAAATGCCTCCTTGTGCCAAAACAAGGATGAATAATCCCCATAGGAAAATGTGGAAAGTTCAAGTAATTTTTATTAAACCTGCAACTTTTTGTAAGTGCTGATTAAAAAATTAAATTAAATTAAAGTCAAAACTCACTTAAAATAGCTTGGTTTTTTCAGAAGGGCTGTAGTCCTAATGTTCCCAGCAGATACCCATGGGATGCAGAACAGTTGCAAACAGTGATTTCTGGAAATTTATGGAGTGCTGCAAGGCCAGGTCCATGGGGACGATTCTGTGACTCTACTACTCTGTTTCAAAGGAGACAAAACATCCTCACAGCTCCTCAGAGCTGAGCTCCAACCCCTCTTGAAAGTGGGATGTATCTGCTTTTGCATTGCTTTCCTGCAAGGTTCCTTGGCTGACCTATTCACAGGTGAGTCTGTGCCCTGAAACCCAAGGCTGAAGCACAATAGGAGAATAAGATATCATTTCACCAAAGGAACAGAAAATGTGATTTCCTTTGGGAGAACAGGAGGATGCCCTTACACAACTGTGTGGAGAGAGACCAAACAAATACTGCCATCAGTGCCCCCACTGCACACCTTTTTGAGGATCAGGCATATTCCCTGTGGCCCTGGTGAAGTGGGGTTGACCATGCTTCTAGGCCTTGGCATAGGTGCTTTCTTTAGTAATGATCATTATCCCCTTCCTCATCATCATCAATGACAGTTCTGCAACTCTCATACAAACATTGTGCAGTGTCTCCTGCAGACCAAGTCATTATATAAGAAGGGAAGGAAGACATAAATATCGTTAATCCAAGGAATTAAAAGTGTCTGTAGAAACTCAGCTGTACCAAAAAAGCTCCCTGTGCCTTACAAAGTATCAGACAAGGGGCTCCTTTCCCACATCCACCCCACCATGGGCTTCAAACTCAAATGCAGGTGGAGAAAAGTATTCGGCTCACATAGCCCATTTGTGCCATTAGAAAATTGTAGGCAACAACATTTTAGCACTTCTTTCACCCAGGGACTTTCCTTGTAGCACAGCACTGATGAACCCCTCTCCAAAGCATGGCTGAGCCTTTCCCCACTTTTAAATTCCCTGACTGTTTCACAGGGATTTCATGCCAAGCTTTTCTGCCCAAGCCAGAAGGAATGTGTGATAACAGCACTGGCAGTTTCACTGACCACAGTCCCATCTCTCTCATCTTGTCTCATTAAAATAAGCAAGCAAAGAAGAATCCTGCTATTCAGACAAGTTCTATTTTCCATATAGCCACATTGTCCATCATCAATTAGCCTGATGAATGAGGCAGAGCCAGCTGTCTGGAAAAGACTAAAAACAAAGCAATCAAAGGAAAGAAAGAAAACAAACAAACAATCAAACAACAGAAGCCAAACTTCCCCAGACAACAGCACAACTCTCTCTTTTTTTTTTTTTTTTAAATGATTTTGAGGGTCTGTAGCATTAACAGATAGAGTGAGTGATAAAAGCAGCTTGCCCCCACTGCAGATTTTTCAGACAAAGCCCAGGATTTCTCATTCCCTGTCTGAACCCCAGGAAAGCCATCATAACCCAGCACCCTCCCAGGATTGTACCTGGACCAGCAAGCACGGAGGTGCTGGCCACAACCAGCACAGCCCCCTTGGCAGGAGCAGCCAGGCCACTCTGCCACCAAGCCATGGTCTCACAGTTCCCTCTCAGCAGACATTGCTATCACAGAGAGAATTTAGGAGATTATCTTAAAAGCTATTCTCTGAAATAAGCACAAACAAGAACACCATCAACCTGCAGCCAGCTGCATATGTCTGCAAATGCATTTCTAGTCCCCAGTTTAGCAGTTGCAGGGAGGGAGACATCCCATTCTGTATCTCCTGAGGTGGAAATAAGCCATAAAGATACCACTGATGATTTGCTGGGGAGGGAAGAGTGGAGAAGCATCTGCAAGCTCATGGCTTTAGTGATGATGGGAAGAAGTGTGAGGTTCTTGACCCCTGACTCACTGACTACAACAAGGAAGAAAGTCTCTCAGCCCAACAGATCCTGAAATTTATGACCTGGCACCCCTTGTCACAAAGCTCTGGGTTTTGTGACACCTCTATGCCCACCCCAGCTCTGCAGCACACAGGAGTTCAGCCTGCCCCAGGGATTTGGGCAGCAGTTGGCTTGCCTTTGCCTAAGCCCTGGCCTTAAGCAAGCTGGCAAGGCATCTCTAAAGTTTGCTGCTTCTTGTGTTTTCTTGGTTCTTGAAATTCCCTCAGAGCTTTACAGAAGAAAGATTGCTAGCACGTTTCTGCTAAGTCAGTCACACAGCTGAGCCCTGAACACTGTGGCAGCCCTGCCCACCGCCTGTGCTTTGTGTCCTGCCTGGAAAGGCTTGCCCAGGGTGCCCAAAGGCAGCTTCTCCAACTTTCAGAGGGTGACCTCTGCTTTGGAGGATGGGCTTGCCAGGTGGGAGTTCTCCAGCATCAGTCAAATTATATTTTTTTCTTCACTCAATGTGCATCTCCTCTGGTACATTCACCCCCTCATTCCAAACAATCTCCAGGACAGGAGCTTGGGGAAAGCCATGGCAGGGGCTCCTTTGGTCCTGACAGCAAATGCAGCTTGTGCTGTTGACACCTCTCATCACCTCCTTCCCCACCTTAACAGAGCACCAAACTGCATGTGCTCTTAATTTTCCTGCTCTTAATTTTTTATCTATTGCCTGCACAAGCTCCTTTTAAAGCTAGACAGTCTTGCCTCCAAGGGGATTTACAATCCAGCACACTGAGGTCAACAGCTTGACTTCAGAGCTGCTCTTGGCTTCCAGGATGCTCCATGGCCTTCACAAGCCATGGTGTGACAGCTTAGGGCTGAAGTCTCCCAAGTGCCCCTTGGCTGAAAACTGCATTAGCAGCCTGAGCTGGCCATAAATAAAGGCTGCTGATTTTAAGATCTCATGCATAAAACAAACTTCAAGGCATTTAAATCCTGCTTCCTCTCCACACTTCCTATAGGTTTTAGATGACACCTACCTCAATCCATATATTTTCCCACCCACTCCTTTTCATCAGACCTTTCTTTGGTCCATTTTCAATCTGTTTACATGGCTTTTGGGAAGATATTTTAGTGACTGTGTTTCATCACAGTGCCCAAGCTTATTTGGGTTTATGTCTTTGGACAGTCTCCAAAGGACTTCATTCAAGCAACTTAATTAGTAACCATTAATAAAATGTATAAACAGATGCTTGGTAGAAAATCAGACCATAATCCCAAGTATTTTAACAAGGCCATTAGTCTGCAATTATATGTGAGACAGAAAAATGTTACAAAACCATCCTTCACCAGCCTGGGGTGATGTTTGAATAAACTCCAAAGAAATTTAGGTGCTAGCATTCTCCTGAGTTCCTGGCACTGATGGTGGTACTGCAGAGCTGCTGCTCTTCTTGGTGCCCTCTGCACCTTCTGTCTCTTGAGTGTCTGGAGTTAGGATCTGCAGGGTCTCAAGGGTGGCAAGCACACATTTGTCAGCTACATGCACGGTTCATAAGCCATGGACCTTCTGAGGCATGGTCTTGAAGGCATTCCTCTAAAAAATATGACTGGGCATTCTTTGGAGAGGACTCTTTGGGAAAGGCCACCAAGAAACACCTCTCTTTTTGCACTATCCTCCAGCCAAAACAGCTATAGACCTATCTGGCCACCCTATGGAAGTGATCTTTGTTTGATGTGCAGGTTGAACTCAGAGCTTTAATTCCCCATTTGCCCACTCATTGTATGTGCTGGTTGGAGCCAGCAGCTTTCTCTTCCAGCAAAAAACCTAAGAGGGCAGCAGCAAGGTGCCATGAGTTCATGGGGAAAGCTCCATCTTGAGCCAACTGGTGTGGCAAATCCAGCCTCACATCCAGCCCCATCCCAGACAGGAGCAAAGCACCAGCACCTCTTCCTGGTGCAACAGGAATGGGTCAGCAGCTGCTGCATGGCAGCTCAATCCCATTTTCTCCCTTTGGAGGAACCTCTCCTGAACCTAATATGTATTTGTTATCTTTATCAGCTACATCTCCTTTGGTTTCTAAAAGTTCAAGGAGAATTCTCCAAAGTAATATCTCCCCTTTTCTGTCATTACAAATCCATGTCAGCAAATGACAGATCACCCCTGACGCCTATGCACCAAAGCATGCATTTCCTTTACTGCAAATGTCCTTAGTGCTTGAAATAATTTAAACTTTCCCTCTAACAGGTTGACAGGCTTTCAGAATCTGTAGGTAAGCATACAGACAGCAAGAACTTTTATGGAAATATTTAGTATCCCAAGGAAGGCTTAGGCAAGAAATTAAATACTGTGGCTGGCCCACAGTGACAAGCACTGACCCATCGAGACACGAGGAGCTGGCAAGCAGGATGAGTAAGAGCAGTTTAGTTCTCTCCATTCCCAGAAGGAAGAAAGGAAGACCAGTCTTGCAGAGTGCTGTAATAAACTCTGGACATTTAGAAGTTTATAGCCTTTTGTGTTACAGAAGGAGCAGCTCATGCGAAACTTCCATTGTGGGGAAAAAAATGGAAAAAACAAAAAAACCCACTCAATAAATCAAGCACTGAGCAAGGTTTCTACTAGAGTAGGGAGCTTGCAGAGCCCAGGTGTGACAGTCCCAGGCTGGGCTGCAGGACAACCATGGCCTCCCAGCCCAACTGTGGCCCAGGTCTGCTGCACAGCTGCAGAGCAATGGGACAGCTGTGTCACCAGTGTGGAGCAGCTCTGGCCCCTCCCAGGAGACACACTGGAGCAAACTCAGACATGGACCTCTAATAAGGGACTGAGAAGATTAATGTTCTGCATTGAAAGAGAAAAGGTTAGAAAAACAACTAGTTCTCTCACTGTATTTGGTGTCTTGCCTGACTTTTTGGGATCTATTTATAGTTAATCAATGTTGGAGCTTTTTTTCTGCATATCTGAAAGTTTCCCTCCTTTGACTAACACGTTCATGCCATAAATGCAAAGTTCCTCCATGCAAACATACTATAGCTAGTCACACCTTTCTAGGAACAGTAACATCAGCACAAGGCAATGGGGCAGGCACTGAGAAGCATTAATGTCATTTTGTGTCTCTCCTATGCCAAAGGCAAAACACATAGAACTAGCATTTTTATTTCCTGATTTCTGCCTTTTGGAGTGAAACTGCAATCACCCCACTCCAGAGCAGGAATTTAAATTGGACATGGGGCTTCAGCTTGGGGAACTAGATGATCTTTAAGGTCCCTTCCAACCATTCTATGATTTTATGGCTGCCTGGGAGGGCTGGCTCATCTGCAGACTGCTGGAGAAAGCCAGGTGGACAAGCCTGTGGATGAGCAGCACCTGAAATGCTCTTCAGGCCCTTCATGTTACAGAGAGGGCTGGTTCTGAAAGCACCAAAAACCTTGAGGTTATGTCCACCAGAGACCAACCACAGGGAAAGTTTGTGAGTAGCCAAACCAGAAGCATGCATTATGGGTTACCCTTTATTTTCTTCACAGTAGCTGGTACAGAACTGTATTTTGGATTTATGCTGGAAACAGTGTTGATAACACTAGGATGTTTAATTATTGCTGAGCAGCTCTTACACAGAGTTGAGGCCTTTTCTGCCTCTCACACTCCCCAGCAGAGTGGGCTGGGAGGGGACACAGCTGGGACAGCTGACCTCAGCTGACCACAGGGATATTCCAGAGCAGATTGCATCATGCTCAGCATATAAAGCCAGAGGGAGAAGGAGGAAGGGGAGCCCTTAGGAGTCATGGTGTACATCTTCCCAAAACATGTGATGGATCCCTGTTTCCCTGGGGATTGCTGAGCACCTGCCTGGCCATGGGTAGTGGTAAATTAATTTCTTGTTTTGCTTTGCTTACATATGCAGGATTTGCTTTATCTATTAAACTGTCTTTATCTCAACCCATGAGCTCTCTTGCTGTTTTTTCTTCTGATTCTTTCCCCATTCCACTGGAGGGAAGAGAGTGAATGGCTGTGTGGCTTAGTTTAGGCTGGGGTTGAACCACAATACAGCAGTGAAAAAAGACCCCTAACCATAGTTCAGTGATGACTTCTTGAGAGCTGTGCACACAGAGCCCATCCCTGAGAAAGCCTCTCTTAAAGGATATTCAGTGGCATTAATCTTCCTTCATAACCAGACAGTGAAATTAAGAGAGAAAACACTCAGCACTGACAAAGATTGTTTTTTAAACACCATCATTATCCTGGGTGAGTCACTGCCACACTGTTATCATTGCTACCAAGAAGTTAGATATTGATTTGAAAAAAAAAAACAACAAACCACATGATGTTTATATGAGTCAGAAACTGTACACAGCTGTGTTAGACAGGGAAACCAGTGCAGGATACCTCTTTCTTTCCTTAGGGCATTGGTCATTAGTAGGATTAGGAACTTCTTCTGTAATTCTGCATTTTCTAAGTTGCCCCTCAGGCTGAGCCACAGGGGTGCTGGCTGGGGTTTGCTCCAGGGCAGCTGCCAGGACACAGCAGAGAATGTTCCTTGGAGCACAGCCCTTATGTGGGGCCAGGCTGTCCATGGGCTGTGGCACCAGGGCTGCTCCCACCCTCCCAGTGTCCCAGGCTGTCCATGGGCTGTGGCACCAGGGCTGCTCACACCCTCCCAGTGTCCTGGTTTGCAGCCATGTGCTGCAGCTTTGTCCACCACCACCAGGACAGGCAGAGGTGCTGCTCCAGGAGGCAATGGGAAGATGCTGCTCCAGGGCCACCCACTGCTGTGGGACACAATCCAGCCTTGCCTCTGGCAGAAGGGAAAAAGACAGGAGGTTGTATCAAACACCACAGAGCACCTGCTACATAGAAAATCTCGTTTCAAATATTTTTCCAGAGCCATTGTGCATCTGTTCTCACTCTGAGCAGCACCACCTTGACCCCTCACATCCCACAGACAGGCCTGTGGGCTGTCACCACTGCTTTGTGCCCCGTGCCATCACCCCATGGGCCCTGTGACAGCCTCCTGGGCCCCCATCCCCCTTGCCACCAGCAGGAACAAAGTCTGTGCCACTCCAGCTGCAGTCATCCCAAGCTGTAGGTCCTGCCTGTGTACTGGGAAATAGGTTCCTCTTACTCCAGGTATGCCCAGCTCAGGATGGTGCTCCTCTCAGCTGTCTCTCCTGGATGCTGACATAATCCAAGTGATCTGTCCTCCCACTGCTCAGGAGCTCAGCAGGGCCCACAGAGCCTCAGGGCTGGTCAGAGCACTCAGTCCCCAAACCTGCTCATGAGGTGTTACCTGTATGTGCAACCTCAGCTCTGGGCTGGGACACATCAGACTAAGCCCTACCTGAGCACAACAGGGCTCCTCCTGCAGGAATTCCTTGTCAAATTTTGAGTACGAGCTCTAAACCAGAGGAGATTTCAATTTTAAGAGGCAGGGTTTCAATGAAGACATTTTGTTCCCCTGTGTTCTAGTTCCAGTTTAACACTTCTGAAAATGTTCAGCAGGAATCAGGGCACTGGCATGGAAAGTTGCTATGTGCAGCATAATTAAAAGGAGTGAAGAAGAAGGCCATACCTTCTGCATTAATATTGGGCAAATGATCAGTAAGTGTTGGACAGGAGGACAACAGTGAAAGTATTACAGGCTTTCAGATGTTTGAAAGAATATCTGCTGTTCATCAGATCTAGCAAGCCAGATGGTCTGGGCTCTTGACTTTCAGGCATTTTCCATGGTGAGACATGCCCTCACAAAACCCCTTTGCTCCTCTTCCCCAGCCACAAGGAGCCACTCTGTGCCTTCAGGGAGCTGTGGTGGCACAGCTACCTTGGCACCACAGCCCTGGGCCCACAGTACTCATCCACAACTAATCCCTGGGAGAAAAGGGCCCCAAAATTGAAAATAATTCCTGCTCACAGTAATTTCTGATTTCTATCTTTCAGAGACTTGGCTTAATAGGAACAAATAAATTAGCCTAGAGCTACATAACACTTGTGCAACTGTGAGTGCACTGCAGATTACTCTGATGAAGCTGTTGTTTGCTTCTTCAGGAAAAACACTTAATGTGAGGTTTTAAAACCTGAGCAGCATGTAAATGGCAATGAGACAGGAAGATGCTGTTCTGAGCCACACCTTACAGTGCTACACATCTTCCAGTGTGCTCCAGGATGCAGGGGAGAAATCCAGGGAGGCAGCAGCAGTTCTCAACATTTTCTGTCCCAGCAGACAGCCCAGAATAGAGGCTGGCATTGAAAAGTTCACAAGAAACCATAGGTAAAGCAAAGTTCACTGAGGCAAGTAGATGAGTGACAGTCATCTGGAGGGGGTGAAGGGGAGAAAGGGGGGAGGCCTGCAGGAGGTAAGGCTTCAAGGCAGACAGAAAGCAGAGAGACTTCGGTTCACAGCCAAGGAAATGCATAAATGCTGCATCCACCCCAACAATTTTCACTTGATATCACTTCATGGTGTGTCTGTATATAGCAGTTAAAGTACCTCTAAAAGCTATAATGAAGAGTACCAGAATGCAGCTTAATTTCTTGGCTCACTGTTGGGGCCATAATTTTGTTGGTCTTGCCTCAGCTCAGCATTCCAGTGCTTTTAAGTAAAAGTGGTTGAAACCTTTTTAGCTTCCTTGTCCTTTGAAGGAAACATGACTCATAAAATTAAACCATCTCAATCATATTGTAGAAAAAGCTTTGAGCCCAGTGACCCGAGTCTGACAGGTGGAGTAGCAGCAAACCCAATGAGGATGACATTACTCCAAGGCCCATGCAAACCAGAAGCATGAGGAAGAAAAAGGAGCAGTCCAGGCTCCTGGAACAACAATTTCTGGGAAAAAAAAAAAAAAAAAAAAAAAAAAAAAAATATATATATATATATATATATATATATATAAATAGAAACAGTCTCCTGGAGTGTTCTTGCACTACTCATGGGTCATGCCTCCAGGCTAGAAAGTCAAAATTTGGCAGAGGCAACACTCCTGAGTGAGACTTCAGTGCTTGGTGTGTGTTGTGGGGTACACAGGCATCTCAGCCAGAGGCAATTGGGGCTGTCGAAGTCCATTTAGGAAGCCTTGGGTCTCCCCAGGGAGCATCCTCCCCAGAGACACAGATGTCTGCTGCTCAGTCACACTGCAGCTGGGAGAGGAGGGGTGGCCAGTGCCACTGCCCAGAGAGAACAGGCTGTGGGGTGGCAACACTGGCCACACAAAATGGGAGGCAGCTCTGGTGGGCACTGGGCCAGAGGCCAGTGAGTGACAGGAGGGAGCCACCAGCCCTTTCAGCTCACCTGCTGTGCAGACAGCCTCTTGCCCCCGACAGAAAAAGAGGATTAAAGATGCCTGCTAGCTGTGAGATGAGCGTATTCCTGTCGCCAGCTGTGCAAACACCCCTGAGCCAGACAGCCAGCTTGGAGCAGGAATCCCAGATGGACAATAAAAAGCAGCAGTACTGATGATGCAAGGACCACAAAAGCCCTTCAGGACAGAGGTGGTGGGAGGGAAGAAGAGGGGCACAGACACCACAGAAAGAGCAGATGCTGCAGCAGACTGTTGCTAAGGAGGGATCCTGTTTGCTGAGGATCCTCAGGCTGAGGTGGTGAGGAGAAATAAGAGAAGGGCGGGCACTGCTTGAGAAGAGCATTAACATTTGGGTTTGGCTCATAGAATCATAGAACCCCTCCTCCTGTTCAAATTCAGCAACTGTTCCCACAGCCAGCTTTGCCTCCAGGATGCTTTGCTCCCTTCCAGTAGTGCAGAAGGACAAGAACTGCCCCTCCCTGCCCCCAGAGGTGTCCGTGGCAGGCCATGAACAGCCTCTCTGAGATCTAGGGCCACTTTGATGAATGACCTTGCAACCCCAGCTACTGAAGGGCTGTGCCTCACAGCAGGGCATGGTGAGAGCCCCAGCAGCACAATTTCCCACAGGGCAGACAGGATCATTTGCTTGGGAAGGAAGGAGGGACAGAGGTGATGACAGCTCTGCTGCTCCACTGCTTCTTGGTATGACAAATATGAATGGGTTACTCTGAAAAGCATAAACACACTTTGGAAAATTGATGCCCTTTTTCTCATATGGATATTTTTCCTCTCCTATCTCCTGATACTGCTCCACCCAGATGAGCCCCTTGGACTCCCTGTGCATGGTGCAGTGTGAAGATTGTGGGGAGACACCCCAAGGTGAGGTATGGCAGTATGATCCTCTGGCTCCCTCCACAGCCTTTGCTCTCTCAGGCATCCCTGCACAAGTCACCCTACTCATTTAAAACCCCCATCTCCTCTCCTCATGGGCAGCACCAATTGCCCAATACTGAGCAGAAGAAAATGGCATCAGGATCCATCCTTCCAGTGACAAGCTGCAAAACGTGTGTTCTAACATGACCAAAATTTAATTAAAGCAAAACAGGATCGAAACAGTAATTTTAAAGAGGAATTTGGCAGGCTGCTGTATTTATCCAATCAGCCTGCTTTATGGGATATGGTGCCTGAAGTCACAATTCTGCCAAATAGAGAGAGCTCCTCTACACCAGATAATGCCTGAGGTAAAGCAGAAGGACTTGGACCAGTATAATAGCTAACCAGCAGATGAGAGTTATTATGCTGCCACCCACCCTTGGAGTCAGAATGTTTTGCTGTATAAAATCCATTGCAGATGTGATTTGCATGGCAAAAATTCCCTGCAGACTAAGCTCACGTCTCTGTGGGCTGTGCAGGTTTGGGATGTTCCACCTTTTCCCATACTGCTGGAAGAGGGGACAGGGAAAGGCAAAGGCTGGGCAGAAGGGAATCAATGTCAGCAGGATCTGAATCTCACGTGAATCTTATCTGACATGAGTTGTGGTAGCTTCTTCGAGGAGCCTGTACTGATTCTACAAGCTGCTGTGCATAGATAATCCTGAAGCTGACTGAATGCCATTTTGGCTACCACTGTGAAAACAGGTGAGTTTTGTAAAAAAAAAAAAATAAAGCTACCAAGGCCAAGCAGGCATATCCTGCTTAGATGGTACAGGTATGAATCAAAGTTTTTCTTTCAGTTTGCAGCTTGTGCCAGCCAGAAAAGTTCTGTTTGCTTCACATCCAGCAGTCAGTGCAGGATAAGTCAGCTTGGGAAGAGTCCCAGCAGGTGTCTAGTCCAGCATCCTCCTCCAAATAGGGTCAGCCATGAGGTCTTTATGGCCATAAAATAGGGCTTTATGCAGTCAGGTATTGAAAAACCCCATGGATACAGAGTATTTTAACAATACTGTCACGAGGATATCCTGGCTTGCAAGAAGCAGGTTGGAAGATTTCTTGCACCTGAGTGACAGCCACTGTGGTGTGAAAGCACAGTAAATGCCATTTGCAAACAATCCTTTAAGCTGCAGAAGTGGAGGGCATAGCAACCCAGCCAGAGATGGCAAAGTGAAGAGTGAGGAGCTTGGGGATCAGCACTGGCAGGGAAACAAGCAGGTCTGGGAACTGGGCAGGATGCTGAGACTGTGGCTGGAAACCAAAGGAAGAAGCACATGCACAAGCTGGAGAGATGCATGGGGGAACATCAGGACTGATGGGCAAGGACGTGGGGGGATATTAAGAGGGAACACTGGCATTTATCCAAGCTATTTGAAATTTTTACCAAAGAGCTAGAGGACACATAGGACTGAAAAGAAGAATTAAGGAGTTGGTGTTGTAGGTGAGGGCAAAGAAACAGGCTGGGAATGAACCAGGTTTGGGAACTATGGCACTTCTCCCCTTTCTGCAGAAAGCTTGTGAAGGAGTGGGAGAACTAGGAGTTTGAGCAATTAAACCTGTTGGTATATTCTTTCATTTTAAGGTTCCAACAACTTACTGCTGACCTGTTTCTCTGCCATGTTGTGACAACCAAGGCCTGCAACATGTCCAATGTTTAACAAGGGCAAATATACACCACACACTTGATTTTGGGGTAAGAAGAAGGAGAGGATTTTATGAGAGAGATATTGCACTAACCACTGTAATAAAGAAGTTGTACTGTTAATAAAACCCACAGCAAATAGCACAATCTAGATTGCTTATGCAAGTTTAATTCAGCCTTGCCTCTGTGTGTGGTGCAATCTATTCTAAATTAAATGATCACACGGATTATTATCTTGCTCCACAAGACCTCTGCTGCAAAGCAAACACAAGGAAGTCATTAAGTCCTTTCCCTAAAGAGCTTACAGTCTTGGGAAAACCAGACAAGGGGGTGTGAAAGGAGCCATTCCAGGAAGGAGGTGGGGAGGGAGTGCTTAGGATAACGAGCTTCAATAGAGCAGAAGCATTTACAATTCGATTATTTTTGGAGAATTACATTTGGACAAGAGAGGATTCCATGAACACCCTATAGAAGCCTTCCAGTGCCTAAAGGGGCCTGCAAGGAAGATGGAGACAGACTTTTTACAAGGACACATAGTGACAGGACAAGGAGGAAGGCTTTACATTGAAAGAGGGTAGGTTTAGATTAGACATTAGGAAGATATTGTAAGGGTGGTGAGGCACTGGAACAGGTGTCCCAGAAAAACTGTGGATGACCCATCCCCTGGAAGTGTTCAAGGCCAGATTAGAACTAGATGAGTTTTAAGGTCTCTCCAGCCCCAGCCAGTCTATGATTCTGTGAGTCTATTTTTTTTCCTGGAGTCAGAGTAATATTAAGAAATGAGATTAAAAATAATTAAAAGCAAGAAATAAGTTTCAAGGGAAACATAACCAGGGGAGGTTATGTTGACACACAAGGCAAAGCAAAGGGGAGGTTTCAGCACTGGAAGATAAAAATATGAAGCAAAACAATGGTGGTTTTGTGGTTACAGCAGTGCATTCCCCCTGCTGCATCTCCCTGGTCTCCGAGGAGGGTCAGCAGCGTCTCTTCATCGATCTGTGGTTCGCTGCCACACCGCAAGCTGACAGCAGCAAAGCCTCCTGCTGCCGTGCCTTGTGCCCCATACCCCAGAGCCAGCGTGAGCACCTTGCCAGCCGCAGTCCTTCGGGAATTGTCCTTCGGGAACTGCCCGCAGACAAACCGCATTTAAAACTGCTGAAAGGGAGAGAAATGCCTCCATCTCTGTGCCAGCCCCCGTGAGGAGCGCTGCTCCCCGGGTGACTCGCACAGCCCCCTGGCCAGGACAAGATCCCGGTGCGCGCTTTCCCCGCTGGCTGCAGCCACGCAGGTGCGGCTGTGTTGAAAAGCGTGGGAAATGTCCATGTCACGCAATTCGGGGGTCCCAAGAGAACGAAGGGGCTGGAGAGCCCTTCACGGGTCATTCGGTCTCATTGCCCAGCAGCTGTGTCCTCCAGGACCCGTGTGAATGTGCTGCCCTAGGGACTGGGCAGTGACTCGTCGCACTCCTCCAGCGCCATCCACGGAGCTGCTGTGGGGCAGTCACAGCCTCGGTTAAGGGCCGTGGTGCTGGTTAGTGCCTTCAAATCCTGTAGGGGCACTGTCACCATCCCTGGCCAGGCTAAAGATGTTACTCTCACCCCTCTCACCTGATGAGTATGAGGGCATACAGCGCCTTTCCCTCACCCACAAAGAGATTAGCCTGCAAAGCTGCGGGCAGGAGAGGTGATCCAGGCAGCCCAAGTCCCAACATACTTCTGACGACAGTTCTTAAAAACAGGTAGATAAACTCTGCTCTCCACAGGATCTCCTCTTTTCCTTGCCCACATACAAGCCAGCCTGTGGCCACCCCAGCCTGTGACATAAAGAGGAAGGGCACTTTGTCTCCTCCTGCTAGGGCCACAAGTGCAGCGAAGGGAAACCTCAGCCCTGCTGCTGCCCTTCCTGCACCCTCTCGACAATCCCCTGCAAGCCCCATTTGCTGTGCCAGAGTGAGGGGTGGGCACAGCCCAGGCTCCAGAGAGGGAAGATCCACGGGCATCACTCGTAGCCCAGTGACTACAGTCTGAGAGAGCTATGCCTCACAGACTTGATCTCAGACCTCAAGGGACGACACATGGCAGAGATGTGGCAGGTTTGTAGCCGTGCCCTGGCCATTCGTGCTGTGCCTTCTGGCAGTGGTCCCTGGAGAAGGACGCTTCCCAATATTAGTCTCCGTTCCAGCTTCCTCCCCGCTTATCCGCACTCCTTCATCTCAGGTGTAAGGTAGTTTGTTGTTTGTGGGTTGTTTGGTTTTTTTTGGTTTTTTTGTTTGTTTGTTTGTTTGTTTGTTGTTTGTTTTTTGTTTTTTGTTTTGTTTTGTTTTGTTTTTGGGGGTTTTTTTAAGTGACAACTTTTAATCTGCTGGGCAAGCAGCCCCGGCCGAGGCATCTCCCTGCTCTAGGCTCCAGAGACCATGTGGGAGCTCCCAGCTCCCGGCTTCGCCTCCGGGCAGGAGCAGGTCCATCCCTCAGCAAAGGGTCACTTGCTGTGGACCCCGGCGCCAAAATTCGCCCAGATCCTTCCCTCTGTCAGAAGAGCACAACCTCCGGCAGCTGGGGAGGCACGGGGAGCGCAGCCCGGTCCCGCTGCCCCCGGCACGGCGGGTCCCGGGCAGGAGGAGGTGCCAGCCCGGTCCTGCTGCTCTGGGGCACGGCGGGTCCCGGGCAGGAGGAGGTGCCAGCCCGGTCCTGCTGCCCCCGGCACGGCGGGTCCCGGGCAGGAGGAGGTGCCAGCCCGGTCCTGCTGCTCTGGGGCACGGCGGGTCCCGGGCAGGAGGAGGTGCCAGCCCGGTCCTGCCGCTCTGGGGCACGGCGGGTCCCGGGCAGGAGGAGGTGCCAGCCCGGTCCTGCTGCCCCCGGCACGGCGGGTCCCGGGCAGGAGGAGGTGCCAGCCCGGTCCTGCCGCTCTGGGGCACGGCGGGTCCCGGGCAGGAGGAGGTGCCAGCCCGGTCCTGCCGCTCTGGGGCACGGCGGGTCCCGGGCAGGAGGAGGTGCCAGCCCGGTCCTGCCGCTCTGGGGCACGGCGGGTCCCGGGCAGGAGGAGGTGCCAGCCCGGTCCCGCCCCGCGGCTCCGCGCCGGGAAGGCGGCAGAAGGAGCGGGTCGGGCCGGGAGTCGGCGAGACCGAGACCGGGACCGGGACCGAGCTGTGCTCCCGACGGGCCGGGGTAAGTCCTGATTGCTGCCTCCGGCTCCCCTCCCGTCCGGCGCCGGCAGTCCCTCTTCCCCGCAGCCCCCTCCCTGCCCGGCTTTCCCAGCTCCCGGCCCCCCACGGCATCGCCGAGCGCACGGCAGCGGGGCCGGGGGCAGCGGGGAGCAGCGCAGCTCCCGGTGCCTTTCGGTGCGGGAACAGCGGGAACACGGAGCAGCACCCGCAGCTGGAGACGAACCCAAAGCCGCCGCACCTGCACCCTGCGCTCGGACCGCGAACCCCTCCCCGCACCCGGGACCCCTCCGAAGTGGGGACCCACGGGAGGAGCGTCCCTCTTCCCCCCCTTTCCCCTGCTCTGCTCTTCCCCACGGCTGCGAGCCTTGTCCCCATGGCAGTTTGTCACCCCGTTACCAGGGTGGGGGTGTCCTGCCACCCCTCTGTGAGGGTACCCAGGTAGGCTGGTACGTGCAGCACCCTGGCCAGGTGCGGAGTGAGCAGGGCTGGGAGGATGGAGGACAGTCCAGGGATGAGGGACCTGGCCGGGCAGGCAGGGATCCTGGTAGGGAAGACTGACTTTGGGATGAGAGTCGAAAATAGTGCTCATGGATAAAAGAAACAGAAGACAAGACAGGAAACCCACAGCCAAACTGTGTATTGGGATGCCTTATGCCTTCTGGTTCTATTTATTATGGGTGATGTTTTGTTCATTCCCTGTTCTTGCTTATCACCTAGGCAGCTGCTTTTTCCCGCACTACAGAATCAGCCTTTCCTGGCTCCAGACAATACAGAATTCCCAGAGTGGGAACTGTGTCCATGCAAGGGACACAGTAAAATGAATCCTGTCTTTGGGTGGCTGCAGCTCAACTGTTTTGTGAACAGTCCTGGACTCAGCAGCAGCACTCATGCTACAAGAGATCTTTGTGATCCAGTGGAAAGCTTAACTTCTTTGTCAGAGTCAGGCAGAAGAAAGATAGAGGAGACAAGTACAAGCCATAAGAAATTGTTTCACCCCTGTTCTGAGGGATCTGTGTTCACAGGACGGGGAAGTTCAATTTCCATCTCATTCAAACCTTGTTCCTCTCCCAGCTACAAAGCATCAGGGGAGAGTGGCTCCAGTTTTAAGGATGAGTACATCCCAAGGGACTGGAGTAATTTATACCTATTGCAAAGCTACTCTTCCAGGAGTGTAGCTGTGCAGCAGCTGTGTATCACAGATGCTGCTGTTCGAGGGGTGAAGTGAAACAGAGTAATGTTTATACCACTGGCATTGCAATGTTTTGTCCTTGCTTTTTATACCTGTCATGCTGATGATGAGTTCAGCAACGGGAGCAGTAGCAAAGAAAAAAAAAAATATAAGCCATTAAATGTCATGGAACAACCTTGGTACAGCAGCTTTCATATTTCTGGAAAAAAAAATCCTCCTCTTAAATCAAGGAAGGGTAGGTTACTGAGAACAGACTTGAATCTATTGTAACGAAAAGAAATGCAGAGCACCCTACAAGCATCCATTATTTCATCCCAAACATCAAGCTGGTTTGCTTTTCAGCACAGGAAGCACATCTTCTGGCCAGGCATGGAAAACACAGAGCACAGTATGGATGGAATGGGAACAGCACCAGCAGTCAACCTTATACAAGGCAGGCAGGGCTTGGGACATGCTGCAGAAGGGAGGAATTCTGGAGGTGGTGCTTGCTGCCAGGCTGCCAAGCACTTGAGTGTGTGAGGTTATTGAAAACATTTTTTTGATGAGAGAAGGAAGAGGATACTTCCCAGAAGAAAAGATATAAGTTCCGAATTTTGGCCAAACACTGATTTGTTTGGTGTTGGGTCTTCCTCATCATTTCAAATTATTGCCTTTCAAGCTGCACTCTTGCCTAGCTGACTTGTACTATGGTGTGACTTTGGTGCATTTCAAAACCACTGCCCACTTTCCAAACCCCTGCACTCGTTGCTAAGATCCACCTTTCACTTGCACACAGGAAATGAAATCTTGCATTCTTCCCTTGGTTTAGATTCAGTGAAAAACAGAACAGGCCAAGCAAGTCTTTAAGCAAAGCTCTGCCCATATATGAGCAGAAAAAAAGATCTCTCTGATTGGCTGAAGGAGAATTCATAAGGAAAGTATAAAAATCATACCAGTACCCAAAGGGGGTACTGTTCTGCACAATTATTGCAGAGCTCTGATTTTCAGTCCTCTCTTCCTTTCTCTTTGCAGTGGCAGCCCCATGGCCCTCTTCACCAGAGGCAGCAGCCATCCTAATGCAACAGACCCCATTCCCTGTGGGGCAAACAGCACCACAGAGCCTGAGCTGCCCCACTCACACACCTACTATGCCCTCTGCTACTGCATCTTGATTCTGGCCATCATCTTTGGGAACGTGCTGGTCTGCTTGGCTGTGCTGAGGGAACGCACCTTGCAAACCACAACCAACTACCTGGTGGTGAGCCTGGCAGTGGCAGATTTGCTGGTGGCTATTTTGGTGATGCCATGGATGGTGTACCTGGAGGTGAGTACCTCTCAGGAATGACTAGCAGAATTTAGCTGCACCACTGCATGCATGGTCATGTTCCTTGTGAAGGCAGCAGCAAGATTTAGACTGATCTGTGTGGAACAGCCCTGGAGCTGTCCTGAAGGCTGTGTACTGCCTGGGTCTGCTGCATGGAATGATTTAAAAAAAAAAATAAGTGTGTGTATGGGAAGCCATCCCAGCAAGATAGAATTAGACTCTTCAGTTTGATTGCAACTGAAAAATATTATTAAAAGCCAAGTTTTATTTCAGACTGGAATAGTCTATCAGTTCAAGTGCATTACAATCCTTAATGAAATCACATTATGCTTTGCTTTAGAAAATACTTGGCACTCACTCTTGCTGTGGACAGGGTGGGACTGAGGCACATTTGTGGAACAGCCTCTGCCCCATGCAATGCCTTGGTCATGAATTGTGAGCACAACAGTAGGTCCATTTCCTAGTTGTGTTTGTGGACCCATTCAAGACTAATTTCTGTCTGCAAAGCTTGGATAAAAAAAGCAGCTGATGCAAGAGTCATCCAAAAAACAGAGAAAATAATTCATACACATCCCAAACTTGAACTACCAATCCTGGCATTGAACAGTACTTCCTATGGAACTGGGCTGCAGAACTCCAGAAAAACTGAGATTTAAAAAACAGCCCCAAAAGCCCCAAAGTTTTTCAATATTTGCTGCTGTTTATGGATCAGTGATGCCATCAATGAAGCAGAAATGGCATCACGCTTCAATGCACCATGAGCCTGAAAATTGCCAAAAAATCATCCAGTCCATAAAACCCTAAAATAGGTATAGAGTACCTGTTCATCTACTGAAGGTTTGCCAAATCAGACTTCAGAACTGGCCCTTATTTATGGAGAGGCTTAAGGTGGATGAATGCCTCAGATTTAAATGCCACCTGTGAAGTTTGTGCTTTACATTCCATATTTAGAGTCATCAGTGACCATGAAATGTGTTATTTTATCAATCATGCAGACCAAAACTGTCTCTTTCTGAGAAATCTTTTGGGAAGACTGACAGAGCAGCAGCAGGAACATTTTATAGCCTCAAAATCCTCATCTCCACTTAAGGAGGTTTCTGGCACAGAGGTGCTATTCAGCAATGTGTCCAGCAATCTTCTGGGGGCCAACATGTGGGTCTGACACACCAATTCTACTGCCCTCTTCTTTACTGATCCCTGGTGCTGTGGCTGCTGAAGCTCACCAAGGGTTCCAAGAGAGTGGCATCAGGATATCCTGCCCACTGGAGTTTGAGGGCATTAAACACACTGGGAACACCCTCCTCAGTCTCCTCACAACATCCAGTTGTACCTGCAAAGGGGAAGAAAGCTTCAGGAGAAGGTTGTCACTGAGGTCTAATCTGCTGAGACCATGTGGGAGTCACACTGTCTTCCCATCTTGTCTCTCATGGGAGCAGTGAGACCCAAGCTGCTCTGTGAGCTCCAGGAGCTCTATGGACTGGTGTCAGAGGGAGGACAGAGCTGAGTTACAGCAGCTCAGCAGTCCTGACCACGTGAGGCTCTTTGTGCTCCCACCATGCAAACCCACAAGCAGCCATCTCACAGTCAGGAGCCTGGAGCAGCCCTGAGCATCAGCTCTCAAACACAAAACCCTTCAGGGAGCCTGCTTAGATGCACCACTGCTTTCATGCCTGCCACTGCCTGGTGCAAATTTGCTTCCTACTTTGCCATCCCCATGCTCCTTAATGTGGCATCACCATTCGTATCTGAATTGGGGAGATTCTGTTGTTTATTTTAAGAATTCAGGAGAGTGGTGGATATGCATAAGTTAAAAAAAACAATCATTGTGCATTCATAAACTGAAAAGCTTCCTATAGAGCTTGGAAGTTAAAAATAATAACACCACAATTTTGTAGGTAAAGCAGACTGGTCATCAAGGAAGTTTAGACAAAAACCTGACCTGAATTGTCTCTAGGGATCTTTAGCATTGTGTTTGATAGAGCCAGGGTTTCATCCTGGACACTCTTCTGCTGCATAATCACTGAATGGTAATGAGAGATTGTATCAGCTCATCTCTCTGCAGTTTGCTCTTATCAGCTGAAAGAGAATAATATCTGACTATCCACCTCACCCAGGCAGATGTGAGGATTCATTCAATTAATACCTGGGATATCGTTTCAGACTCCTGGACAAAAAGCACCAGAGGGATAAAGAAGAGGTACCCTGCCAGCACATGAAAACCAGAAAAGCAGACTAGCAGGTTCTAGCTGCTGTAGCAAAGATGATTAGAACAGAGCAATAACAGGAAGAGCAGAACTAGAATTTTAAAAATTTTGAACAAGGCATATAATAAAAAGGCTCTTCTTGACTGTTAAATTCTGGAATAAATTCTGGGTTTGTATACCCCACATGTAAATATTAACTACTTCACCAATTCCAGCAGAGCTATTCCCCATTTTAGAAGTGGCAGGTAGAAGTGAAAATGGGTTTTAAGCCCAAACATTTTGATCTGTCAAGCATCCTCTTACACAAGCTACAGTCTAGTATGCAGATGGTGTGATCTGAGAGCATCATCCTGAGAGGGCTCACTTCTGAGCCATCCCCACCAGCACCTTCTTCAGTTTTAATGGTTCACATTCTTGAGCTCAGCATTTTAATGTGCTCAGGACCTTGGGAACTCCCTCAGTTAAGTGCTTGCTCATCTGCTGGGTTAGCAGCAGCTGGCTTTCATGTGAACACCTGCCACTGGCTTGGTGAAATATTCTTCAGACTCCACAGCTCACACAGAAACTGCATTGCCTTTTGCCTCAAACTGCAGAAACATCCTTACTGGGTCCCATTGCAAAGGCTTCCAGCATTTTATTTTTAAATATATTTTGAAGTGGTCAAGCAGATCTCAAAATCTGAAACTAAAGTAAAACCATTGTTGTGTTTCTTTGGAAGCTGAACCTACCTATAAAGTCCCCAATCTCAGATGGACAGCCTTTAGTTTGCATGTCTTGTAGCTCACCTAACTGTGAAGAAAAGCTCATTGGTTTTGGTTTTACTTCTTTTTCCCCTTTACTTACTTTTTCATAAGAAAACAAAGGAGCACCACCATTATCAAGACAACTGGTGAAGAAAGCACAGTTCCCTTCTGCATTCTGCAAGCCAATTCCCATTTCCCTCCCCTGCATTCATTCAGGGTTAGAAGGTCTAATGGAAGACTGCCTCATTCAATACCTTATTTCTGAAATGTAGCAGCTGGGTCCAGCAGAGAACACCCTAAAGACACAGCTCACCTCAGCAAGTTTCTGTGCCTGTGTGTGGGAATGCTGCCTCTATCAAAACCATTCCAATTCCTCAGGATTATTTCTTAAACAATTCTCACAGAATTTCTTAAAGAATTCTCACAGAATTTTGTATTTATACAAGTGCTTCTCTCTGCAGGAGGCTGCATCCTTCCTAGGCACCAACACTCACAGGCCTGACCCACTGCATGGGAAGCCAAGCTTACTTGTGGCTTACCCTCTCCAGTACAGTCTGCAATGGGTATTTTTGAATGGGTTTTGAAAATCTGCAAGGATGGATCCTGCACAGACTTACTGAGCAACTGGCTCCACTGTCTCACTGTCCCTGTAGTCAGAAAAGGAACCTTCATAACCAGTTTGCACCTTTCTTCCAGCTCATTCCTGTTGCCTCTTGTCGTCCCACCACACCACTGCTGTGAAAACCCGGCTCCATCTTCTTAGCAACTTGCCTTCAACCTTTTTAATAACCTCCCACTAGGCACTAGAGGGCTGTTAGTCTCCCACCCCTCAAAGCCATCTCTTCTCCAGACTGAAAAAGTCCTGCTGCCTTAGCTGGTCCTCACAGCTGCCAGCCCCTGTGGATTGTTTTGGTGGCTCTCCACTGGACTTGCTCCTGTTTATCAATGTTTTTCCTCTACTGATGACTCAAAACCAGGTGCAGTATTCCAAATGTCTAAATGTAAACAGAAAGACCAGGAACTAGTGGCAGTTTCTGATAGCTTCCCAGGATCCAGCTGAAACAGCAGGATCTACAGGGCTGAAGGCTAAAATCCAAGCTCTCTCTCAAGCATGGGTTTCCCCCTTTTTTCTCTCCTCTTCCCCCATTCAGCAAGCACTGGGCTCGTTTGCAGTTGATCAAGGAGGCAGCCTGCCTTCCATCTCCTACAAAGAGAGGGCACTGAGGCAATCAGGCTGTCATCCCAACCCCAAAGAGAGCAGGGCCACACCGTGGTTGGAGCATGCTTATCAATCAAAAAGGTCTTTGTCAAGAGCTTGGTGGCTGCTCCAAAACCCACTTTTCTCCATCGCTAAGACTGGCTGTGGCTGAGCTTTCACAACCACACACTTCAGATTAAAAGTTCGAAACAAGCAGAACAACAGCTTGGTCGCATCTCAAGCCCCTTTATCTGAGTAGCCTGTGAGTTCTCAGATTTAATAATCAAAATCTGTAACTGAGATAAGAATTCAAATAAGGTTTTTGAGAAGCCTCAGACTCATACTCAGTTTCATACATAAATGCAAAAACTTTGCAGCACTTTTCCAGCTCACTGACTGGAAGAGCACTCTGGCAGCTAAGCTGAGAAAGATTTTCAGCCCTTAGATTTTCTCAGATAATCATTAATCAAATGATAAATACAGTGATATCAAATTTAAATCAATTTATCATGCTAGGCCTTGAGAGAAGTGATAGCTACTGTTTCTTCTCCCTGCCTCCCTCTGCAAGAGCAAATAAAGGATTTATTTAAAATCAAAGTGAGGCTCCTTCTCCATGACCTACTGCTGTATTATCATGCACACAACACAGGTGCCTCAGTTTCCCTCTGCCCGTCACTATGGACATGAGCTCCTCCAGCTGCTGAGATAGTTGGAGGAGAGCAGCTCCTTACACATAACATGTCAGGACCTGGTGCAGAGCAGGACTGACAGTTTTGTGTCACTGGTGCAGGTGACCGGAGGGGTCTGGACGTTCAGCCGTGTCTGTTGTGATATCTTCGTCACCATGGATGTAATGATGTGCACAGCCAGCATTCTGAACCTCTGTGCCATCAGCATTGACAGGTGAGACACAGCAGCATCCAGGGGGTCAGCCCTGTGCCCCAGTGGGGCAGGGACAAAGAAGTGGGGTGAGCACAGACAGCATCGGTGTCTTGAGGACAACAAACCCCTGAAGGTCTGTCCCTGCTACTGCTGCTGTTAATGTGGCTCTGCTCACATTGTGCAAGTAGAGGTCTGCACTGGAGGGCAGGGAGACACGAGCAATAAAACATCCCCAGTAAATGGTCAGCCACATCCCTGAGCTTCTTAAAGGCAGGAACCACAATTGGTCATCCAATTCCCACTGAGTGTTGAAGAGGATTTCTCCTTCTGCAGATCTCACTCATGAAGCTTTAATAAACAAAATCCTGCCATATACACAGGGAGAGATGAAGATTATTGCTGTGTAATCTTGAGCTTTGCTCTGGTTTTCTGCATTTTAAAACTGAGCCTATTTTAAGCAATGCTGAGGGCTGGGAGCCAAGACGTTAGCACATGTGATCCTACTGGGACCAAGGAGTGGGAAAAGGGAAAAATACTGCATGCTGTACCTTTGTAACTTGTAGTTCAAGGATAATAATGCAAGGCAGCTCTCAATGCTGCATTGGTCCAGTGTTCCCTCATGGGAATCTGTATCCCCATTTCAGTTTGGCTCTGTCTGCAAGGAGTAGCCCTCAGGCTCTCCTAAAGATGAGACTCCTGTGCCTTCCAAATCCCTGCCCTGCTGAGCTGCATCTCCTGAGGCACCCAGCAACTGAAGGTCCTTGACACCTGGCCCTGGGCAATCCTCTGCCTGTCAGGCTAACACCAGACCAGGCAGCTGAGACAAAGAGTTTAGCGGTTGTGGTTACTCCAGAGAGTGCTCTTTCACAGCAGTGCCCATATAACACTAGAGGCTTGAAGGTTAGGGATTTCCTGGTGTTTCTTGATCAATCTGGTAGCCCAAACCTTGTAGCTTTGCATGCTGTGACTTCTACTGAGCATTTCTCTGCACTGCTGCCAACTAACTGTGATTTCCTCTGTTCCTCCCCCCAATGCCCCACTTACCATTTCTACAAATTGCTAATCCCATCATCTGATTTTCTCTACTTTCCTCTTCTATTTCTTCACCACATTCACCATCATATTCCCTGTGCTGCTTTCACTTCTCCTTTTAAAAACCTGCTCCTTTTCCTCCCTCCTTCCTCCATCTCCTCTTCCTGGAGCTGGTTTGGTCTGCAGATACACCGCAGTGGTGAAACCAGTTCAGTACCAGTACAGCACTGGGCAGAGCTCCTGCAGGAGGGTCTCTCTCATGATTGTGATAGTCTGGATGTTGGCATTCGCAGTGTCATGCCCTCTCCTCTTTGGCTTCAATACTACAGGTAGGTGATATCCTGAACAATAGCACACAGGAGGGGTTGGCAGTAGAGCTGCCCTGTGTATGGCCAGGTCATTTAACATGGGTCCTGCAGATCTTCTAAGTTACAGGAAGTTTGAAGGAACTGGAAAGCATTCTATGAAGGGAGAGAAAAATCCCATGTGCTCTTGTCTGTAAACTTGCCATTTGCTCAGAAAGACACTGACTATTTTTCTAAAGGGCAAACCTGCCTGCTCTACTGCCAAATCAATGCCCATCAAGGTGTCCAAGTCTTCAGATTCCCATCAATCAATCACTTTGAGCACACACAGCAAAACGTGCAGGACATACAGCACACACACACACACCAGACTTACTGGCATCTTGCCAATATCAACAGGTTCAGAAGCACGGTTTTGACTCTGATACAGAACACGTTTCTAAACAGCAAGACTTACATATTAGCACTGCTTGTTAGAAACCTCCTTCCTATCCAACTGGCTGTCTGCTTCCTTAACTAATCCCTTGAGGAGGGCAAACAGTTTAGCCTCCACCTTGGAAGCAGGTTGGTCTTTTTCCTTTCCCTCAGCTAGGGCAACATGGTCTCCCTGGAGGCAGAGGAGCAGGGAAGCTTTCCTTCCCACTGGGTCACAGACAGAAGCCTCTCTTCCCTATCCATCTCTGTAGTGCTTGAGGCAGGAAAAGGATGGGAGTGGGATATTCTGCTGCCCCACTCTGCCTGGTTCAGACAGAACCAGTGAATGCACACTCTGCATCTAGACAGCTCAGAGGCTGTCAAAGGAATAGAAGAAAGGATGGAAATAGACATGAGAGAACAGAGCTGTTGGCCAGAAAAGCAGACAGATGCATGCTGTCTAATGCTAGCTGGCCCTGTGTTGAGTTCATTTTAACCATCACTTAAGTAATTGGGTAAGCCAGAGCATAATCTGCACTCCTTAGACTGCCTTTGCCCCCAGCCTCCTTTTGTCTCGCTTTGCCAACACACCAGAGCCTCCTTGTACTAAACCAAATCAGCTCAGCCACTCCTCTCTCTCCTCTTCTCCTCCCCAGGGGATCCCAGTGTCTGTTCCATATCCAACCCTAGTTTCGTCATCTACTCCTCTTTGGTGTCCTTCTACCTCCCCTTCATGGTGACCCTGCTGCTCTATGTCCGGATTTACCTGGTGCTCAGACAGAGGCAAAAGAAGCGAACCCTGACCCGGCAGGGCAGCCAGAGCTCCAGCACCAAACCGTGTTATGCACACCAAGTAAGAGCCACGTGAACCCAGGGGGAGCTGTCAACAAGGACAGGAATGCATCATCCCTTCTCCCCAAAGGGTTAAAACACAGAGCAGAAAGCATAAGGAAGGGCATGACATGTTTTCATCCCATCACTCGTGATATTAGCAGTGTAGAAGCTCCAGTTAAACCCTTTTCAGACCTCTAGAAAGAGAATATTCCCTGAGTACCTCTGCCCTCTAGAAGTGCCTAGAAGAAAAGAGCACAGCCTACTTCAATATTTCTTCAGAGCAGGGTTTTCTCAGCCATGCATAAGTCTGGGTAATTTCTTAATTTATTGATTTTAATGTCTTATTGATTTTTGCTCTATGAAGCTTCATTCTGAGGGCTTCACAAGCTTTAACCTCCGTTATTAAAATAAAAAACCCTCTTCATCTGACAGACTTAAGAAGTCAAAATACTCATGGTACATGTGACATTTGTTCCACTGACCTTTCTAGATGAAATTATCTGCAACCATGGGAACCAACACAACAGTTTGAAAGGAATTACCTGGTCATGCATATCCACTCCTTTTACCCATTTTTGTACAGTGAAGCTACATTAAAAGGCTGGGGATGCTGAGAGGAGAAGGTCCAACACAAAAGTACAGATGAGAGGTTAGCAGAGCAGGTATTTCTGCTCTTACTGTTCTCATGCTTCTCCTTGGTGGGATGGAGGCAAAGAGTTGTCGACTGCTGGTTCACCCCCAGGTCAGTCCAGAGGACAATGGTGCAATGTAAGAGGCAAGTGAGGCTAAGGGTGACTCCTACAGCTTCCCTCATCATCCTCTGGCCCAATGAGTAGTTTGGATGATTTCCAGTTCCTCTGTGGCATCCTCTTTTGCAGGAACACATGGAGAGGAGAGCTTTGCCAAACAGATGCCAAGGCGCGTTTTCCTCCTGTCTCTCGCTGAAATGCACGGGCCAGGAGATGTCTGCACAAAGGAGCTTGCTGACTGTCTTCAGCCTGCAGCGGTACCGAAGCTTCTGCCACGAGGGATCCCTCACCAAAGCACCAGGGACTACCCAAAACAGCAGGTGGGAAGAGAGAAGGAGCACCAAGGCAGCAGTGGAGGTGCAGAGGCTCAGCAATGGCAGAACCATCAGCAGCTTGAGGCTGGCACAGCAGCAGCCCCGGCTGATCCAGCTGCGGGAGAGGAAGGCTACACAGATGCTGGCAATTGTCCTGGGTGAGTGAGAGCCACTCTGCCTGTGGGGTGCAAGGGGTGATGGTTTGGGACCTCCAGGAGCACAGACTCTCCTAATACAATATTGAGATTTTTTTAAAAAATGCAAGCTGGGCCCTGGCTTCAGCTGTTACTGCTTCTCAAACTCAGGAGAGACAGTGGTGGGACATTTAGGGATCTAGAATAATGCTCCCAAATGTTGAGAGCCACCTATGTTAGTGGTTTTTTTACTATGTTTTGTTACCCTTGTGTTTAAAATCAATAGCCAACAAGCCCTTCTAGAGGGAGCAACAGCCAATAACTTTGCTTTTCCTTTATTTTACTATTACAAGGCTGGAACAATCCTAAGTTTCCATACGTGCAGAAGCTCTTAGATCCAATTACAAAAGGGGAAGCTGATCCAAGGAGCTGTAGAGGAACCAGTTCATGCAGCTGGGTAGAGAAGCCAGGAGACTGGGGTCCTTGTCACCTGCTGTGGTCACCAGATGCACTGTTCCCCCCATTAACTCAGTAGTAGCATGGAAATAAGGCAGCCCCCATCCTAACTGATTAAAGCAGCTGAGGCTTTCCCTCAAAGTTGTGGCCACTTGCTTTTGTCTGTCATCAGACCAATTCTGAAGCCCCATCCATTCACAAAGCTGGTCCCAAGGAGCCCAAGCTTTTGCCAAATCCCTCTGTGTCAGGAATAAGCGTGGCCTTCCGTGTTTGTGAACTACAGAAACATCATGGAAATAGTGAGGGGGTGGAGGGAGAGGCAACCAGTGCAAGCCCCTTTCCAAATAGTTGCTACTCTGCACTCAGGCATTGTTTTCTCTCTAAACCCAGGGGCATTCATAGTTTGCTGGCTGCCCTTCTTCTTGATTCACATCCTCAACGCCCACTGCCCATCCTGCCACGTGCCTCCAGGGCTTTACAGTGCCAGCACCTGGCTCGGATACGTCAACAGCGCCCTCAACCCCATCATCTACACAACTTTCAACACTGACTTCCGCAGAGCCTTCCTCAAGATCCTCTGCTGCTGACTGTGGGGCCAGGCCGGGCTGCACAGGTCTGCAGCAGCCCCCTGGGAGGAGGAAAGGACAGGGACAAGCCAGTGAGTCCCTCAGTGCTGGGCACAGCCCCGGTGTGCAGCAGTACAGCCACCACCGAGCATCGCTCCTGGGAGCTTGCAGGGCACACGTGGCCCAAACGCAGATGGCATCTCTCATCTCTGCTGCCTACATGCTGGAAATGCATTTGCCCTCCCACAGCTGGAGCCTCAGCCTGCAGAAGGCACCCAGCTCATGCACAGTAAGAGGACAGAACCTGACCCCTTGGATAAGGATCCTGATCTCTTCTATCAGGAGCCAAGAGTGAAAACTGGGCAAGGAAACAGAAAAGGAGCACGGATGGAGAAATAACAACTTTCCTGTTGTTTCCATCAAAAGGTTTGCCTGTAAAACTAGGTCAGTCTAAGTGCTTGAGAAAATTGCCCTAATGCAGATGAAATCTTCCCTTGTGCTGCCAGCTTGTATTTTACTGCTCCTTGCAAGGTAGAGAGGTGGCTGCCCTCCCTCTGGTAGGCCAGCTCACATGAGAAATGTGAAATGAGAAATGAGAAACTACCTGGGGCTCCCCTCTCCTCCTGACCCGAGGACCAGTGATAGATTGGCCACTACTTAACTACCACACATCTCAGTGATTGACTGGGGCCACTAAGAGAACAAGGCTCTTGATACCTGCCATAGATTCAAACCTGTTTTTTCAGCTGGTTGCATGCACCCTGTCTCAAAACTTGTTCACAGTATCTTTGGAACCAGTCTTCACCTGTGCACCTCTCCTGACAGGACCACTGCTAGATTTAGGGTTTGTACCATCTGGTTGCTGCAATAACTCCAGTTACAGCCCATACCTGGGGGAGAGCTTCAGAACATTCCTCACAGTAAGAAGGGACCATTGCCTTGGGATCAGCCCCAGGACTCTCCTTGATGCCATTTGCCAATACTCTTGTCATCACATCTGTGTATCCCAGCATCCAGAAGCTGGTCAAATACAGTTTGGCGTCCTTTCCCAGCAGTATTCTATAAAGCCATCTCCAGTAGTTCCTGGATGGAAAAACCAGACAAGTCCTGATGTAGCCAAAGCTGGTCTCGTGTCAGGGCACTCTAATGCTCTTCCCCTCACATAGACCTGGCATGGGCATCAACATGATTCTCTCATTTTGCCCCCTTGCTGCAGTGGATTAGAGGCTTCAGCTCTCACTCCCAGGGCTTGGCTTCGCTGTGCTGTCAGCCATGCTCGTTTGATAGCTTTGGGCATAACTCTGTGTGCTGCTCCTGCCTGTGTCCATGCCACCACTTCTCATCTGGGAAGGGCTTCCTTTCTTTCTTAATATGAAGCCAAAGCCATTGTCCTCTGCCACCAGAGCACACAGCAGAGCTCAAGCTGCTGCTTTGGTTTGGGTTTTTGGGAGGAGGATCTTGTGGAGAGCATGTGTCATTTGCCTGGGCAGGTGCCCTCCATACTGCATTGTAACTACCTTAACCCAATAAAACACAAGTGTGATGGAAGTTTTGGGATCTTTGTGGTGAATGTACCTGCTTTTGTCACCTGTAGCCCTCCTAACAGTTTCCCTGTAAAAAATTATCATCCACCATCGCACAAGAAGTCTTTATTATTACTTACATTTTCCTTGCAACTGGGAAAGAAACCAAAGGCTGCTGTAAGCACTTCCAGCAGATGAATTCTGGAAATACAGTCAATTAGTTTCCCAGCTATGCCAGGCAGACATGCAGTAGTGTTACTCTGCTCAAAGATGCTGGATAGCACGGGAAGCACTCAGCACACAGAATGGTGGAGGCATGAATCGAGTGAACCAACCTGTGGACAGATTGCTGCTCAAGGAATTCTCATCAAGGTGCTTCATAACAAAGATCACCAGCCCAGTTGCTTTATAAAACAATTGTCAGAAAGGAGGAAGTGAAAAGAAAAATCTTTTAAAGGATGAGTAGGTCCATTTCAAGACCTGGCCTAGCACCTCTCAGGGGTCAGTTTAATCTTACTTGAATTTGAACCGGTTCTTCAAGGAGCGATCCCCAAGATAATTCAGGATAGAGGTAAAAACAGGTGTGGCAGAAGACTAAGAAGCATTTTGGTGTCCACACTGCTATAAAGGATGGGGAAAATTCTGTATCTAAACATATACAACATATACAGCCCTTTCTTTACTACCAGATCACAGAACTGACTAGGGACAAAAAAAAAAAAAAAAAAAAAAAAAAAGAAAACAAACTAGCACAAAACCCTCACACAACTGCAAAAAGCTCAACTCCAAAACAAAACAATCTCTGTCTCCCCCTCCCTCAAGTGGTGCTTGACCACCATGCCCAGTTTTTCTCTGTCAATATGAGGTGACCCCATAGAAAATGTCAAGGAACAGAAGCAATCAAAGGTGCAAGCAGTTGATGCCCCTCCACCCTCTCCATCAAACCAGAGAGATTGCTGAGGGACAGCCACAGGTGGCTCTGGCAGCAGGGCTGGGCAGGTGCAGTCTGTGCTCACCCCTCCCTGCCCCACCTGGCAGCTGGAATGTAAACGAGCCAGTGGAGAGAACAGCCAGGGAGCAGGTCCACTCTAGCTGAGGAGAATTAAGACCCTTTGCAGATGAAGGAGAGCTGGCAACACACACTGGGAAGATCAGCCCCCCTGCAAGGTACAAGGCAGCCATCCAAGTACTGCCTGTCCAGACACATTTACAGGATGCCTGAGGAATGGACTGCAAAACACCATTTATCCCCTGCCTCCACCCTCTCCCAGCTCACAGAACCATAGGCTCTGGCTCAGCTTCAGGAATGAGCCACTGAGCCCACATATCCCACAGTTTGCTATTCCACGTGTACCTGGGGCTCCCCATCTGTGACATATGTGCCACATGTTGCATGGGTTAAACTTCAGGTCTAGGATGAAAAACACAGGTTACCCAAGTTACTAAAATCCTAAATGGTACCAGGCACTGAACTGAAGCCATCCAGAGTTAAAACCAAAAGATCTTGTGTTGAGTTTTACACTGTAAAATATAAATGGGTAAGAAACCATAAAACACTCCACCTTGTCAGAAGCAGCAAACAGGCACAACAGGCACCAGATCATACAAGAATCTTTAAGCAGAAGAGCACAAAGGTCTATGGGGCATATAAAAAATCTTCCATGAGAAAAAAGCTGATTCCTGGAAAGGCAAGGAAGTTATGGAAGAGGTGTGTTTCACCTGCCATCACAGACCAATGCTCTACAGGTGACATTGCTCAGTGACTGTTCTGCAGGTACCTTCCAGCAGCTGTTGGACATGTTGTTTTAAGAATCCCAACTGCAGTCAGATATTAAATTCCACATTTGCCAGACTGTAAGGACAAAGCAAAGCCTTGCAGGAAAATCTCACTTCCCCAGGTAACCCTCCTTAGGGGCTGGGCTGAGCTCAGCTGGACACCACTGTGGGGCTAAGCACAGGGAGAGGAGGGAAGAGGAGGGAGTACACCTGAGTCTGCCTCTCTGAGGGGGATTGGAGGGACAGGGGGTTCTCTGCTCCCAGCTGAGGCCAGCACAAGCTGCTCAGGATGGCAGCTCCCCTGGAAGACAGAGCTTGGCTGCAGCTTACTGCTGCTGCTGATGTGATGTTTTCTGAAGAATGTCTAATCAGTGCCAGCATTTCAAGGAATGATCAACAGCCTGCAGGCTGCTGATATGGTGACACTGAGGAAACTACAAGTAGGAGTTGTGGACAACACAGAAGACACCGGTAGCAATCTGATTAGTTTCAGCTAAGTGTGTGATGGTTTGGTCACAAAGTGACAGATGTTGGCAGCCTTCAGCCTGCAAAAACACCTGGCTGTGAGGTGTCTCATCTAACAAGAATGGGCTCACCAGTTCTTTCACTGACCAATGCAAGTATCCCAAATCTGCCTGAGCCTTTGAATGAGCCATTGAAGTGAAGTTTTCCTTATCTAATGGTAATAATTAATTAACATTAACATAACAATGTCATCTCCTGTCAGTATTTTGCCACCTGACCTGCTGCCTTAAGAGCAAAGGAAAGCTTGCAGGACTATAGGAATTTCAAGGTATGAGGGATTAAAAACTGAATGACTTCTTCAAAGTCAGCATCAGCTGTTTACCTCTTGCTGAATGACATTGAACAGGAGGTAGAAGATGCATCCCAGACTAATGCTGCTTTTCAATCTCAAAAGCCACTGATCCAGTTATTCTCTGTTACTCCTCAAATAATCATTCTTAAGACATAGCAGGGACCTTTCTTGTTATGCCTTCCTGGCACCACGCATGCCACTTTCCTTGGTTCCTTACTGCCTCAAGTGTCAGATCAGAAGCCCACCAGCTCTGATGCCAACCACACATTTCTACAACACAGATACATTTTCAACCAGGCCAGGAATTCTCCTGAGCTTTCTTCATGATTCTGGAAGTGAATCTCTTCCTGCCAGACACTGGGCTCAGCTTGTCCCCGAATGCCTCTGGAAATGTGAGGCGAAGAAAACCCCTGGGGCCAAAGAAGAAAATGAACATAATTAAAAATTAATTTCAGTGTAATGATTGAGGCATCTCAGTGAGACAAGCATTAGGCTGTTGTATCTTTGGTGATGTGGGGAAGACCTTTCTGCCTTCCTGCCCTGGGGAATCTTGTCAGTTTAATAAGTTTTATCACACAGCTGTGAGGATGGCAAATTGAACAGCCCAAATGAAGACCACTTTTCACTGGGCAGAAGCACAAATACTGAAGGAATCACATTTCTTTCTGCCATCCTGTGTCATGGCAGAAGGGCTGTGGTGCAGGTGGATTGCTCACCTTGCTGTACCTCAGCTGAGAGACAGCAGCACTTCATCTCTCTCTGAGGGTCAGGTCAAGAGACATGAGCAGATGGTTGATGCTGCAGGACTCCCTTGAATATTTGGGATGGCAATGGCTGTGGGCAGCAGGGGAGCCAGGTACCAGGGGTGAGTCCAGCACTGAGTACCCCTGTCAGCCTCAGCTCTGAAGGCTACCAGCATTATTCTGTGGCCTTTTGCCTTTTTGCAGCCATTGCTGAATTCCCAGAACCACAACAGAGAGCTTCTTCCTCCTCACAGTGTATGCAAAACAAGGGATGGAAAAAGTGCCAGTGGCTTCTGCAACTTACGTTGGCAGTGCTACCCATGGACATACTGCACAGCTCCCACTCCTTTTTTTTGCTGGCCTTGCCAAATCCTAATCATCCTGTTTGCCTGTGTTCCTTCCTCCCAGACGCTCCATCTCCTGTTCCCTTTCTTGAAGAGGCTGCATCTCTTTCAAGCCTTCGGCTGCCTGCCAGTCTGTTCTCTCTCATCCCAGTTCCCTCAGCTTTGTCTGAGGAAAGCATCTGGCTTTCCTAAGGGCTGGTTTCTTCAGCTGCTCTTCAGCACATAGTACTACTGAAGTTGACATTACTTTGTAGATGGTTGCATTCTGGCCCAGGAAGGGCAGTATAAAAAAGCTCAAGACAGATTTGTACTCTGCTGACTTCCTGCAAAATGCTGGCTGCATCAATACCTCCCCTGATTACCTCATCAAAAGGCAAACCAGATGTTCTCCTGTGGAAGGAGGGAGCAGTCAGCACAAAGCATTGCTACAAAGCCACCTTTGTGCCATGTGTTGCAAGACATCCACCAGCTCAGAAAGGAGCTAGCACATAGAGCAGGGATGGGTCCAGGAACTCTGGCAGAGGACCTTGGAACCACTCCTTTCTTTGTCAAAGTCTGTGCTGGGCTATTACATATAAGGTAGTATATAGTTTTTAGATCCTTGATCAGCAGCCTGCAAGTCAATCGACTCTGCACATACAGGCAGTAAGACACACCTTGTACTGCAGAGCCTCTGGCATGAGCCACTGTCCTTGCCTTTCCAAGAGCATTGGCCACTCCCTTGAGCCAGAAAATGTTTTACACAGTAGCAGAAGGATAGGAAAGACAGAAAGCTGGTTAACCCTCAGCTGTCAGGCTTATGCCCTTATTTATCATTCCTTTACCTCTGGTCCTCACTAAACAGATTCCTAGATTTTCAGGCTTCATAAATTTGAAATAATCCTGGTTAACCATGTAACCCCTTCTCATCCAAAACTGCTTACCAAAGAGCTCTGCAAGATGTTCAGACACATAAATAGCTGTGAACAGAGCAGGCTTTCTCCAAATACTTAGTAATGATGGGGAGTAAGCAAGGCCAGGAGGTGGAGGAGCTGTGTCAGAAGCATGACAGAGCATCCCACTGTATTGCACCTTCACCTGGCCAATGTAATTAAAACATACAGACAAGTGATGTAGATTTAACCAGGCAGTTCATCATCACCTCATTTTGAGGCAGGAAAGGTGTTGCTTTTCCAAGTCAATATGTTTACAGGGAGGGCACTGTGCCCTGACAGACACCATCCATGTTTGCATCATCAACAGGGAAGCAAGAACATTTTGCTGCAACATTTTGTCAGCACCAACTTTGCCAGTCTAGATCAAACTTCTCAAAGGGATTTAAATTCATTATTTTTGTCTGAAAAGTCCTGTCATGCCTATAGAATGTGGGTAAGAAAGGATGGTAGCATGTGTTTGAACATCTTTAATAGTCTGAAGGAGTGCTGCACTACCAGAAAAGAGATGAGGTCCCTAGCAAATTATATAGATCATTCCAGAGTACTACAAATAAAGCCATTAAACTGACCTGCACCATCATCTGTTTCATGCATGCCTTCCACATCACAGAGGAAACAGCTCTGAAATTACTGAAAGGTTTGAACACTTTATTGGAGCCCCTTGTCTGCCACCTCAGGTTATGAATCAAAAACCAACAGGGTTTGGAATGAAGAAAAAAAAGAAAAAGCGACTCAAGGCTTAAAAGCACCTCTGAAATACACCTGGAATTAATTTTTCTATGCATAAAAATCCCATGATCTGAAAACCCTCTGGACCTTTGAGATGCAGAAATAAACTGAACACCCTGCTGGAACATTACCAGTCTTGGGCAACTCCTGTGATTGTGCAGAGCCACAGAGGAGCAGACCTAGAAACTGTCAGACATGCATGGATGTACACTGTGTCTGTCTTGGACACAGTGTCCTAATGATTTATAGGATGGGGTGGATAAACAGCATGAGGGGGGCAGGAAATTACAAACCTGAAGGAAAGGAGAAAGCTTTTTTGTGATAAGCCAATTTGATTTTTTTTCCCTTAATACATTTCAAAGCATACCTTTGAAACTGCTAAAGAGTCTGCAGCACTAAAATAGCTCTGGAAGGAGGAAGTTACTGAGCAGAATACTGATGAAGTGGTCAGAAAGGCACAGGCCTTAACACGAGGCCCTGACAGTTATTCTCATCAGCGTGAAAGGTTTTTCTTTATTAAGAGGAAGATTACACTAAAAATTGCTAAGGAAAAGGTCTAATGTTTTGTAACACACCATCTCCTCTGTATTCTGCTCTGCTCTTTTATATTCTGCCCTTTGGGGATGGATGGCAGTCAAGGATGTTTTTGCAGTCTTCTGTGCTTAGTGAAGATAATTTAGCACACACATTTTTCCACTCCTTATCAATTTCAATTTTCACTTCACCATGGAAAGTTTAGCTTTCTTCATGCAGTTTTCATCCCCATATTAGGGCAACAATTCTGTTTTTGGAATAACTTAGACCTCTGCCTGGAAATAAATTTTAAAACTTTCTAAGTTAGCATAAAAAATGTTGCTGATTTTTTAGTGTGAACTAAGAGGACTGACATGTTGAGAAGTTGCATAAAAACAACACATTAAGATGGTTTCGGGGTTAGTGATGTTTGCAAGTGTGTTTGTTAAGATACTGAATCATGTAGCTGGACAAATTCTGCCTTTTATAAAATGGTTTACTTTGTGCAGCTATGGTACACACAAGCACACACATAAAAACTAAGCAGAGAACTGTAACAGGAAAACCTAATGGGTAGGACTGGGAAAAAATGTAACAGCAGTATGGAAGAAATGGAAAGCTGGAAAAAAAGAAGGGTTATTGAGGATATGATGTTATTGGCACTTAGCTTAGCAAGCCACTAAGATCCCAGTACAGCTACGTTTTTCTCCTGAGGGCATCCATGGTGGGAAATAAAGAAAAATTAATAAATCTGAATAATTCACAGAAGTGGGGCAGGACAGGGAGACTGACTGATCACAAGAAGCCCCCAAAAAGTGTAAAACAGCACATCCAAAACTAGCAGTAAGGTTACCGACCTAAGAAGTATGCAGAAATTGTGAGGAGCACAACCACCAGCACCCCTTGTCCTCTGTGTCATTACAGAGCATCCCTGACTGACCTGTTGGACACAACCATCACGGTGCCCCAGTGCTGGGCTGACTCAAGCATTTCAGGGATTCAGTACGTGGATACAAGAGTATCAGTGAATGAGAAGTTTCAAAACCTGCCCCTTCCCAAAATATTTTGCACAGGCACTGCAGAAACAAGCAATACAAAGTCCCATGCACCACCACTGCATTCCTCTTGAAAGAAGCATAAACCATTTTTGTTTCATTAGAATTCCTGCCCTTTAAGTTAAGCAGACTCACGCTGTATACCCAGGACACCATCTCCAAGTTTCCCAATGCTACGTCAATGCAATTTTAACAACCACAAAGTACCACTTGGAGTGAGCACAATAATTCTTTCATGTCATTTGTGTGGCTGAATCATTCTCTGTAATCTCTTTGAAGACACCAGTAGAGCAGTGTTTGCACCATTTCTTTAGGATCCTGTGGAACAGAAGTGTAGTTAGTACAACAGAGTGAATAAGGCTGGAATGGTAAAAAAGGACAATGAGAACCTTGTGTAGCTGCCCAAAGAGAAACTAAACAAGGAAACTAAAAACTCCTTATATTCTATGGTAAAGTCATTTTGATGGGAGGTATTAAAATCTTAAAGCATTGCAGAAATTGTGAAAACCAAACTACACATTAATCCTTAATAGTTTTAAGGCCATTAAGGGTAGTATTTTTTTCAAGCTAATTAAGGTAGTAGAGTTCTTATGGGGAGAGGGACAGGCAGCTTTCTTCAACACTTTTAAGTCTATTAGGACATTCTTTTGAAGCAAATTACTTGGAAATTTGCTCCATGACAAGATCCTACTCCTAGATAATGTCCTCCATCGGGCTGCTAGGTCAGGTGTTCAGGAGACATCTTGTTGAGTTCAAACTCTCTGGTACACCACCTCTGTCACACATTGAGGAGCCAGGGTAACAAATAATAAATTTATTTTATTGTTGCTTTGTAATATAAAATTATTAAATCCATGATTCCACAGTAAGGGGCAGTAAAAAAACCCATCTGAATAAGCGGAATGTAACATAACTAAGTCGTATTTTAAAACAAAGACCTGTCAAAACATTTTCTAAAAGTCCTTTCCTATGACACTTCCCTTCCACAGCTCCATCTCACAGTGACATTTGTTGAGCCTGCTCTGTGACCAATGCTAGGGTGGCTGGAAAGAATGGTAGTGACATTGTCACCATGCGCTAACACAGAAGTGAAATCTGGAAAAAGTGCACAGAGTTATAAAAAAAATCTCTAAAGCAGGACATGGATTAAACAAACACTTTCTTTCCTCTCTGGCTCTAATGTCACTGAATGGGACTCCTGAGGCAGGGGTGTTCAAGGTCAGGCTGAGGTGGCAGACTTCTTCCAGGCCCACAGAACATTCAGCACTGCAGGTGGCCTGAGAAAGGAGTACACACATATTCCCTTGTGCCACTGGACACAGCAGCACTTCCAGCCAGTTCTTTCCAAGGACACAGATGCTGGCAATGGCTGCAAGGACAGTGTGTTAGACTGAGGTGGGATTTCTCAACAAGGAGATACATGATGAGAGATTAGGACACCACTAGGTTTTTCTAGAAAAATAATTACTCTCAGGTATGGAACAAGAGTACCAAGCAGCTGCTGAGTCTCCAGGCAGCTGGATTAATTTTAAGTACATGCCCTGCTTTATCCTCAATCACAAGTTTCAACTACTCTGTCCTTGCACATGGGAAACCAACAGTGAGTATCTGAAAAACCTATCCATTCTGGTCTTACTGGTGACCTGTCCAGGCTCTGCAATACACCAAGCATGCACCAAGCCAATGAACCAAAAGAGACATTTGAACAAGATCATCCTTCCCCACCAGAAAGTGAGATCTTCAGGTGCCTCCTTCAGGTCTCTCCAAAAGGAAAAAAGGCATTTTACTACTAACAGCTCCAGGTGATAGTCCCACTGGATGAGGATGCAGCCTGCAGCCTCCTCTGTCCTCTCAGGGCTCAGTGTCTCAGCGCCGCATTGGCCGGGCCTTGCAGCGCCTGCCTGACGACAAGCTCCTTGAGCTGCTCCAGGCTACTGTCCCTCAAGGCATCCCGAATGGCACTGAAGAAACCAAAGTAGTGCTGCAAGTTGTGCATCATGAGCAGGACACCGGCCAGCAGCTCGTTGGTCACCAGGAGGTGATGGACATAGGCACGAGTGTGCCTCTGACAGCAGTAACAGCTGCATCCTTCCAGCACAGGACCAAAATCATCGTGGTATCTAAGGAAGAAGCAACATTGGTAACATCAGAGCTAAGACCCATCCAAGCAATAAACAGTACCCCTGTAACCACCTGGCCTTTTGTAGGGAACTGAGCCTTAAAGTCCTGAGGTCCTTAATCCAGACTTGCTGTCAACTCAGATCAGCACCACTGGCACAAAGAACTTCAGACATCAGAGATGGTTTGGGTTGGAAGAGACCTTAAAGATCCTGTAGTTCCCACAGCCTACCATGGTGTGGGACAATGGCTGCTGAAAGACCCAGGTCTCCTCATGCCAGAACTCACTTCAGAGCCAAAAGGCATACATTTAAGTAAGAAAAACTCTCACTACATCACAGCTAACAGCAGAGACAGGCTTCATCTGTGCCTTCCCTGGCAGAAAAGCTGCAGTGCAAGACAGCTATCATACAGTTTATGAAGGAGAAAGCCACCAAAACCACAAATTTACTAATTCCACTATTCACAAAATAGTATTCCACTCTACTGTGAGATGCACCATTTCACAGAGAGAGCAAAGCAACACAACTGTCTACTCAGACAGCCTGGAACAAAGTGACAAAGAGAGGGAAAGACACGAGGTAACAAAGGCCAAAGTTTTTGTGAAGCATCCAGAAATGGCAGAACTGCTCTGCAGTTGCCCAAACTGAGAGCAGAGGGTCTCCATAGTTTAAATAAAATTTAGCATCTCACAATGACCCAAGTTAGATGTGGAAGACCAAAATGATTCCCAGACCACCTTTGTGTGGTCTCTCAGCTGAGACATAATTATGAGCACAGAATGTCTGCTGGATAAATGATCAGAAAACCCCTGGCTCTAGGTCAGGCAAAAGACAGTACCTTCAGAGATAGGCTGCTGCCTGATAAAAAGCTAGAATACTTGTGTGACACTCTCCATTCAAAATCCAGAAGTACTCTCTTCAACAGCTTCATGTTTTATTAAGTCTCTTATCCAGCTGCTGACCAGATGCAAATAAACACAGAGGACAAAAGCACCATATTTAGTCATACAGCTGCAGGTACCCTCCTCACAAACTCACATACTTTTTATCCTTCAGAGATATCTCAAATGGTGTCATTTCTGGGTCAGCTTTGGAGACTTCCTCCTGGTCTTCTTGAGCACCATTCTTCTCCAGGTCCTGGGTCCCATTTTGTATTAAAACTGTTTAAATTAAAAAGACAACAGCCTTAGAACAGAGAGCAAGGGCAGAGCAAGGATAGCAACCTCAGAGCAGCTATTTCTGCTGCTTTCTTGCCAACTGGAAAATCCTGCCCCAAGTTTCCACCTTTCTTTTTGAAAGCAGATATTTTACTTTAATTGCTGCAGATTAGTTAACACAAATACACTTTTAGATGATCAAAACAGTAAGAGACAAGTGAAAACTAATGAACTAAAACTAATCAAAAGTTAAGAGATGAAACATCAGTGTAACTTTTTGCTGCTCTACTGAGCTGAATTCTTTATAAAATGTCAAAAGTATTTTGTCTGAACTGCATGCTGAATAGAATGCAATCACCTAAACAAATGGATTTTATTGAGATTTTGTTAAGAGTAGACAGGCAACTCATCTGCATTCAGTCATTCTACCTTCCATGCTGTGATCACTCAGGGATTTAGATGCCTCTTGTTTAAGAAAAAAAAAAAACCAACAAACCCTGGAATCAAAAGAGGCTGATAGCACTAACTCAGAACAGGTATGTTTCACATCTGCCTTTTCAGCATCTATCTGAAAAATAAAGAACCATCCCATGATTTTATAGGTCTGCATTTTTAAGTTTGTTCTTAAGGAGAAGGAGATGTATCTGGAAATATCAGTATTACTGTTTGCATAATCCATGCCTACCGTGTTTAAAACACACACAGGGCAAAACCACTGCCATTACCCAGTCTTATAATTAAAGCATATAGTAAGACAAGATAAAGAACAACAAACAAACAAAAGGGTTAAAAAAACAGCAGCAAGCACAAAAAACCAAGATGTTCTGTTCTATTCAGCTGGCTCTGAATTATCCAGGCATGAAAAGCCACTAGGCTCTATCCAAGAGAAAAAATGTAAAATGTTTCCCTGTATTAAAAATATTTAATAGGCCAAAACAAAACAGCTGCTTGAAACAGCATTTGATAGGTGCTTTAATGGATGATACACATTCCCATCTCACAGTGTAATGAGTTATGAACAGAGCATTTTGGTTTTCATATAAACCTATGAATGCAAGGACAGAGAGGAAAACTGCCCAGATAAATGGGAAACTTCTGACAGCTAGAAAAAAGAACTTCAAAAATATATTACTACAACAGACATACTAATTTAATTCTAGAGATCACTTAGTAGATCCAGCCTTCACTGTTAACAGTAACAGAAAATTTGCCAATGGTGTCAAACTAAAACCCTTCTATTCAGGAGGTTCTTAAGAAATATTTAATCATCATATTTTGGCTAATGAGACATTCAGAGGCCTCAAGTTTTACTCAACAGATTTCACACCAAAGCACCCTGCCTTCAAAAGCAACACATGGTAGTGGAATCCCAGTTTTTCTAGTGGTCACTGCACTTATTTCAGGAACAAAGCCCTCAAATAGAGATTCCTCCCAGGTATGCTCACCACAGTATAAAATGTAAAAACTGTTAACAACCATCAAGAAGCCTACCTGTTGCTTCAGGATCTGGATGGCAGTCGTAACTGAAAACCAAGGCACAGCCTCGTTCCGTCACTTGGAAGGGAAAGAAGCTCTCAAAAATGTCAACTCCCCTTTCAATGCACTCAAGCACCTCATCTGGTTTGCCTACACCATGAATGATTCTGTAGGAGACACACAGGAAGACAACTGTACAATATTCTGAGTTGAAGCAAGCAGGTACCTGAAGGAAGAGACCTCCAGGTCAAGTGCAGAACATGTAACTTATCTCTGCAACTGCATCACTCAGAATTCTGTATGCTTCCACTTGCCCACCTCCAACCTGCCCAGTACACAACAGGTTTTTCATTATTTGCCCCTTGGAAGAGAGCAATAATCCCTCATTTACTGCAGAAAAACCCTGTTCTGTTTGTCGTGTTTGAAGTGACTTGTATGTGATTTCTTTCACATACACATAAGTACAATTAGATTCATAACATCTGTGCCATAGAACAGATATTTTCCTTAATCATGTTTGTGCCCCAATGAACTACCAATTCCCAATTCCCAGACACATGGACCCTTTTACTTGTTAGCTGTTTAGAAGACAGTCTAAAAAGAGTCTCAACAGAGACAGCAGTAGATGGCTGGTCAAAATACACGTCCTTCAGGTGACAGACACATCCTCTACTGCACTTGGAAAACTGCCTGCAGGAGAACACACTAATGAAAAACATCACTAGAAAGAGAAAACCTCCTTGCTTTAGTCTTCCCTTTTCTTTACACTCTACCTGCTCAAATGATTTACCCAAAAATGTGAGCTGTAACATCTCCTGAGACATGGCACTAAGAGGCAGGAAGAGGCTGGCTGGATCAATAGTAATAGAGATCCTGCTGGCAGCCAAATTTAGTTGGCAGCTTCACCGAGGGTGGGTGAAGTGTAAGAGAGTAGAGCAGTGCCTGCTCTCCTGCAGGTGCATGGCTGGGCTAAAAGCTGTAGAAGTTAATGTAGGGTAATGAGCTAAACAGATAATTAGCAACATACACAGGGGCTGATAAATGAAGTCACAAGGTGCCATTTTTAGTTACTTTTCTAAGTACTCCAATTAAATTGATGAGCACAGAGTAAGGATAGGAGAAGTTTACAGCATGAGTGTTTTATGTTTCAGGTTCCCATGACAGGGAGAAAATTATATGTGAAAGTCAAAACAGTAGCTCTGCATATGTGATCAAAGCCTTGCTGAAACTCATCTCTGCACAGGTAAGGACAAACATTTGTTCTTGCCAGGGTTCCTATGCTATTAGAAAGGAAAACAAATTTTATCAAGAAACTTCAGCCCCTTTAGATACATGAAAGGACTCTTTATAAAGAGTACACTCATAAGATCACTTTATCATCACACAAAAAGCAGCCACTTCTTGAGTGAAGCACAGAAGGTGTTTGTCTTCTTGAGAATTTCATGCTGAGGTAGAACAGAGCTGAAAACAAAAAAAACTTCTCCAGCCAGAATGGCAAGGGTGATTCAGGAGCAAGGACTGCCTGAAATTCACTTGAGATACTTCCAAGACCCCCTGGGGGTAGCCAGCTCTCTTCATACCAGGAGGTCAGAAACACTTGTCTTAACAAGACAAGCAAACAATTTGATAGATGAGGCAGATGCATGGGTAGCCATTGAGGTTAGCTGAGCAGATTGGACTCTAATGCTCCCAGGGGATCTTTTAAGTAGCTCAACCAGACAGGATAGCAACAACACAGCAAGCCTCCTAATTGTCAGGAAAATTCAAACCCCAGGCACCACTAAGCAAGAACAAGCTGCAACACCACACACAGTGCTCTTGCATTTAATTTCCTTTTAAACACCATTAGGTCAGAGCAATGCTCTGCTAGCAGACGGAAGCAGGAACAATGGGGCCTCAGCCATTCTCTTCACGAACTGATGAAAAAGCAACCATATTATTTCTGAAGCAGTTGCTCTGGTAAGAGCAATCCAGCTCAAGCCAATAAAGAAACCCCTGCAATTCTGAACCACTAGCACATATTAGCACACAATTTCAAGAAGTCTTCAGTTACTGTTAGTCAGTTATAAGATCAAGCAAGCTGCCACTCCTGTCCAGTCCTTGGCATGGGTCTGAAGGGCACAACTGACAACTCAGATGCAATAAGCCCCAATTCTCTCTGTCCAAGAGAGAATACCACTGTTCTGGGCCAGCCTGTACCACCCCAGGAAGTACATAGGCTCAGTGCCTCAGATACTAGGACAGGGCTGGCTACCAAGACCCTGTAGCAAGCACTGGCTGGTTCTGCCAGCACCCTTCTCTGCCATCCACCAGTTCAGGCCAGAGAGAACTGGAAACATGACAGTATGACTGAGAAGAAGCCCCTGCAAAATATCTTGATAATAACATTCTTGTTCAAGCTGAACTTCAAATAAACCATGGCCTCCAAGACCAAATACAAGTAACCCTGATATATCCTACCTGTAACCCTTCCTGAAATCCACAGCATCAGCAAAGTCTGGTGCCAGTTACAGCTAAAAACTGAAACAAGTGTTGAAGACTGCAGCCTAACAATGGTAAAATTGATGTAGCCTGGCACACACAGAGCTGTGCAATACAGTGATTATTTCCTACACGGAAACTGCACAGAAGCCTGTAGATGTTCCTCATAATTGGACAGATGGATTTCTTGGGATGCTGCCCACACAACTTACCTTGGTTTATCCTCTGGCAGCTCTGCTGTGACAGAAGCTATCAGTTTCAACTTGGTCTCCTTGGCCATGGCACTTCCCTGGAAGCCATCTAGCAGAAAGCCACCCACAGGCCGCTTGGCAGTCTCCCTGGCTGATCTGAGCCTCTCTTCCAAGACATCTCCACCTTCAATTGCTCCAAACATTACACTTCCTTGTAGTTCCTGTCCCAGGAGGAAGCCACAAGTGTTAGAGCATGCTCTGCCAAAGACATGAAAGACATCTCACAGCCCAGATTTAACATGCCTGCTACTTAAGACCCACATTCCCAGGAACTTGCCAGAACCATGGGGTTTCATCTCATGTAAGACTATTCTCCACACAACACTGTGAAGTCCACGTGTAGGAAATGGGACTAGTAGAGACAAGATTCTGCTTCTTGCCTGCACACTAACTCACTGAATTTTGATGCCACTCTTCCCATTTCCCTATAGAAGGCAATAATGACACGCCATCTTTGTACATGGATTTTTATGGATGGGATCTTAGCAATAGATGTGTTAGTGCAAAATACAAAGGAGGAGCCACTATCCTTGCTGTCAGACACCAGATGTCCCAGGGAAGTCCCCTTCAGAAGATACAAACACCAGCTCCTGTCACCTGTTTTCACTTGTAGTGCAGACTCAGTGTATCTCCTTCCACAAAAAGGGAGAGAAGTTTCAAAGCTGCTTGAAGAAATAAAAATAGCACTGACTAATTCTATCAAATCCTCCCTCACTGGGAACTAAGGGGACTTCAGAGCAAAAAGATGGGTTTTCTCAATCTGAATAAGAAGATCCCACTCTGCCTATGCATCTAATATTAAGTGAAAGAAATGCATCACAACCCAAAAGCAGAAAAAAAAATCCCAAGCATAGTTCTCCTCAACTAGTAGGGATGAGGGGTAATCCTGGTGCAGAAGACAATTTTCTAAAGGAAAGAAGGAAAGAAAACTCATTATGCTACTGGTTATACCTCACTCTGGACTGTAAGCTGGACATTCTCTGATACACATGTGACTCAATTTCCTGCTAAATCACATCTGGGGCTGGTCCAGGATGCAGCACAGACCAAGAAGCTCTTGCAGTGATACAGCCCCAGTATCTTGGGCTCTTACCGGTGATTTTTCTTGCAGCTGAAGGCATATATCCAAGAAGGAAAGTGATCTATCCACAGACTTCTTGGCCCTTTTTCTGCCAGTTTCCCCAGAAATGGTGTCTCCATCAGAGAGGCACTGGAACCAGTCTGGCTGGATGGCCCGCTGGATGTCCATGAACTTGGAAGCTGTCATCTCCATGCGCCCTGAGCTTCCCCACAGGGAGACCATCTGTACAGAAGAACAGGGATCAACAGCAGTTGCAAAGGACAGCAGATCACAAAGGTGAAAGGAGAGAAGGAATTGATCTGGGGAAACATCAGATACTGGAATGATAGCTCATTAGGTAAGTTCCCCTTATCAGATAATCAGCTGCACTTGGCACAATGAATGAAAGAAGATAAATGACTGAACTGGAATTTCTAAGATACTCTTTGGTGAAACCATCCCACTCAACACTGACTTCTCCACACTTAAAAATCTGAGATAAAGCAGTTGGCCTCTCATCACACAAATTAGTGGCAGAATTGGGAAAAAAAAAAAAAAAAAAAGCTTGAATTCCCACCAAACTTGTTGTCAAGTAAGCAAAAGCTTGTAAAAAGCAGCAAAGGCTGCAATGGCAAATACAACTAGTTTTCTGTGCAAAATGCAAACCCAAGAAATGACTTCCTCTTCTGAGGACTTAACATATACAACGCACATGAATGTATATGCTTATATAAATCATACAGACTGGGAAGAATACAAAAGCTTGTTAAGCCCTCAATCTTAGAATTCCATGTTATTTTAGGTCCCAAATCCAGCAACTCTAGAAGATACTGAAATACCCAAACCAAGCCAATTTAAGGAATGGCATGTGCTCATTAGGATTTCACACACAATCTTCCCTGTCTCTTCACGTTTCCCATCCTGCAGCACACATGGACTGCATCTTCCATCATTACTCTGTGATACCCTCAAAAGAATTCAAAAGCACATGGATAGAGAGGTTATCTCACCTGAACACCTCCTGGCTAGCAGATATCACTATTCAATTCACTGAACATTCAGATTCATAAAATGTTCACATTTTAGCCTATTTTGCAGAATTAACCTGTGAGTGTAGCTTGGCTATTGCTTTGGTTGTATTATTGTTAGGCTTGTGAAACTGCTGCTACAAAACTCTGAAGGGGTGTTCAAGAAGGTTAAGTAAAGGGCTTGAGCCCTTTGGAAGTCAGCTCTTTTCATCTGCAATTCTGTTCATGCTTTTCTAAATGAGAAAGGGCTTTCAGCCATCAGAAGTAGCATACAGCTTGGAGTGTTATAGGCACTTTTTGCCTATTCTCCTAGCCTATGCCAGACAGGCAGATTAAGCAGTTCTCATATATAATTTGCAAATTGAATTTCATCAGCAGATGTAAAAAATATGAGCAGAAGCTTTTTTTTTTTGTTTCTGGTCTGGTCCCCACAAAGACCCAAAAGGATTGCACACAAGTATACCATGTGCCTGTTGTCATCCATTCATCCTGATTACTTCTGGCCTTATCAGCCAATTTCACCAAATTTGAATAAACCCAGAAGTCTTTAAAGCAATAAATTTTTTGCAAATTTCCAACTGAAAAAAGAGCAACTCTAAAAGAAGTTCCAAAATTTGTATCTATACAGAATAATTGAAACACAGCAACTTGTATGTTGTTCTGCAGCATGTTGTTCAGACAGTACCTGCTGCCTCTTATTGTGAGAGCATCAAGGAACAGCTGGTGAAGGCAGGCAGAGGAAAGTCAGAGTTGTCTGAGCCAAAGGGCAGAGTGTAATCACATCTAGTTACCTTCATTCTGTTCTCGAGAGGAAAAAAGCTGCTTTAATAAATAAAATAGCCAGGCAGCTTAGAGAGCTGAGCATTATCCTGTGATTATTTAAATCCAGCCAGTGCTAGGCTTCCTGGCATAGAGCCTTCTGCACCATTGCTTTCAAAATGCTTTCATAAGTATTTGTCAGCACAGATCCAGCTGCAGAAGGCCTTACAACAAGGTGACAAGTATCTTCACCAGCTTATTTAAAAAACCCCAAAAGATCTGAATCAAACTCCCAGCACCAAGTTTATATTGCTGCTCTCACCTCAAAGCTGTGAAACAGTGGGACAAGCTTCAGATAATTCCTTCCCTGCAGAGAGACAGGACTCAGCCTGGATCTCAGCAGCATGGAATATACACTGCCAGCTGCATGGCAGGAGTTACACCTCCATCACTCAGTGACCTCCCACCAAATGTGGCCATACCCAAAGAGGCCTCAGGACTGACTGTATCTGAGCAGGTGCCAGGAGCTCCTTCCCCTTTGAGGGCCTGTAGCAAGCTGTATGTAAATACACACAGGGGTTCAGATTTAGTGTTTGTCAGTGGCATAAGCATAAGCATGTACAGCAAATATGCCAAAACACAGGTATTTTTTTAACTGCCATTGAAACCACAACAGCATGGTAGTCCACAGCTCTCCTTTCTACCTGAATTGCCACTTAACTGTTCAAGGAACATGCTGCCAAGTAAGAATATGTACAGCTTTATTTTGTTGGAGGCATAAGCATGTAAATTACAATCCTCTTTGTTTGTGGTTGTCTGAGAGGAAGGGAGGACTGGCACATTTCTTTTGGGAACTTCAGGTGGACCCTTTCAAGTCTTTACAGTTACTGTACCTTGTTAGTGTTGTAGCCAGAGGGGCAGGGAGTGACTGGGTCATGAAGGGAGCAGTAGAGCACAGCATCTTGCAAACCTGAAAACAGAGAGACAGATCCAAAGCAGAGTTTCATGAACCAAAGCAAAGCTAATACAAAGATATGGCTTGCAGATCTGCAAAAGGGAACAGGGTATTGTCCCTCACACAAGCACATCCATTCTGACAAAAAAAATACTGTTCATCTACCTCTCAGCACCAAAGAAGGCAGACTTCTTCCCCAGCTTTACTAATTGCCTAGAAAAGAGTGCAGCAGCAGGACAGGCCATTGAATAACACCCTTTGCTTCTGCAGCCTGCATAGCTGCTTTAGGATTTATTTATGTTTTTTCTTGATTAATACTCCACCTAATAAAATTTTCCAGACCCAACAGCTGACTCACTTGACCAGTCAGATGATAACTGATACACTGGAAATACCTGACACTTGACACAATACAAACTAGCAACAATTCCAAGCCTAGAACTTTTAAGGAAGGACAAAGTAGAATCATAGAATAGTTTGGGCTGGAAGGGACCTTAGAGATCATGCCCCACAGGGAGGGACACCTTTCACTAGACCATGTCACTCAAAGCCCTGTTTAGCCTGGCCTTGAACATTTCCAGGGATGGGGCATCCACAACTTCTTTGGGCAACTCATTCAACTGGCTCACCACCCTCACAGAAAAGAACAGGAGAGTGAGAGAACCTATCAACTAGATAAATGAGAAATTTATCATCCCTGCCAGACTGGAGGTTTCAAATGTCAGAAAGCTAGAAAGTATGTCTCAGTGACAGACAGCCTTCCCTTCAGAGATAGTCAATGAAACTGGTAAAGCCTCCAGGAAGTTCCAGACAAAGACATTTTTCTATTTTTCTTGAAGGACTAAATTGCTCCAAACAGGTAAAGTTTATTGAAAGTTGGGTGCAAGCTTCCTTCAGAAAGCCAAATCATAATTTTTAAAATATATCATTAATTGCATGTCCCAAATTTTTATAGTGCTTTTTAAAAAAACTAGAACAAAACAAGCTTTGGCGACTTTTTTTTTTTTTTTTCTTGCAAAACGTACTATATTCCATACACAAAGAAATGTCTGTAAATCATAGAAATTACAGATACATCATCACTTTGTAGCCTGACTGAAGCATTTTTGGCCATACTAGTGACTACATACTATTTTAAGTCTTCCCTAGGGCCACTCTGAGTGAGGAAGTCCCTAAATGTGCAAAGCCTATATCTTTCTGCCTACTGTACTGCCTGAACATGTTCTAGTGGGATCCACCTGCATTATCTCTCATACATACAAGCAAATACTTGTACTTTACCCATAAATTTCGCAGCTCCTTCTTTATACTCTTCCAGGACGTCATGAATTTCTGCCCTGCAATCCAGACACAGGAACACATTAACTAAGCAGCCAA